>NW_006160001.1:5071469-5080476 GCF_000334495.1 Tupaia belangeri chinensis
AAGACTTTATTGGGGAAGTGAGATTTAAATTCAGTAAATTTAAGTTTACTTGAAGAAACATAATCATTACATTTGAAGCAATAGAGAGTTTTAAATTGGACTATTTTGAAAAAAAAAAAATAGAGGACAAACAGGAGATATAAAAGCGAGAGGATCCTGGAAGGTAAGTGGGACTTTTACTTGTCCTTGAAAGAGAGATAAGTGGAGGTGGAAATTGTTGTTTCTCTTGATACAAAATTATCTCAGAGGCAACATAAAGAAAAAGCATGATGTATTTGTAGGAAAAGATGGTGACTGACTTTACTAGTATATAGGTTTCCAAACTGAGAAGAAATAAATACAGCAGAATGTACAGGTAAATACAGTAGAGATTCTTGTAAGCTTTGCAGAGAACTAATGTACTGGGAAGTATGGAGGTTACAAATAAGAGAATGTATGACAAAATCAAGATTTAAAAAAATTAAGAGGTAGGTTTGATTGACAAAGACGAGACTGGTTTAAAAGGATCTGAAGAATCCAGATAGGAGAGCATAAGGATAAAAATCTTGAAAATGAAAATAGATAACAAAAGGAAAGAGTTTTGTGATGAAATGATTGTGTTTAAATCAAGAAGTTCATTATAGACTTTGAGTGCCTTGACCAGTTAACGTGGTAAGTTCTGTTCAAGGACTGAATTTGTAGGAGGGGTAGGGGAGGGCATAGAAAATTTAGGTTTGGACATGTTAAGTTAGCTGTTTATTAATGTTCATCATTTCTTTGTAATAACCCTCTACCTGATTGATTATTCTTTGTCTGTTTACTTGCTAATGATTGTTTCATTGAAATACACTCTAAATTGTGGGGTAGGGAATGGCTTTCTTGCATGTAGTGTAAGTGATGCTATCAATCGTCACAAAAGAAAACAAAAGTTCTGAATATTCAGAGTGTCTCTTTCAGGATATAATTGAGTTGGTTTCATGCTATGTGTTAAATAATGAGGGGTTTTTCTCCATTTGAGTGTGCTGCTCACATGTTTGAAGAATTTTAGCAAATTTAACTAATATTTATGAGTACATACAGAGTATAAAGATTGAGATTGTTTTTGTTTGCCTCACGGCAATTTTTTGAACGCAAAGGAGATCAGTCTTTTCATTTGGTAACTTAATTTACTTTCTAATTTTCTTTCTGTGATGACCATTTGTTATAATGTGTATTTTACAGTGTATGATTTTCATTTATCTACAAGCTTACATAATTATGCCTTGCCAGTACTAACTCCATCTGGAATTCTTTAACAATGCAAGTTCATCTTGAGTATATGAAATTTGCTGTGTGATACTTGCTATAACTGAATGAAATAAACTGATACGCACCTCGTCAATATGCAATTGAGCGATTGGGCTCTGGGGCCCTCCCTTCATAACTGAAATCTAGAAGCTAAGATAACATGTCTTTGGAGGCTTGAAAAACAAAGGCTTCTCCACTATTATCTGAGACACATTTTGCTGTGGCTCCACTCAGAGAGAATCCTTTCAAGTGGACAAATGAAGTCAGCAACTCCGTTCTGCTGGGGAAAGTCTTTGAACTTCATTTCTGATTACTCGACTACATTCTGGACCTGTTTGTCACTTTGAGGGGACTCTCTCCGGCGCTAAGTGGAAGATTCCTCCCACAGACACACAGAGTCTGGTTATTTATTAGCATGAGTGTGATTATACGCTCCCCTTTATTTCTCTTATTTATTTGCCTTTTACTGGTGTCACTATGTATGTCTGTTCACTGATAGTGTGTATGCATTTGCCAATACATTGATTCACCCAAGAACACTCTTTTCTCTATTTTTCTTGTCTTTGGAATTAGGCATAAAAGAATCTGCTCCTCTCAAAAATGTTAAAATTAGTCACCAGGTATTGGGTAAACTGGACCACCTTTGATCAGTCCAGATATGACACCATTCATTGGAATGTTTTTGTCCCTAGTGAAAAATAAACCTAAGCTCAGACCTTTTCTGAATTTTCAGTGTAAATTAGTGAGGTTTGGCTGGAAAGATCCTTTTCCTTCTTATTAAAAATCAAAGCTCTAAAGCACAATAGAATTCACATTCAAACCAGACGTCTTAATACTGACAAAAGGGAATCTATTTGAAGGATTATCCTGAGTCAGTCTTCCTTTAAGGCAGGTGTGTAGAATGTTTGTTGATGGGTCATTGCAGATAAGTTGGTGAGACAAAGAGCATAGTATTTGGTTGACGTGATGAGTATTAGGCCTTTATATTACCTTCTGATATTCCATCTTCCTTAGCTTCCACCACTTTATTTTTCTAATTTGCCTTTTGTTTTCCCATTTATGCTGTAGAGGTAGATACCTTTAACTATGCCTTGCATCTCTGTACTGCAAGTAACTGTTGCGCTCTGTTCACACTTGAAGGCCATATGTGTTCCTTCTAGGACAGCTGGAGGACCTAGAATCTTAGTGCTCCCTAGCTTTCTTTCAACTTCTCAGCACATTAAGTCTATGTTTAAAAAAGTATAGTATTAGGAACCAGCAGTTAGCGTAATGGCTATGTCGCTGGACTCCCATGTAGTCGACCGCGGTTCGCGTCCCGGACCCGATGGCTTAAAACTCACGCCGGGCGCGTGTGCATGCGTGCCCAAGATCCTGAGAGGAGAATGGAGGAGAAGGGATTGCGGCGTGACCATCCCCCCCTGGGGGGGGGCGATTTCTCACTTTCTGTCTCTCTGTCTCTCTCTGTCTGTCTGGCGAGCACACGTGCCCTATAGTGAAAAAAACCCCCCAAAAAAAAAAAAAAGAGTATAAATATTTTTCATCTTGAAAATTTTTTTCTTGAGAAATAGCTGGGTAAAGTTTCTTTTTTTTCCCCAGTTATTATTATTATTATTATTATTATTATTACTACTTATACATTCAATCACTATACATCATTTCAATTGTAAAGAGACTTTACCCAGCATGATATACACCTCAGCCCAGCCCAGTTGAGAATACTATACACATCACCATCAATATCTGTGTCCCACAAATGTCTTATGTCTCTATTTTTTCCCCAAATTATATTTTTATTGTTTTATTATATACCCTTGTACACATTTTCATTTCTATAAATTAAGTCCTTAAAGACCTCTAAGTGACACAGCATTGACCTACTTAAAATTTGCTCTACTTAGAGTAAAAAATTAAAATTTCATGGAAAATATACACATACATATATAATTGAGGTTCTTCACTAATTCAAAACAAGTCTTTCCAAAATAATAACAATGAATAACTTTTGTTCTCATTCTAGAGAAGATATGACATTTTATGTTGTTTATATTAAAAAAAAAATTTAAGGGGCCAACAAGCTTAGTAGTTAAGGTTTTAGACTCCCACATGGCCAACCACCGTTCAAGTCCCAGACCTAGCAGCTTGAAACTCATGCTGTGCACATGTGTGTATGTGCCAAAAAACCCAAGAGGAGAATGGAAGAGAAGGGATTGTGTCATGGCCATCCTTCCTGGGGAGTTATTTCTCACTTTCTGTCTCTCTGTCTTTCTATCTCTGGAGAACACACATGTCCTATAGTAAAAACTGTCTTAAAAATATTTTTAAAAATAAGCCATAATTAAGTATTTAATCTAATAGATCATTATGTCAATAGTAGGCCTGAGGCAAAAATAAACCATCAGAATTATCAGAGAGAAGTAAATAGCAATGCAATTTAGTTTGATGATTTTATATTTCTTTTCAAGATAACCATTAAATAATTAACTAGAAAAACCAGTCATTCAGTAAATACTATACATATTTTACAATTACTATAATTCCTTATAGATTTCCACTTGGTTAAGGTGAAAAATGAAAAAACATAAGACACTGAGAAAAGTTAACAGACCGAAGACTGGATGGAGTAAGAAAACTAGGATAGGGAGACACATGCACCTAAAAGGAAAGGGAAATATATACAAAGACAATTAATAAGAAATTGGACATGAGGAGATGATTGAGCAATTTCTTAGATGGTACTAAATTTCTTTCACCATACCCTTGTTTTTCATCTGGGCTGTGGCTTTAGACAATGTTTATTCTTTGGGAGAGAAGTTATATTTAAATTAATTTTTAAAATCTTTGAAAATAAAATAAAAACAAAAAAGAAAATGTGTGTCTTTTATTTTATAACCATTGAAATCAGCAGTTTAATAATTGTTCTTGGTTCTCTAATTGCTTTTTAGCCCTTACTCTTTAAACACTCTGTTCTTTTTCTTAAGAATTATATTTTTATTTCATTTTATTTGTTTATTTATTTTTCAATTTGACCAGAGAGAGAAAAGGAAATTGAGAAACCAAGTTACCAGGTCCAGGACTCAACCATGGTCAGTCATGTGGGAGTCCAACACCTAAACCACCATGCCACCTGCCAGCCCCAGATGCTCTGTTCTTAATGACTTAACCATTATGTATGGAAAATTTTATATGTTAGAAAACAATGAGCAGGATAACATCAATCTCTTTGATTAGATTTTAGATCAGCCCACTATGTATTTCAAGTTCAAGATGGCTATATCCAATGGGCTGTTTATTCTCCACCTCCACCTTAGTTAAGTAAACTATAATACCATGCTTGGCAATTTAATGATTGTGTTGTAGATTATAATACAGTAGGTATATACACAAATATGTACACACACACACACAAACACACACACACAAGGACACTTTTATTTTCAAAATTGGTTGCATGTAGGTGGCTGATGGCAATTTAGCTGTATCTCCATAGTTGAGAATGTGTTCATGTACACCATGCCAAGAACCAGGCAGCATTTTTGGAATGGTCCCAAGAAAGTATAGGGAACAATGATAAAGGAAATATTTTGTATTGATAGACTATTCAAGTGGATAGAGACAGGATTAAAATGTTATGTTTGGGAATATAAACTTAAATAAATCTTTGTGGTTCCAGCAATATTAATAGTAATGAAATATAAAGAGCTAATGGGTAGATACCTACCATGTAAGAGGTACTACCCATGATGGCTCAAAAATTTCTCCTTCTGTTAGGTAAATAAGAAATATAAGTGTTCTCAAACTTCAAGCATAGTTTTAAATATAACTACTATCTGCATTATAGGCTGTAGGTCTTCAATAGTTCAGGTTCTGTGAAAAAAGGCAGTATAGTAGAGTAAAAACAAATGGTTTTTCTATTGTTTCATGAAAAATTGCCTCAGACTTTAATGAGTTAAAACAACCATTTTATTATGCTTCTGATTGTGTGGATGAATTTCAGAACAAGCTTGACTACACAGTTCTGTTTACAATCAGCAGTGAGTTGAATAGTGTCATCATGTCTATCCATAACTTTAGTGTGTATCTATATTGGAAATAGTATCTTTATAGATATAATTGGTTAAGAAACTCAAGATAAAAACATCTTAGATTTGGGAACCAGCAGTTAGCGTAATGGCTATGTCGCTGGACTCCCACGTAGTCGACCACGGTTCGCGTCCCGGACCCGGTGGCTTAAAACTCACGCTGGGCGCGTGTGCGTACGTGCCCAAGATCCCGAGAGGAGAATGGAGGAGAAGGGATTGCGGCGTGACCATCCCCCCTGGGGGGTGATTTCTCGCTTTCTGTCTCTATGTCTCTCTCTGTCTGTCTGGCGAGCGCACGCGCCCTATAGCGAAAAAAAAAAAAAAAACTCTCCAAAAAAAAAAAAAAAATCTTAGATTTCAATTGGGTCCTAAATTCAATGACTGTTGTCCTTATAAAAAGAGGAGAGGACACAAGAAGACACACACACACACACACACACACACACACACAGAGTGGAAGGCCATGTGAAAATAAAAAGTAGGCAAAGATTGGAGATATGCTGATAAAAAAAAAAAAAAAAAAAAAAAAAAAAAACAAGGAATGCCTGGGGTCACCAGAGGTTGGAAGAGGGAAGGGTTCTTCTCTAGAACCTGAGGGAGAGTGGTGTCTTCTCTTGCACCTTGACCTCAAACTTTTAGCCTCAAGAACTGTTAGAGTACAAACTCTTGTTATTTTAAGCCACCAAGTCAGTAGCATTTTGTTGAGTTAGCACTGAGAAATACAGAGTCAATCATGAAATTGCTGTCAGATGACAGCTAGGGCCACATTCATCTGAAGTTTTACTGGTGTAGATGTTGAGACTGATTCAATGACATAACTAACAAGTTGATCCTGGCTGTTGTCTGGGAGCTTAGCCAGAACTATCAGCTTGCAACCTCAATTAATCTCCCTGTGTGTCTCTCATGGGGCTACTTGGGCTTCGTTAAAGCATGATGGCTAACTTCCAGGAGGGAATATCCTGAGAAGGCATGTCCCAAGTACAGGGTTTCCCAGACACCCAAGCAGAAGCTGTAACACTTTCTTATAATCCAGCCTTGAAAACTCCAAAATGTAAATCCACCACTTCCTATTTTTCAGAGCGCTACTAAGTCTAGCTCAAATCTAAGGTATGAAGATTAGACTCCACCTGCTAGTAGAATTTTTTGTTTTTGCTCTAAGGTGCTTGCTCTCATGAGAGATGATGTGTGTAAGTGTGTGTGTGTGTGTGTGTGTGTGTGTGTGTGTAGGAATGAGAGTACCCCCCAGGGAGGATGGCCATGAAGCAATCCCTTCTCTTTCATTCTCTTTGTAGGATCTTGTCTTGAATAGCAGAGTCAGCCATGTGGGATCTCCCCACTTTAATCACCATGCCATGACTGGCCTGGAAGTAGAAACAATTTTGTGGTCATCTTTAATAAAATCAATCCCATAGATCTAGATTCAGATTGCAACTTTACCATTTACTACCTGTGGACAAGTTACAAAATTTCCTCTAGACATTTTGGGACTCTCCTACTTGTATATCTGTTGCAGTTTCTGTGTCTAGATTTCAAGTGAGAATCAGGGTTATCCTCATGTGAGATGGGAGAGAAGGGTAACAGTGAGTTACACAGTGGCCCTCAGATACCTGTAGTGCCACCCAGGACCATTCTGAAAGGTCAGCAGCCAGTGCCCTCACCCCACCAGAAGACGAAAGAATTGACAAAACCTTAGATTCTCTGACCTTTCAGTTAAGGTTTGATTTTGTGTTTATGGAGTATTTTACCACTTCTGAGCAGTCTGCTCCTGATTATCATAAAGAATTCCCATTCATATTTCAATACTAAGTGGAGTATAATCAAAGCTTTCCTTCCATTTCATTAAACCTTTTCTTTTCAAAAGGGAAGAAAGCCTTGTTTAGTAATATCTCAGAAAATAAACATTAAGAACAAGACAGCATGTCAGAATCCTTGAGTTCATTGGTCCATTCTTCTACTGCCCAGTTTCTCTTTATCTTTCCCACCTTTTAAAATATATATATATTATTTTTATTTATTTAAATATATATTTTATTTTATTTTATTTCATACATTCAATCACATCCATCACTTAGTTTGTAAAGTCAATGTTCTAACATGAACACATTTCTCACCAGTCCAATTGAGGATACTATACACATATCAGCAACACATTTCTTTGTCCCATAAATGTCTTGCTTTTCTACTTTTCTACCTACTGCCTTTCCTTAGACACCCTCCCCTCACACTGTATCCAGTATCTATAACCATTTTCTACATTTCTATATCTGATCCACCTTAAACTTCTCATTTTTGAAGTTATCAAGGCTTCAGGTTATCATTTTATATTTATTTTAATGCATATTTGGAAAACACGTAATTCACATGGCAAACTTATAGTTTCAGTTTTAGGATAAATAACATTAGTGATCTAATGAAAAACAGTCAACTCACTTCGGAAGCACATATTCTAATAAAAAAGTGCATTATGTAAGCTAGCATAGGTGATAACGTTGCTAAGGAAAACTCACTAAGACGGGTGGTAGGTAAATGAATATAATTTGGGAAACACTTTCCTAGTTAGAAAAGAACGAGAAACTAAACCAGTAAGCAGACCCACCTTTTCTTCATATAGCTGAAAGTTATGCATAGAGTATTACATGCTCTTAACTTTGTCCCAAGACATATTTTTAACTTTTTTTTAGAGAAATATTTTTGCTACAGGGAGCATGTGCTCACTGAAAAGACAGAGACAGAGAGATGGAGGGCCAGAAATCACCCCCCAGGGGTGAAGGCCATGCCACAATCCCTTCTCCATTATCCTCTCAGGATTTTGGGCACACACGCACACGTATCTGGCATGAGCTTTAATCTGCTGGGTCTGGGACTCAAGCCCCATTGGCCATGTGGGAGTCCAGCAACTCAACCTCTACCCTATCTGTTGGTCCCTTCCAAGGCATTTCTTTAAATGGGTGTCTGCAACCACTCCTATATACAGCTTACTTGTTCTAGCTTGTTTTAATGAAGCAGTACCTCTGGTTTAGAATAGCTAGGAGCTTGCTCTAAAAACTAGACATACGTGAAATCTAAAGAATAGTTATGTTTCTATTTACTCCATCATACTCTAGCACTATGACGCCATAGACAAGGAGCAAGAGGACTTGGCTTCTGATTCACTCTCTTGCCTTTTCAAAACTGTGTAACCTCAAGCATATGACTTAAGCACTCTGGTTTTCTATTTTCCTTATCTGTGAAACAGGACTCTGGAAACAGCTGTATCTTTCTTGTAGAAATGTTACATAAATAACATATGACATGTTAAACTCTTTTACAAATACTGAGAAAAGTATGGCCACAGTTGTAAACACAGAACATGTGTTTAGGCTATGAAAAACTGTGGCTAATGGCACTTATAGGGTAAAATAGACAGACTCAAAATTCTGTCAATCCCACAAGACACTAATAGGGTAAAATAGACAGACTCAAAATTCTGTAAATACCACAAGACATTTGCCTGTAAGGCTCAAATCCAAGCTATGCCTCTAATTGTCTATATTGGTTATAAATAGTTTATATCTAATGACCCGGGTTTCTGGCTCTTAACCTCATTACATCTTCCATTGATGGGCTTTCTTTTGAAAAAGCACTCTATGACCAGAAGAAAACTTGAATGGCCTACATTCTTC
>NW_006160001.1:5080507-5092194 GCF_000334495.1 Tupaia belangeri chinensis
TCCCTACTAGAAGATACTTTTAACACTATTACTTCAATAAGATGCCAGGAACTTTGTGTTGGCCTTATCTTTTCTTGTCAACAGAACATCTCGCTACTTTTTCATGTTCCTACATAACAACTTGTGTTGCTGACTTTTGACGAGGTAGATGGTCATCTTAGAACTGTTTCTGGAATTCTATCCCAGATCATTCAAAATGCATGGACTGCTTGAGTGACTGAATATTGTTTTATGGAAACCACTAGTTTAGTTATCTGTAGTGAGATGCCCTCGCCCAACACATTCTAGAAGTTACTATTGCAGAACCCCTGGAGGCTTTATGTCATGTGGAGTTTGCCATCTGCCTTTCCTTTCAGACTCCATTCAAATCAACTCTTTTGAACTGAAACACAGATGATTTTAACAAAAAAAATGGACGACAACACACAAAAAACCCACAGCTAATGATTTAATTTACAATCACTATTTTAAGAGCAGTGCAGACATTTCAAAGCCTTGATCTTGGAGACTCATTGAGATGAAAATACATGTGTTTTAAATGAGCCATGTGTTTGGATCTAGACCCTAAAGGTTGTGTTAGAATGTTTCATGAGCCTAGAGTCTTCCTTGCACCATGGGCTGCAGGAATATTAAGGAGTACATTGACCCTGATGAAATCTTTAAAACTAATTTACAGCAAGTATTTCAAAATCTCCCCCTTTCTATATAAACCATGTGCTTTTATCTTGCTTGTTTAACATGTGACATACTCAAACAGAGGAACAGACTCACAAGGACAAAATTCTGTAAGGAGGGATGGGAGAGAATGTGGCATTCTCTCCAAATAGTTACAATAAGGGCCAACCCAATGTGATAAAAACAAAAAAAAAACTTTACTTAAATTATGTTATTATAATTATTATATAACACTAAGATATGGGTGATAATATTTTAAAGTACATAAATTATAAACCTACAAATGATGGAATTATGGTCATTGTTTCCTCTTAACAAAGGAATAGTGGTTGATCAGGACAACCAAGGAAATAGTTCTGGAATACTCCAGTCTTTAATTACCTCCTCTGGGCAACTGAATCTTAACTCTCAAGAAAGTCTAGTATTCTCAACTGGATTGGTCTGAGAAGTATTCATGATGGGCAAAGTATTTTTACAAGCAAAATGAGAAATAGCGATTGACTGTTTTAAAAAATAATTAGAACAATAATAATAATGATTGGGAAAACATAGAAAAGACATTGAATGTTGAAGTGGGGAGATTAATGTCTCTGTACTGACTGACTTGAATGGCATTCCCTTTTGAAAAAACAATGTAATACACTGTAAAGTTATATGTAATCCAATGTAATATAAAGAAGATTATGATGATAATAAAAAAATAATAATAAAAAATCAGAAAAAGTTTTTAAAAAAGAAAGTCTAGTATATACAGTCCAATTATCTCTTTCTCCCCATAACTTGGTCCCCATTACTAATAGTATATCAGCCAGTGGCTTGACATCATGAGGAGTAACATACTTGGGAACTTTCCTCTCACCAGTGTAGCAACTTGTGACAGGTTCTACATTATAAGTAGCTTAACATCCACAGGGTTTGACTTGTTCAGGAAGAAGAATGCATTGGGACAGCACTAGGGAGAGCTGGGATGTCCTTAAATTGATAAGAGTTCTGGGCAGTGTCCTTATGGTTAGCCTGACCCGAAACTTCGGGGTCTTTAGACACAAATCCAGATCCTCAGTCAGCATACAAGGTCTCTCACAGTCTTCACTTTTCTCCATTTCTCCACCCTTTGGTATTATCCCATTACTACAAGTATTCAAATTCGTCTCTCACCATTTTCTTTTGTTTTTAAATTGGGTATTGAGCAATTTTTATGAATACAAATTAATGTATGAGTATACTATCTGGATAGTTATTAAAAGAGGTTCACACCGGGAACCAGCAGTTAGCGTAATGGCTATGTCGCTGGACTCCCACGTAGTCGACCGTGGTTCCTGTCCCGGACCCGGTGGCTTAAAACTCACGCTGGGCACGTGTGCGTGCGTGCCCAAGATCCCGAGAGGAGAATGGAGGAGAAGGGATTGCGGCGTGACCATCCCCCCTGGGGGGTGATTTCTCGCTTTCTGTCTCTATGTCTCTCTCTGTCTGTCTGGTGAGCGCACGCACCCTACAGTGAAAATCTCTCAAAAAAAAAAAGAGGTTCACACCTGAAATGTCAATAAAAATAATAAAACAACTCTCTCCTTATGACTGAACCACAATCTATAACAAGAACTATACATTTGCTAAAAGAGATGTTTGAAAAGATAAAATAATAATATCCTCATAAAAATATAAAGTAGATGCATATCAAAGATTTCACTTAAACTCTTAATTAATAAGGGAATTGGTGATATGTCAAAATCTATTAAGGAGAATTCAAGGAGCAGACACATTTATGGACAATAGAAATGCTGAGCTAAATTTGTTAATAGGTGCATAACTGATCAATATCTACAGGGTATTAACCAATTCTCTCTCTGTTTGGAAAAATCCATTTGTGTTCCATGGACAAGAATAATTTCTATTACTACAGTTTTGCATATACAGAATCATAAAATATCTCAAAACAATGGAAGTCACAGATAACCTAAGATGGTGCATTAGACAAGGTATCTGGTAATTTTTTTTTTTTTTGTAATTTCAAGGTTTCTAAATGACTCTTCTTGACATATTACATACTATACAAGGTTAAACATAACACAGATTGAGACTCCCTTATACAAAACACTTGGGACCAGGAGTGTTTCAAATATTAGGTTTTGATTTGTTTTTTTAAAAATTTTGGAATATTTACAATACATAATGAGATATCTTGGGGATGGAAACCAAGAGTAAACAAAAATTCATTGTGTTTTATACACCTGTATGCGCATAGTGTGAGGTAATTTTAGACATCATTTATGTATTGCACCATTTTGTCTGCAACCCATGAGGCCAAGGTGGGATTTTCTGCTTGTGACATTGTGTCAGCAATCAAGATGTTTTAGATTTTAGAGTGCTTCAGATTTCAGATTTTCAGATGAGGAATATTCAACCTGTAACCATGGAAAGTACTAGCAGCTATGATAAATTCTTCTTATGTAACTTATATAACACTATGAATGGATATTAATTGGGCCTTAAAAATGTATACAATTATAAACTTTCAAAGAATGTCACATTAACTTTGAATTCCTCTTTACTAACAATAATTTATGAACAGGACACTAAGGAAACAGTTCTGGAAAGTCTTAGTGTAAAGGGCTATGTAGCCAATGCTGTTGCCCTGTAGTCAGATCTTTCTATGGGATCTGAGTATTCTGCCTGTTTGAAGTGGAGTCCCTCTGTACACTCAAAAAGGGAATGGATTCTAGCCATCCTTTGGTGGGCAAGATCTTGTTTTCTTACAAAGCTGAAATGGATGCCATTTTTGCAAAAACTTAATCTCCAAGACACTTCTTAGTAAATGTGGTCAACCCCTGGACCCCTGCCCCAATGCCATTATAATTTTTTATATCACAGTTTGATAGTCTCACAATAATAGACTAATTTGCATGTTTATTCATTCATTGGATGAATATTCATGGTACTAGATTTAAATGAAAACAACAGCAAAAATTGCTTGCCTTTCTGGACTTTCAGTAGATATTCTTTAAAAAGAAAGTGGAGTATTTAATGGGTTAAGTTATGTGAAGTACTATGGAATAAAGAAAGCAGGAGAGGGTCAGGGAATTTAATTAAAATATGGCAAGAGATAAAACATAAAAATGTTTAAATTTTTTTGTTAAGTTATGTCTCACGAAGACCTAATAGTGAGAGAGTGAGCCATCAATGTGGATATCCAGCAAGAGAATGCACGTTTTGCAAGTGCAAAGACCCTGAAGTGGGAACATGTCTCGGATGTTCAAGGAACAGCAAGAAAGCCTGTGTGAACAAAGAGAAAAGGCACAATTTTTTTCTTCATAAATACTGAAGACATGGTTGGTTGTATGAGTTTGGCACATGTCAAACCCTTTGTGGAATGTAACAGGTGACAAAGACTGTTGAATTAGATAGCCCGTGAATTAGTAAGTGAATAGATGGGTAGACAGATTCCAATGTGCTTCTACCAGTACAGTTTATAAAGTATTAGTACAGTCTTACAGAGTTACTTTTTTCTCTTTTAAAGCTCAAGTTAATAACTTTAAAATAAGAAAACCCTTCTTTTTTTTTTTTTTTTTACTAACTTCTTTCTTATAATTAAAGTGTTAATGTTGAGGTTAAAGAATGTGTATTAGTTCTCCAAACTAGCCCTCTAAAAATCTAATGGAAGTGCTTTGCCAAGAATAGAAATCTTCACCATATATTTGGTTTAAAATAGAGATCAATAGGTGATGCTGGGACCAGCAGTTAGCATAATGGCTATGTCGCTGGACTCCCACGTAGTTGACCATGGTTCGCATCCCAGACCCGGTGGCTTAAAACTCATGCCGGGCGCATGTGCGTGCGTGCCCAAGATCCCAAGAGGAGAATGGAGGAGAAGGGATTGTGGCGTGGCCATCCCCTCTGGGAGGTGATTTCTCGCTTTCTATCTCTCTGTCTTTATCTGTCTGCCTGGCGAGTGCACCTACCCTATAGCAAAAACCTCTCCAAAAAAAGAAAAGAAAAAAAAAGTGATGCTTTTCCTTCATTTTAGACCACAGCCAAATACAAAATCATATGCATTTTTTTTTTCTATTTTTTACTGTGCTCAATTATTAGTCCTCCCTGGTTCTATAGCACTGTTATTTTTAAGGCACAGCACATCAGATAGAAATCTTAAGGCAATTAACATCACTTTATGTTTACTATTTATGTGACAATGACTTTCAAAGTGCTTTCTAAATCTTTGTGTTTTTTTTTTCTGAAGTAATATGCCATATTAATTTTTTCAAGGAGACTGAAACACTTCACAAGTGAAAACATTAATTAAAAAGGAGACAAAAAACTTTGAGAGCCAGAAATATATTCAACTTGGTTTTGTTACTTAATTTATGAATATTCATTTCTCTCCTGTCCTGTCATTTCTTTCTAAAAAGATCTCCTTGCCTCTGTTCCTATAATATACATTTTTTATAATTGTGTTATTTTATTTGTACTATTGTATGTTATTTCTTCTTTTAATTATTTTATACATTCAATCATATTATTTAGCTTACAAAGTGAACATTTCAGTATGTGGACATTTTCCTCACTCTAGTTGATCAAAATATCTTCAACAGATATCACCACTATCTCCCCATCCTGTCACTGCTCTGTCTCCATATCACTTCTCCAAATGTCCTTCCCCAGGCCCCACTCCTCCACACACACCACATCTGGCATTCACACCCATCTCTTGTGTTTGTACATCCTTTAGTCAATCAGTTTCAGTCATAAAAGTGCGGACACTTGGTATATATTAAGTGGGGACATACAATGTCTCTCCTTCATAGCCTGGCTTGCTTCACCCAGCAGTAAATCTTCCATATTCTTCCATTTTCTGTCAAAAGCCAGGGTTTTGCTGTTTTTTGGTTTTTTGTTTGTTTGTTTTTTTATGGCTGAATAGTATTCCATAGAGTATATGTGAGACAGTTTTTCAATCCATTCATCTGTACGGGGCATTTGGGTTGGTTCCACATCTAAGCAATCGTGAATAGTGCTGCAATGAACATTGATGTGCAATTGCTTTTCCGATTAAAAATTCTTCTGTCCTTTGGGTAGATACCAAGGAGTGGGATTGCTGGATCATATGGTAGTTCTATTTATAGATTTTTGAGGAATCTCCAAATTGTTCTCCACAGTGGCTGGACTAAATTACATTCCCACCAGCAGTGTAAGAGAGTTCCCCTACAATATATTTTAAGAATACTTCTATATGTGATATAAAATAAAAAAAGGAGAAAGACGAAACAAGTTTTATTGGATAGACAAAATTTTTGTATGTGTGTTTGTGTGTGTAACATTGAACATCGAACTATTTCATTGTCCTCAGCATCTAACTTTTCATTTCAGAACACTGAGTGACTTTCATTGTTGATGTGTTTTCAATCAGTAGAAGAAAGTGGAAGAGAATATCACTTCTGAATGTCACTTTTGACTTCTTTTTCACTGTCTCCCAAATGTTATGGTGATTTGGTGTTGTTGATTTTACTCTACTTATAGATCTTTAGTAGAATGAACCTTTAGTAAGCTTATAATATCTTCCAAAATTGCACAATATTTTTCCTTTTTATCCCTTTACCCTCCCTTACTCAAATTTGGCAGTTTTTGCAAAATTCCAAAGTATATTTTTAGATATAAGCCCATAGATATTTATCTTATGAAGCAAAATGTGCTGTTTTCTTTTTCATCTCTGCTTCATAAATGAGCCAATATCAGGTTCTGAAACTCTTCTCATTTTGTCCAGTCTCCAGAAATTATATGCTAATGTAAATCAAAACTTAGATTAGATAGAGGCCAGGATAGAACAGAATCTAGACTTGAATATCTTTGAGATGTTTCATGTTGAGTTTGTATATCTTGACAGCAATTAGGCAAAAGAGCTTAAAAGCTTTGGAATCTAGAACTCTTGGTTCAAATACTGACTCAAAAATTTGTCTACTCTTCAGACGAGTAGTTAGCGTAATGGTTATGTCACTGAACTCCCATGTAGCTGACTGCAGTTTGAGTCCCGGACCTGGTAGCTTAAACTCACACCAGGCGCCTGTGCATGAGTGCCCAAGATCCCAAGAGGAGAATGGAGGATAAGGGATCACAGCATGGCCATCCCCCCTGGGAGGTGATTTCTTGCTTTCTAGCTCTGTGTCTCTCTGTCTTTCTGGTGAGTGCATGTACCTTATAGCCAAGAAAAAAAAATTCCCAACTCTTTGGCAAATTAGTTAGCTTCTCTGAACCTGGGTTCTCCTTTTATAAAATGGAGGTGGTATTTTAACTTAAACTCCAAAATCTTTTATAAGAATTAAAATTCCAAAAATATACAAATTATTATCCATAGATCCAATATCTCATTTACTTCTCATAACCCTGTAAGACCATTTTTGTCCCAATTTTACAGGTGAGACAATCAAATACTGAACATAGTCACATAGTTAGTATTCCTTCATTAATTTTTTCTCAACAAATATGAATGAATGGGCAGTTAGGTGTCTTCATGGAGATTTTCATTCTAGTGAAGAGAGATGACAACAAACATAGCAAACACAATAAGAATTTTATAGGCAATAAGTGCAATGAGGGGGTAAAAACAGGGTAATGAAGAGAAAGCAATGGAAAAAGAAAGTAAGTGAAAAGAGTTCAGAAAGACCAAGTCATTGAGCTGAGACCAGGATAATGAAGACCTGCAGAACAAGCAGAGAGAATGGCAAAGGCAAAAGGAAAAGCCTGGGTGGTAAATTCCAGAATGCACATCAGGAAGCAGACAGAATGAACCACCTTAAAAGGGAGCTTGTCACTTCTGAGTCAATCTCCATAGCTTTAAAGTTAATAATAGAATGGAGAGACCAGGAGATGTCATAATGGTTATGTTGCTGGACTCCCATGTAGTTGACCACAGTTTGAGTCCCAGACCTAGGGGCTTAAACCTCAT
The DNA here is from genome assembly GCF_000334495.1 of Tupaia belangeri chinensis. Classification (NCBI taxonomy): domain Eukaryota; kingdom Metazoa; phylum Chordata; class Mammalia; order Scandentia; family Tupaiidae; genus Tupaia; species Tupaia belangeri. The sequence goes on from NW_006160001.1 coordinate 5,088,111, forward strand.
GCAGTCATGTGTGCATGCATGCCCAAAATCCCAAGAGGAGAATGGAGAAGAAGGGATTGCGGAGTGGCCATCCCCCCTAACCACCCCCCACCCCAACCCCTAGGGACTGATTTCTTGATTTCTGTTTCTTGCTGGCAAGTGAACACATTCTATAGCAAAAATTTCTCTCTAAATAATAATAATAATAGAATGGATGGCTTTGTGGCATTTAGCAGTCCTTAGGATTATAGTATTCTTAGTCATCAGCTTGTATGTTTAAGTCTAATAAAGTGTTGTGTTTCATGCTTATCATCCTGTGATTCCAAGGTAATCAGAAGGCAAGTGACACAAAAGGTGAATAAGCCTACCTTGTTCTTGCTGTTTGCTAACTTCAAAGGAAGCTCCCTCTCCATTAAGCGTCATGAAGGAAGAAAAGGAGCAATGACCTTCTAATGAACAAAGCGATCCAAGTCATTACTTGGCTGCGGGGCCCCACCTGGGGCAATTTGCTCAGTTTTTTTGAACTTGGACTGACTTCACAACACAGCAGAAGCAAAGCTACACAGAATGAGGATCTTTAGACCAGTTGTACCTTGATCTCTGCCACCACACTCCACATCTTAAGGCTCTGATAACACCATCCCAAATACCAAATATTATGAAAAGTTGTTAGAATTTGGAGCAGAGTTTTGATCAGATCTATAACCAAGGCTCAAACCAATTCATTAGCAATCTTCTTTGGTTGATAGGGCATTTATACAATGTGGATATTCTTAAATGAAGGAGGGATTATCCACATTTGCATACAGAAAGGGAGGAGAACCAAAAGTCCCAGGTAGAATTTGGATGAAGCAATAATATGAAGTCATTGTGATTCAATATGAATGTCATCCTTAACAGGCAGCATAGACCTTTATGACATTCAAATAGGTTTCCAAACGAAAGATTTACAGTAAGTGGGACCAAGAGGTATCTCAGAATTGCTGGCCTGTAAGAGTGAGAAAGTAAGAGATATAAACTGTACCTCACTTTATTAGGTTTATTAGTTTCCTAGGGCTTCTGTAATTAAGTCCCCAAAATAGTATGGCTTAAAGCAACTGAAGTTTATAGTCTCACAGTTTTGGAGGTTAAAAGTCCAAAGTCAAGGTGTTAGCAGGGCCACACCCTCTGCTTTTTTTCTTCTGACAAATCCTTTAAAACAATTCTTCTGGTATTTTACAGCATGACCTGCCTCCTCCCTGTGTGTCTATCTCTGGTCCAATCTATCTCTTTTTGTAAGGACATCAGTCACATTAGATTGCGGTCCATTCTAATGACCTTTCTTTAACCTGATCACCTCTGTAAAGACCCTGTTTCCAAATATAGCCACATTCCAAGATAAGAAGGGTTAAGACTCCAACGTATCTTTTATGGGGGACATGATCTAACCAACATGTCATATTGCAAGTTGTTGGCTTAACTTGAGTTGCCTAATCAGAGGGAAAAACATGCTGGGGTTATCAGATTCGATAAATAAAAATATAGGATGCTTGAGTTAACTTGAATGTCATATAAACAATGAATAGTTTTAGTACATATCCCAAATATAGCATGGAACATTGTTATGTTTTTAAAAAACAAAATGTTTCTTGTTTATCAGAAACTCAAATTTAACTGGGTGTCCTGTGTTTTATCTGGAAACCCTAAAACAGGTGTTCATGATCCTCCCATTTCTGGGTAGCTTCTTGGTCCTGTTCTACCCCGGTAAGATTCCAGAAGCAATGAACATACAGCAAAGATCCCTGCACTGGGATTTGCAAGTTTCATATTCCAGTACTCAATGTGCTACAGGAATTTCTTCGTTGCTGTTGTTTGTTTTGTAATTGACAGCAGGCATGTACACTTGCCAGGGAGAAAGAGAGGGGGAAAGTATTCCCAAATGGGGTGTGGTCATGCTACGATGCCTTTTCCTCCATTCCCCCTTCCCATCAGAATTTTGAACACATACGTATCCTCACTCAGCACATGTTTCAAGCTGCTGGGCTGGTGATCATCCATGTGGGATCTGACTTCCTTAATCACTGGGGCCAGCCTGAGTGCTAAGGGAGTTTGATTTGACCAAAGCACTTACCATCCCTAAGATTTGGTTTCCTCATCCGTTGAAATGGAAATAAACATGCCTTTCTTACCTACTTAAAGAATTTTTGTGATACTCAACGAGATAAGTGAAGTGAAAATCCTGCCAAAATAGTCAAGTAATATCAAAATATAAGATTATTTGTGTAAAGTCAAGAGCTCGAAGTTCTGTCTGACTCCTTGCTTTGAAAGTTAATCCCAAAGATCAGCAGATAACTGGGCACCTCCATCCCTTACCTTTGTAAACTAATGGTGTCCTTCTGGAACAAATGTAATGTATTCAGTTTTTCACAGTAAAGAACTAAAGAACGAGGATGAGAAATACCAGCTATTAAAGTGACTCCCTGAATTACTGACCAGGACTTTGCTTTCACACTTCAGTACTGAAACATAAAAATGTTTCCCCATCAATATTTTAGTTCATTTCTTTCTCTAGAGATGGGATTAGTGTTTGTGTACTAATTGGCACAAAATCACTTTTTAAAGTAAGAAAAAAGTCTCATCACAAAAAAAGGGGGGGAGGGGAAGAAAAAAGGGACCCTGAAATGCTGAGTATTGAGAGCATGGCATTTCATTAACAACATCCAGCCAAGTTTGGAGAAGAATCTTAAATAGGAACTGAAATAATTACCCACACTTGCTAAATAAACACCCAATGTGGTTGTTATCAAAATGAAAATCCATCATTTCTATTTTGACTCTAAGGGCCCATAATTAAGTAGTTTGGTAGCTGTTTTAAATTCAGACACCTAAGGAGGAAAATTATATTCTTTATCCAGTAAGAAGACTGTGGTTTGTATTTAAAATTTTATCTCTGAGGGATATCTTTCCAGAAGGTGAAAGACTTTTCTTCACTTCTTGAAGTAAAGAGCTCTTATCAGAAAAGAAACAAACAAACAAACAAACAACAAAACATAAAAGTGGATTTTTAGTAGACCGCTGTAGCTTAATTAGCACTTCAAGATATTTACCATTTTATTTTCCTCAAATGTACTATTATGTGTGTCAATGTAGTGTCACTGCTTTAATTAGATATTTAAATGGGTTATTGTCAAGTGTTAAATAAATTTTTTGCTGTTTTTATTAAATTTATAATTTACAACTATCATCTGCTTCCTGCAAAATCATTATATATTATTAGCAATGTGTATAGTCCATACCTGTTACTTGTAGATTCTGCAAAGAACAAATTCCATGAAATGAATTGTCAAGGAGAACAGTGCTAAAACATTTATGTTGTCTAGGAGAGCTAACATTTCTTACCTTATTTGGAACTTTTCAATCTAATTAAGATTTTTCTTTGTAATCTTCCTGTGTTTAATTTAGAACATGATCTTGGGCTGGCTCTCTGGTGGTTAAAGCAGCCAGATTCTCCATGACTGGCTAAATGGTTTAAGTTCCAGATTTAGCAACTTCAGACACATGAAGGGTGCGTGCCCAAAATTCCAAAAAGAGAGAGAGAGATGGAAGGGAAGGGATTGTGGCATGACCGTAATCCATGGAAGGGTAGGTGCTCTCCCCCTCTCTCTATTTCTCTTTGGTAAGCCCACATGCCCTCTAGCTAAAAAGTTTTAAAAAGAAAAAAAAATAATGACTCTAAGACATTAATATCTTATAGTAGTGACTTTGTAATAACCAGTGACATTTTTTCCTGAGGTATGTATCACTGGAGTAGAGTTCAGATGAGTCTTTCTGTTTTAATAAAATCAATTTCAAAAAAATAATAAGCTTGTACATTTCTGGCATAAAGCTCCCCAGAAGAAGAAACATGTAGAAGGATGAGGTGACATCTTCCAAGTGGATCCACAGTGTAAACCTATGCACTGATAAGCCTGACAAATTTCCATTTTCCGGTAACTTCAAGCAACTTGTCCATAAGCTATAGGTTCTTAAATATTGATCAGTATGTAATGTAGATGAGCTTGAGCTGGCCTTTAGAATAACCTGAATATCCCCCAAATATCCCTGAAGTAGAATACCTAGTGTTTTT
>NW_006160001.1:5093685-5128964 GCF_000334495.1 Tupaia belangeri chinensis
AAACAAACAAACAAACAAACAACAAAACATAAAAGTGGATTTTTAGTAGACCGCTGTAGCTTAATTAGCACTTCAAGATATTTACCATTTTATTTTCCTCAAATGTACTATTATGTGTGTCAATGTAGTGTCACTGCTTTAATTAGATATTTAAATGGGTTATTGTCAAGTGTTAAATAAATTTTTTGCTGTTTTTATTAAATTTATAATTTACAACTATCATCTGCTTCCTGCAAAATCATTATATATTATTAGCAATGTGTATAGTCCATACCTGTTACTTGTAGATTCTGCAAAGAACAAATTCCATGAAATGAATTGTCAAGGAGAACAGTGCTAAAACATTTATGTTGTCTAGGAGAGCTAACATTTCTTACCTTATTTGGAACTTTTCAATCTAATTAAGATTTTTCTTTGTAATCTTCCTGTGTTTAATTTAGAACATGATCTTGGACTGGCTCTCTGGTGGTTAAAGCAGCCAGATTCTCCATGACTGGCTAAATGGTTTAAGTTCCAGATTTAGCAACTTCAGACACATGAAGGGTGCGTGCCCAAAATTCCAAACAGAGAGAGAGAGATGGAAGGGAAGGGATTGTGGCACTACCGTAATCCATGGAAGGCTAGGTGCTCTCCCCCTCTCTCTATTTCTCTTTGGTAAGCCCACATGCAGTCTAGCTAAAAAGTTTTAAAAAGAAAAAAAAATAATGACTCTAAGACATTAATATCTTATAGTAGTGACTTTGTAATAACCAGTGACATTTTTTCCTGAGGTATGTATCACTGGAGTAGAGTTCAGATGAGTCTTTCTGTTTTAATAAAATCAATTTCAAAAAAATAATAAGCTTGTACATTTCTGGCATAAAGCTCCCCAGAAGAAGAAACATGTAGAAGGATGAGGTGACATCTTCCAAGTGGATCCACAGTGTAAACCTATGCACTGATAAGCCTGACAAATTTCCATTTTCCGGTAACTTCAAGCAACTTGTCCATAAGCTATAGGTTCTTAAATATTGATCAGTATGTAATGTAGATGAGCTTGAGCTGGCCTTTAGAATAACCTGAATATCCCCCAAATATCCCTGAAGTAGAATACCTAGTGTTTTTTCAGGCCTAGAGAACTTTTTTTTTTTTTTTTTTTAGGGTGGTGGTGTGAGGGTGGTTGCAAATTCTTTAACAGATTATTATGTACTAGGGTCCAATCATTAGGACTAAGCAGAGATTGGTTAGTAGAGGATCACACCTCATTCCTAAAAGTATATCATTACTTACCGTTATCAATATATTAACTATCCCAACATACATGCCGCTTACCCTCACAGAACTTCTAGTCTGTGAAGAAAGACAGCTGTGTGAATGAGGACAGTACTACCTAATGGTTGCTGCTAGGGGAGGGCTATCTTTCCAGAAGGTGAAAGACTTTTCTTCACTAACTTGAAGTAGAGAGTACTTATCCCTCCCCCCCCAAAAAAAAATAAATAAATAAATAAAACACAAACAAACAAACAACAAAACATAAAAGTGGATTTTTAGTAGACTGGGGAGAACTGAGAGGTTCTTACTGAGAGGCTGAAGGACCTCATATCAACAGCAGTTTAAAGAGATTATGGAGCACTTTCTGCATGCCAAGGCTCTGAGTCATTGCTTTCCATGTATCATGTTTAATACTCACTCAGGCTCATGTTGCTGTAGATGAGAAATGCAGGACACTGAGAGGTTAACTAACCTATCCAAGTAGATTCCTGGATCTCGAACTCAACCACACGGGGTGGTTCAGGTCCCATTAAGTAGGCTTTCTTTCACAGACGTAAATTATAGCCTTCTCATAGAAAACATTAAAATGTCTTTGCTACTAAAATAACCCAGTTTTGTCCAATGGGCCAGAGGCTAGATTGATGATTAGCTGGAAATAAAATCTATTACAGTTTTACAAAACTTAAATAAATTTCATGAGAAATTTAACAAAATGTGTTCAAGGTAAGGCACAAGACTGTTTTAATGTTCCAAATGAACAAGTTGAATCCAAGAATTTGGCTGCTGTTCTTCTCTGTTGTAGAGAGACGAGGTTTCTGTCTTCTGTAAACCAATCTGGGGACTGAAAAATCACTGCATGGTAACATGGTGGTCACAGAGAACTTACAGAGGCAGGCTTTGTATCTTGTTAGTTAACAAACACCTAAGCTTCAATCATATCAAAATTTCCCCTTTAGCATATTGATCCATTGCCAAAACTGTAATGAAACACAGAGTGACATGTTTCCTCATTTTTTTCTAACCTCTCTTGAGTTTCAGCTTTCACAATCTTTTTAAATTTTTTTCTAAACTTCAAACTGGGCACATTTAACAAACTTCATGTTCACATTGGCTATAATGCTTTTGTATCAGATAAAACCATTTATCCTTTGATTTGCTGGAGCTTTTTGTTTTTCTTCTGAATACTAATTGCAAATCTAAATTATTGCTAGCAATTGAGAGTTAAAGAAGGGTGGCAAAAGCATTTCAGCAGTAAGTAGTGCCATATTATTTTGTTTTGATTTGCAGTTTAGAAAAGGAAATTGCATTGCTTTAGAAATAAATGTGGTGAAATTATAAACCTAGTTACTTCTGTTCTGGCCTTTACCTGAAACTCTCTTTGTTTCAGACAGTGGTAAAGGCCTACCTATCTAAATCAGTATCAAGCAATATATGTAGAACATTTATACCATTTCTAATAACACACAGGTGGCAAATAAGGACTAGTGAAAATAAAATTACTGTTTACTATAATACATTACATAGCTAATATACTCAGCATGTACTTTCATTTTTGTGTTTCTTTGTTCTCACATATGCTCTAAATCATACATTTCTTCATTTTGTGCTGATCTTACCTATGCATTTAAGATGCACTTAATTTTCATGAAGTTTTTAAAAAATGTTTATTATCTCAAAGTTGTTAGGACCACTGATAATCAGCCCATCTTCCCAATTCTGACAAATACCTGAAATGACTCTTTGTAATTACTTATTCAGTTCTAAAATCTGTGGGACCTTGGGCAAGTTATTTCTCCTCTCCTGTCTTTTATTGGTTTGTATGCAGAGGAGATCATTGGAATATACCTTCTCTGAAGTCCTTTCCAGCTCTAATGTGATATTTTCCTAAGGCACTCTGATGTAATAGATATAAGTCTGCTTTTAACATATAAGAGCTATTAATATTGAGTCATTTGGTAATAAACTTATTTATACCAGATTTTCAATCCATACCAGCTCATCTTGAATACTGAAGAAGTGAATTATGGTAGTGTTTTGGGGAGATTACTCACCCCACACAGATAGTTTGGGTGTTTCCAAGCAAGAACAGACAGACTTGTCTGAGTCCTCTCAGCCACTAATAACATTACTAGAGAGGATAGGCTTTTCCTGGAGTCAGATGCTCCTAGATCAGCATGCTCTCATCATAGGGGATATGTAGATTAAAACCACAATGAGATACCACCTAACTCCTGTCAGAATGGTGAAGATTAAAAATACAGAAAATGATAAGTGTTGGGGTTGCGATGAAAGGGGAAGGTAAATTTGTGGGAAGGTAAATTCGTCCAGTCACTATGGAAAATAATGTGGAGGTTCCTCAAAGACCTACAATTAGAACTACCACATGATCTAGCAAACCCAGTCCTTGGTATCTACCCAAAGGACAGGAGAATGCTCAGTCATAAAAACACCTCCACATCAATGTTAATTGTGGCATTATTCACAACTGCTAAGACACGGAGCCAACCCATATGTCCATAAACAGATGAGTGGATTGAAAAAGCGTGACGCATTTACTCTATGGAATATTATTCAACCATAAAAAAGCAAGACCCTGGAATTTGATATAGAGTGGTCAAATATGGAAGATTTATTGCTGATTGAAACAACCCTTGCTATGAAGAAGAGATATTGTATGTATCCCCTTAAGATATACCAATTATCCACACTCTATTGTAGATATTAAAATATTGGAAGACATAAAAGCTGTGAAAATAGTTATGAACACTGGAGACAGTATGGAGGGTGACTGGGAAAAGGGAAGAGTATAGAGAAGGAAATCAGGGAGAAAAAAATAGAGTGGGAAGACATTTATGGGATACAGAAATGGTTGATTGCCTGTTGATGATAACGTGTATAGTATTCTCAACCAGAATGGTCTGAGGTGTATTTCATGTTGGGTAAACTCTATTTACAAGCTAAATGAGGTATAGTGATTGAATGTTTTTAAAAAAATAAGAATAATAAATTTAAAAAAGAAAGAAATCAGGTAGATGACTGGCACTTCTAACTTCTTTGGGCTCAATTCTTCATTTATTCAACTGATAATAGAATCATTATTTTTAACCCTAAAACTTGTGTGTTAAGGCTTTTTTCATAGTTTGGAATAAGGAAACATTGGGGATACCAAATTTGTTCCCAGCAAGAGTCTTCCATTCAACAGCTGCACTGCCATATATAAGGTAGTTTCCTCAGAAAATATATTAATACTGGCCAGGCCCCTTGGCCTAGTGGTTAAGGGAGCTGGAACCCACATAGACAACTGTGGTTCAAATCCTGACTCAATGGCTTAAAAATGATGCTGGATGCCTGTGCATGCCTATATCATTTATTTCCCTAAACCTACATCCTCCAAAGTAATACTCCAAATCCCAACCAAATGAGGACATGGAGAAGTGTGCTACCATAGTGCATTGGAGAGTGGTTTTTCTCTTCTTTCTCCCTCTTTGTCTCTCTCTCTCTCTGACAATAAAAAAATGTAAAAAGGTATATGAAGGCTAAAGCAAGTAGAGATGGTCCATCCCAATTCTCAGCAAGCTTGGCCTAGAAGTAAGTGAAAGGATTGTGCTATGAGGGCTATAATAGGCCTCAGATCTGATTTGCTATCCTATAATCAACACTAGATAGTACTTGCACCGTGTTCTGAAAAACCTGCCATGTTGAAGGACCAGGTGGCCAGCTGTGGTTTGGGTCTCAGACATGCTTTTCTTCTTGGATTGTTCACTCTGGGAAAAGCTAGCTGCTCTGCTGTGAAGATACACTTTCTTATGGAGAAGGCCATGTGTAAAGAGCAGCTTAGGCAAAGAGTCAGTGAGGAATTAACACACCAGTTTCAGGGGCCACCTGAGTGATCTTGGAAGTAGATTCTTTAGTTCAGTTAACCTTCGATCTTGGCCAATATCTCAGTACTGACCTCGTGAGAAACCCTGACAAGACCCACCTAAATGAGCTGTTCCTTAATGCTTGATTCATGGAAACTGTGAAATAATAAATACACATTCTTCAGTATTACCTTTTAGCATAATTTGTTATGTGGCAATAACTAATACACTCTAGTTTTTGGTATTAAATTATTTAAGGTTGATAGCAGCTGTATCATTTATTCCCCTAAACCTACATCCTGCAAAGTAATTTTTTACATCTAAAAGCACAAGAATTTCTTCAATAAACTCAAATGACATACAAGATCTTATTCTAAGGATGCATGCTAGAAAAGATTTTATAGTCTCATTAACTATCAAGATTGGCTCAGGGACCAGCAGTTAGCGTAATGGCTATGTGACTGGACTCCCATGTAGTCGACCGCGGTTCACATCCCAGACCTGGTGTCTTAAAACTCACAACGGGTGCGTGTGCGTGCGTGCCCAAGATCCTGAGAGGAGCACAGAGGAGAAGGGATTGTGGCATATCCTCCCTGGGGGGTGATTTCTTGCTTTCTGTCTCTCTGTCTCTCTCTATCTGTCTGGTGAGTGCACGCGCCCTATAGCAAAAAACCTCTCCAAAAATAAAAGATTGGCTCACAAAACTTTTCTTTGATGATTGAGTCAAACACATACACTTGTACACAAATACAATTCATTGATTACAATTACAATTCATTGATTCACTGTCAATTATTAATATGATAAACTATGATAGACATAAAATAAAATAGAAACCATTTTAAATTTATCATCTGCTAAAATAAAATCATCGTAAGGAATTCCTCTTAGGGACTGGCAAGTGGCATGGTGAGTAAGCCACTGGACTCCCACATGGCCAATCATGGTTTGAGTCCCAGACCTGATGGCTTGTTTTCTCATTTTCCCTCTCTCTCTGGTCAAATTAATAATAATAGTAATAATAATAGTAAATAAAAATCTTTTTAAAAAAGAAATTCCCATTAATCCTTTACTTATTTATATTTTTAAAAAATAAAACTTCTTTTTCACAGTCTGTTTGCACCTAAAAAATGGTCTGGGCCATTTTCCAGTGCCAATTTTCTTATCTGAAAGACAAACACTGAGCATGACTCATTCTCTGTCGTGTCTTCCTGGTAAATCCTTATTACAACTAAATAAACTGACATTCAGAAAAAGTTTGTGGTTAAAAATCTCCCACTATATTTTGCAATATTTTCTAACATGCTGGCAATGCCAGGTTCCCACTAACTTAAGGTATCACACAAGAAAAACATGGTCTTGGACATTTTATTTTTAATCCTCTGGGCCACGTGTGTTAGATTGAAGTCCTCTATACAACAGTGTGAAATTTACTTCCTGCACTGTTAAAGCAGCTTTTATCCAGGGGCTGATGACTTGAAGAGCTGCCCAATTAAATCTTTTTGTAATACTAGGCTATTTACTGACCCCCCCCCCCCAAAACAAAAGGTATACTTAAATCATCACTGCTGAGCTTCCTTGTGATTTTGTAAAATAGTAGTTGTCTTCTACAAAAGATGGCATTTAACAGATAAAAAAATGTAAAGTTCTCTGTTGACAATGATGTATATGATAATATTCTTGTTTTGATTGTCAATTACCACATACGTACTTTGAAAAACTGTATTTTATGTCATGAAGAGGTATAATGATGGAATGTACATTTAAAAAAATAATGTAATAATAAAAAAGGTGGTTGTATCACTAATAAGTAGATGAGTGAAAAAGATAAATAAAACGGATTCCCAGGGTTGCTTTTTCATTCATTGAAAATGTCAGTAATCACAAATATGGGAGGTAAAAAATTTTTTGTTGCTGTTTTTTGTTTTTTTTCTGTGAAGAGGTATAATGATGGAATGTACATTTAAAAAAATAATGTAATAATAAAAAAGGTGGTTGTATCACTAATAAGTAGATGAGTGAAAAAGATAAATAAAACGGATTCCCAGGGTTGCTTTTTCATTCATTGAAAATGTCAGTAATCACAAATATGGGAGGTAAAAAATTTTTTGTTGCTGTTTTTTGTTCTTCTTCTGTTAAGAATTATTTTATAGAACTTTATTTATTTTATTTTATTTATTTATTTTAATTTGACCAGAAAGAGAGAAAGTGAGAAAGCAAACTGCTAGGTCTAGGACTTGAACTGCTGTTGACCATGTGGGAGTCCAGTGCCCTTAACCACCATGCCACTGCTTGCCCCAGTAATGATTTTGTTAATTAGCTTGATTTAGACAATCCACAATGTATATATTATTTCAAAACATTATGTTATACACAATATATACAATTTCTGTCAATTAAAAAAAATAAGAAAAGGAAAAAAATGCCAATAACCATAATGGATTTTGCAGTTTGTGATCTATGTAACAGTTCATTATTTTATTTATTTATCTATTTATTTATTTGTTTGTTTATTTATTTATTTGTTTATTTATTTATTTTGGGAGGAAGTTTTTCCTATAGGGCTCGTGTGCTTGCCAGAAAGACAGAGAGAAACAGAGAGACAGAAAGTCAGAAATCACCCTCCAGGGGAGATGGCCACACCAAAATCTCTTCTCCTCTATTCTCCTCTCAGGATCTTGGGCATGCACGCACACTCATCCACTGTGAATTTAAGCCACGGGTCCATGACTCGAACAATGGTCAACTACATGAGAGTCCAATGAGATAGCCATTACTCCAACTGCTGGTCCCAACAGTTCTTTATTCACAACATTCTTCTTGCCTAAAGAACCAGTCAATGATAGGGGAAAAGAGGAAACTAAAACGATTCTGTAACACCTAAAGGAAAAAAAAAAAAAAAAAAAAAAGACATGTCCAATATACACTAATAAGTCCCATATGCAAAGCCAGAATATACTGTGACCAAAGAAGAAAATAAACTGAGCATTTTCAATATCTTTTTTTTGAGATATTTTTGCTATAGGGTACATGTATTCTCCAGAGAGACAGAGACAAAAAGTGAGAAATCATCCAGGAGGGATGGCCATCCCACAATCCCTTCTCCATTCTCCTCTCAGGATTTTGGACACACATGCACATGCACCTGACATGAGTTTTAACCTCCCAGGTCTGAGACTCAAACCACAGTTGACTATGTGGGAGTCCAGTAACATAACCATTATTCCATCTGCTGATTCCCCCAATAAAATCCTATAAGTCTCTAATTCAAGGCAAAAATCATCAATAGGTTTATCCTACCAAGCTTAAATTAGTTAAAATATGGGTTATTTCTGTTTGATTTTTACTACATTCTATTTTCCTTAGAACTTGTCAATTTATTTTGCGCCCATTTTACAGACACAGGCCATCTTATTAAAGTTTTTCATAACTTGATCTTCAGAAAGTTAACTACCCTGTTTCTCTAATTTATGTTCAAAGCCAATACGCACAGTCTTTTAAAATTTATGTAGTAATAATGAATATCTTACCAAAAGTCCACATATTATTAATGATGAGCCTCTAGCTCTAAAATGTACTCAGGATCTCACATGGTCATAATACTAGACTCAGAGCTTAATAAAATTGTCCAATAGAATTGTCTACAGTGATAGAAATGCTCCAAATATATGTTATCCAGTATAATAGCCACTAACTACATGTGGCTGTTGAACAGTAGAAATGTGACTAGTGGGACTAAAGAATTGAATTTCTCACTTTGTTTTATTTTAAGTAATTTAAGTTGAGCTACTATGTTAGGTGTCCTTTTGAATTAGACTCATTTCAAAGCTGAAAATATGTCCCAGGAAAGGTAAGTATAACAAGTTCATCTGCCAATCTCTAGTCTTAAGCTTATAAGCCTTGGGGGAAAGTGTCCTAACATCGGTGCACACTGGGAGAATCTGAGTGATTGATTTTCAACAGCATGGCTTTTCCATGCCTTTTGTTGAAGAATTTTTTTTGTATTTAGGACATGCCCTCATAGATTCTCTAGAAGATCTGAGAATTAGAGATCAGGACTAGTGATGAAGAATCATCTTTTGTGTTGCTGACACAGACTCTTCCCACTTCTCCCCACATGAATACAGTATATATTATTCCAGTTGAAGATACTACCATATATATTATCATCAACAGATGACTTTCCATTTTCATGTTCATTAAATGTTTTGCTCCTCTGCCCCCAACCCAATTACCTCCCTTCCATTGTCCATCATCTCCCACACTGTCTCTAGTATCTACAGTTGCTCTTCATGCTTTTATATTTTCCAATCTCTCAGATTCTGCCATAGAGTGTAGACATTTGGTATATATTATGTGGGGACATGCAATGCCTGTCTTTCATAGTCTGGCTTGCTTTGTTTAGCATTAAATCTTCCATACTCATCCACTTTGTATCAGATTTCAGGGTCTCTTTTTTTAATAGATTTTTGTTTTAGGGCATGCACACTCATCATAAAGAGAGAGAGAGACAGTGAGAAAGTGAGAAATCATCCCCCAGGGGAGATGGCCATGCCATAATCCCTTCTTCCCCATTCTCCTCCCAGGATCTTAGCCATGCACACACATACACACCCAGTGTGATTTTTAAGCCAACAGGTTCAGGACTTGAACCATAGGTGGGCATGTGGGAGTCCAGCAACATAACTTAACTGCTACACCATCCGTTGGTCAAAGGTCTCATTATGTTTTATGACTGAATAGTATTTCCATAGTATACATATGCCACATTTTTTCATTTTTTTTTAATTTTAGGAAGTTTTTGCCTTAGGGCATGTGCCAGAGAGAGAAACAGAGACAGTGAGAGGGAAAGTGAGAGATCACTTCTAGTAGATACTAGAGACAGGACATAGTTATGCAATCCCATCTCCTATATTCTACTCCTGGGATCTTGGGCATGTACATATAGGTGTCCAGTGTGATTTTCAAGCCACTGGGTCCAGAAGTTGAACCATATTAGCCATGTGAGAACCCAGCAACGTAACCACTACACTATCTGCTGGCCCCTATGAGCCACATTTTTTCAATCCATTCATCTGGTCTTAGACACTTGGGTTGATTCCATGTCTTAGCAACTGTGAATAATGCTCCAACAAATGTGGATGTGCAAGTATTTTTCTAACTGAGGGTTTTTCTATCCTTTGGGTAGATATCCAGGAGTGGAATTACAAGATCATATGGGAGCTCTATTTGTAGGTTTTTGAGGAACATTCATCCTGTTATCCACAGTAGCTGTACTAATTTACATTCCCACCAACAGTGTAGGACTAGTATTTATTCAAACCACCTTCCCTTTGGAATTATGACTCCCCTCACTTTACCAGTGGTGAAATAAATGCTCAAAACATTATGAGCTGTGAAACATTTTTACTGTGAAAAATGCCTTCTAATTGTTGGTACAAAAAAGTCTCCCTTTCTCAACCATTATGAAATCCTGTTACTTTTTTTCCTTCACCTTCTGCTTTTTCCAGAGGGACATCAGAGAGCAAGGCTGAAAGTCATAAGCAAAGAACAAACACAAATTTTGAATGTTTCCAATGGTAAAACACTTATTGAAAAGATGAATGACATGAGTTTTCATTTTCCCATACTATGATCTTTTGCCAAGTTTAATATTGTAAATGGTGCCCATAGGACTAAATGTCCCCAGAGAGAGGAACATTGATTCACATACCTAACTTCACTAGGTATGTGAGTGTCCAAAATTACAAATTAGAAGTGAGTAGGTTACTAGTTCCTTTTTAAAAGGATTTTTTGCTTTCAAAGAGATCTGCCGTCATAGTAGTATATAAAAAAGGTACATATGGCATACTGTTTGCATTGCTAGACACCCACATAGCCAACTGCATTTCGAGTCCCAGTCCTAGACCAAGTGGCTTCAAAACCACACTAGGAGCATGTGCATGCATGCCCAAGATCTCAGGAGGAAAATGAAGAAGGGATTGAGATGTGGCCATCACCCCCAGGGGGTAATTCTTCATTTCTCACTGTCTCTGTCTCTGTCTCGCTCACTCCAAGAAGCACGCATGCCCTAAGGCAAAAACACACACATGCGCGTGCACACACACACACACACACAAAAACAAAAACCCTCTTTAAAAAAAAGATACATAGGGACCAGCAGTTAGCATAATTGCTATGACGCTGGACTTCCACGTAGTCAACTGCGGTTCGAGTCCCGGACCCGGTGGCTTAAACTCACGCCGGGGGCGTGTGCGTGCATGCCCAAGATCCCGAGAGGAGAATGGAGGAGAAGGGATTGCAGCGTGGGCATCCCCCCTGGGGGGGTGATTTCTCACTTTCTGTCTCTCTGTCTCTGTCTGTCTGGCGAGCGCATGTGCCCTATAGTCTCCGAGACACTGACCTGTCGTGAAAACCTCTAAAAAAAAAAAAAAAAAAAAAAAAGGTACATATAAATGCATTCCAAACCTAATTTATTTATCTTATGCCCTAGAGTTCTGGGTACAATTGTTAACATTTTCCTGATGAAAGCAAATCAAGAGAGAGAATAAGCAGTCAAATTAAATTATATTGATGAAAAACTATGATTAGAGACAGAATTTTACAAAGATTTATAGAAAAAGTCATTATTTATAATGATAAATCCTTGATTTTACCAAATAATTAGCTGGAGAGATATAGCTTCAACATATTATTTTGTGGGAATATTCACTTCCACTCCTTAAGAAGTGAATTTCATTTCCAAGGAATAAACATGGTATCTGAAGCTAGTCTTTCTTCGCTGGCTGTCAGGAATTGCCTGTGTCCCACTCACTCTCACCCTTTCTTATATCTTCTGTAGGATCAGGCCTCCAAGGGAACCAAGATTCTTCAAGCAAATAAGAAGCCTGTATCTTACAGTACCATGTTCTTCTGTTTAATTTTCATTTTCCTTTCTAATCTTTATTTTTTAATGTCCAAAGGATACATATACTTCCCAGAGAGTGAGAGACAGAGAGAAAGCATACCCCAAAGGGATATGGTCACACTGCAATCCTTTTTCCTCCATTCCTCTATCCCATCAGGATTTAGGACACACTGGCATATGTGTCCTACCTACATGTTTCTTAAGCCTCAGGGGCTGGGATTCAAACCAAGGTCAGCCATGTAAAATCCATCTCCCTTAACCATTAGATTATGGGGTCATTGCACCCCCCCCTTTTTCATGATTTCTGGTTTACATTTATATCTGTATATCTCTGTGTGGTACAGTATGGTTTTTTTAAAGCACATTTACAATGTGCAATAATTAGAACAGGGATATACACACATTCATCTTCTTCAACATCAACATTTTATTATGTTGTACACATTCAGTAATAATTCTGGTTTTTTTTCTGAAATGTGTATTAAATTATCCATATTTTTTACTCTGCTGTGGTATTCCATCCCCTAGATTCTTCTTTTTATTTATATGCATTCTTGTGTATGTTAAAAATTTTGTTATGAGCTCCTCCATTCTCTCTAACCCCCCCAACCCAAGCAGCTTCTGGTATCTACATTAATCTGTGCTTCATCCTGCTACTGGTGTCTCATGCCTCATATCCAGACTCTTGTCTGGACACTGGCTCCATTCCCCTATTCTTTCGCTTGACTTCATTTCTGGGTGAGATTTTCAGTCTGAATTCTAACACCTTTTTGCTTTAATTGTTACAGTTCTAACACATTGTCTTATCATATGTAACCTTTCTCTTGCTTGGATCATTTTTTCTGTTGGTTCTTTCCTACCTTATTTGAAGTTCATAAATGTGATTTTTTTTAACTTTGACTTGTGCCTCCACACTTTGTTACCTGCCTTATTTGTTCTTGTTTTCTGAACTCAACTTATTAATCTTGACTATAAAAGCAAAATGAGGCTGAGAGAGATAAAGTGATTTTCCAATACCTCAGAGCAGAGTGAGTAAAGGGCAGATTATTGAGTTCAGCATCTACCTCCTCCCATTGCTTTCTGCTTCTTAGACTTGGAAAAAGCCAGGGCTGAAAGCCACACTTTACACTAATAGTGGGGATATCAGTCCTCCCAACTGGCCAACCACAGTTCAGTCTTTCCACTCTGTCCTCACTGAAATAGACCACAAAATGTGGAAATGCAGAAAACTATAAGCACAGGGCTACTAAAAACTACAAAATATAATGAAAGAATCAACTTGGATTAACAGATCTTTGGACTTAACAGAATGATGTTGATTTATGCTTTATTGAGTAATAAGAGAGTTTTACAGAAGATGGTTCCAAACATTGCTAGCAACATAAAATACACTTAGGGTTGAAGAAAGAGTTCCATTTCAACTTTTGATGATCTTGAGAGAAATGTGAAAACTGAGTACTTAAATTTTTTAAATCCAACAATAAACAACATCATCAGGCTGAGGTCATTGGAATTTATTAACTTAACTGATATATTATAGCTTTGACATTCTAGGACAACTTGCTCTTTAAGAATGGGCCAAACCCAATGACTTATGTCCTTTGGAAAGGTGAGTATATTATTGAAACATTGCAGTACTCTTTCTGTAGAAATTTGAATTTGCTGATCTGGAAGATAATTTCCTGCAAAGCCACATACACAAGAGATCCGATTCCAAGAGTGTGCCTTGAATCTTTAAGTCTCCATTTTCACAGAATTATGATGCTAAAGAGAGTTACAATATTGAGACTGAGCTCTTGCCCAGCCTAAACTAATGAATGCTCTAACTAACTTATGTATTCATTAGAAATATCTAACTTGTATTGAGGAAAGGTAAACACTAACTTCATCTCACTAAACAGTGCCTAAATAATATGAGTGAAAAATATTAAAGAAATTTTTCCTAAGATTCATAGATGAAATTCAGAAACCTTTTAAATATGTTTGTGGGAGACTGGTATCCAAAATGTATTTCCTAGTAAAATATGTCTTGAGCTTTTCCAATTCCCACAGCTGCATCACATACCAGGGACAGAGGGACAGTGTGACAGGAGTTATTGCTTTCCTAGTGGGTGGTTAAGTAACGTAAAGAAGAGCATTTCTTTATGCTGGGCTCCATTCAATGTGAAATCTGCTGAAGTGTTTACGTAAACATCAAAAAGTCCCTGCTTCACAACTGCTATTTTTGGCTTCTTGCATTATCAGAGGGCCTAATCAGTGTACATCGTGATAATCAGATGGGCAGAAAAGCAAACCAAAGGCACCCAAGCTACCAAATACAATTTAGGGAGAAAAGAAAAGAAATCA
Source organism: Tupaia belangeri chinensis (assembly GCF_000334495.1). NCBI lineage: Eukaryota > Metazoa > Chordata > Mammalia > Scandentia > Tupaiidae > Tupaia > Tupaia belangeri. The sequence continues at coordinate 5,108,050 of NW_006160001.1, forward strand.
CCTACAGAAGGGCCTTTGGGCATCATTTCAACTCATAACATATAGAAAAGAAGAGCTGATTTTAAGAGTCTCCGCCTTGGCAAGACAGCACAAAAGCTGTTGTTACCTCTGGCACTACAGCAGAATCAATCTAACCAGAAGTGGAGACAGTCCAACAGTGCCATGGCAACCACAGGCTGCTGCAGGCAGAAGGGTGGAGAGCCACTCAAGCAAGCCGGATCACTGACTGGGAGAAAAGAAAAGAGCTGTTCTCAGGACCTACTCTTGCCCCATCCCCATCCCTGAGAGAGGGCACTTTTCCCTGGTAAATTCTACTGCAGAAAGCAGCAAAACAAGTTATAGAGACAGGAGGTACACAGGACCCAGGGTGAGAGAACAGGTGAGTGTATTTGTGGTGTCTCCTGGAAGAGCAAGGCTCCTTCTGGCCCTGTGATGACATGGTCCATCTTGAGTTCTAGGAGATGAATCATCAAGTGACACTCCTGTGAGACAGGAAGCACTTTGGAGCACCCCGATTCAACAGAGTCTGCTGTAGTTTTTCATTTTCTGAAAATGAAAAGTTTTCTCATGTTTTTTCTCAATTATTCCCATCTACCAACTTCCACTTCCTTTCTTTTCTATGACCATTTTACTGCCTACCTTTCCTCTCACTAAGCTTGTGGTAGTGAAAGTACTTATAATCAATACAAGTACTATCTATTGTACTAAAATAAAACACTTGGATGATATCACGAAAAAGAATTTAAACCAGGAAGACCAAAGGCAGGACAAATGTGAACAGTAGAGAGAAGATGTATGAAAACTTTGCTTATTTTACTGCAATGTCACTTAATGGTCAATAAGATTTTTTAATGCCAAATTGAAGACTCTTCTGCCTTAATTTTAGTCCTTCTGCATACCAGTCATACAAATTTCAGGGCTCAAAAAAAAATCGCTTGTCAATATCTATATTCTGTTTCTCTTATTTATTTCCTCATCTGTATAAGAAGGTGGATAGGCTATAATTATTGGAAAGTTATGCATGCTGTATCACTAACAAATGTACAGTAGAATACATTGTCCCTCAGAAGAACATCCATTCTTGGGACCAGCTATGTCGCTGGACTCCCATGTAGTCGACTGCAGTTCGAGTCCCAGACCTGGTGGATTAAATTATCACTGCGTGCCCAAGATCCCCAGAGGAGAATGGATTAAAAGGGATTGTGGCATGACCACCAAGCCCTCCCCCAGGGGGTGACTTCTCACTTTTTGTCTCTCTGTTTCTCTCTGTCTTTCTGGAGAGTGCACACGCCCTATAGCAAAACCTCTCAAAAAAAGAACATCCATTTTTCCCTTTTTTGTCAAGATAAAACACTCTCAATTTTCAGTTGGGAACAAGGCGACCTAAAATAAAGACTACTCAGCCCATGGGAGCAGCAGATGGCAGAATGGTCACATTGGTGGACTTCCATGTAGTCGACCATGGTGCGAGTCTTGGACCTGGTGACTTAAACTCATGCTGGGGCATGTGTGCATGTATGCCCAAAACCTTGAGAAGAGAACAGAGGAGAAGGAATTGCAGTGTGCCTATCCTCTCTGGGGGGTGATTTCTCACTTTCTGTCTCTCTGTCTCTCTATTGAGTGTACAAAACATCCTAGAGCAAAAACTTCTCTCTAAAAATAAGACTACTTAGCCCATCTTCTTCAGCAGCTAGGTACAGCCATATTATTAAATTATTTCCAAGGAATGTGAGAACTTATAAAAGCAATTTCCAGATATGTCCTTAAAGTGTGCCTTTTTCCTCTCCTGATTTCCATATTCTTAAAAATAATCTTGGTGCTGAGCCCCATTAGACCAGGTAGGCCAAAGCAAGTTCCAACGGATATTGGGTAATACAGAACAACACAAAAGTTTATAGCAACCTCATGAGACCCAGTCACTATACCAGCTCTGAACCACCTAACTTTGGATATTACACAAGAAAGAAAGAAATATCTACTTTGATTAAGCTAATGCTATTTTTACTTAAAGGCTTTCAGTAATAAACATAATTATCTAAATTTAATTTCCATACTATACAGACCTGACCAAAAACCAGTGGTCTGTACAAATGTAGGCTCTGTGGGAAATGGTTAGAGACTTTCTCAAGGTGCTAGGAATTTAACCCAAGAAGCCAAGAATCAGCAAGAGTTCAGATTGTAATATGAGATAGTCGGGATACAGCCAAAACCAGGAGGGAGTCAAGATGAGGTTGATCAAATCTGACAAGGTCACACTAAGTAGAAAACCCCAATGAAAACACACACATTTGCAGATGTACAGGAAAACTTGCACAGTGGCTTAAGCAGGTGGCTAGGTAGATCCCAAACGGTTCAAAGACCACAACTCCAAAGTGAAAATATGCACTCCACACTCTGACTATGGCCTTCTGATACCTTTCACATTCAAGTCATCCAGGATTGTCTTAAAAAGCACTTTGCCTCCATTCAAGCAGAAAGTTTATTACTAACATCAAAGGGGCAGGTTGGATCCTTGCAGTGAATTGGTGATATCACTTGGGGAGGCAAATCCAGACTACCAAGATTCCGGTGGACCAAATGGGGAAAATTTCTTACATTCAGGGTTTAGGCTGCTGTTACAGTAGATATGGTAGATTTCATAGGTCTTTCTCTTCCCCTTGAGTCTCCTCCAAACATCTTTTGTATTCAGGAGAGAACTCTGTGGTCCAAGTCTACAGTGGCTTCCCATTTCCATGCTGGCCAGCTCATATTCCCAAAGGAAAGTCCTTCCTTTTAACCAAACAATATTTCAAGCAATTCATTAAACAATGCAAACTGCAAGCAAGCCTGATTTTTTTTAATGGTTTAATAAACATAATTATTTAAATTTAATTTCCACACTATACAAACCTGACCAAAACCCAGTGGTCTGTACAAATGTAGACTCTTTTAAACTTAATGCATAAATCTTTTCTTAAATTTATAAAATAACAACATTTGAGTTAAAGTCATGGAGGGTTTTTATAAAGTGTAGAAATAAACAAGATAGATATGGCAGATGCTAGGCTTGTCCCCCAATGCCTACCTCTCCAAGAAAAATAAAGTTTTGAGGAACAGGAGTGTTTATCAAGATACTGTGCACGCCAAGCAGTTCTAGCACCTGTATTATTTCATTAACTCTGTGATCATGTGTAGGAGATAGTTTCATTCTTTAACTATGAGATGACTTTTCATTCTCCACCCATGGGAACAGCTCTCCCTGCTTCTCCTGCTGCTCCTGACTTCACACACTCTTCTGTCCTGCTTCTCAATTTCCAACTCTCTTAAAGAAAAGATCTCACTAGTGCAGCTGGAGTCTCTTCAGTAGAGCAGTGTTTCCATCCTATTTCAGTTCTCTGATTTCTTTCATTGTTCCACATAATCCTGTGAACCATACTAGAAATTGTTTTAATCATTTGTCTTAATGCAAGGAAGATTATTAAATGAAATTAAATATAAATATTACAGATTTTAATAAGTAAAGATTAACAAATGGATTTTTATAATATGTAAAGACATTAAGAATTACTCCTTTACAGATAGAGGTGTATATGACTTAATATGCTTTAAACCAATTAAGAAAAAGGCATGATGTACTGAAAAAATTATTTAAGAGATTTTACATTTGTTTTTTGTATTAAATATGAAATCGTAGATTTATGATCCAGTCACACAGTGATGCAGGCAGTAGGATGCTACCTTGTGGCACTGGGGCTGTACAGGAGGCCCTGGATTTGGACACCTGGTTGGTCTGAGCACAAAAGACTGTCTGGAAGGCTTAGGGAAGAATGGCAGTACAGCAAAACCCTTTCATAGGTGCTTACTTCTCTCTTTCTCTCAAGAAATAAGTAAATGACTAAAGTTTTTTTATGAAAGTGTAGATTTAACTTTAGTTGTTTTATTACACTGAGATTAAGAAAAAACTACCACTTTCTCGGATTATATTATTTTGCTTTACAAAAAAAAACCCACTCAACTGTAGGGTCAGAAGTCAGTACAGTGGTAGTACAACTGGACTCAAGAAAAGTCCTAGATTTATATTTCCTGGACTTCACTGGGCATACTAGTTGAGCATGCTCATGATCCTATCTGACAGAGACTGGGCTGAATTGTGGTGTGAAGATCCTGTTAGAGGTATGTGTCTTTCTGTCTTTTTCTGTCTTTCTTTATTAGAGAAGAAATAAACAAGTTTTTATAAAATCAGCTTATTTTTATAACATCTGTTTGATTTGTTTTATTTATTTATTTTGTTTTTGCTTTTCCTTTTTTTTTTTTAAATTATAAGGCACATGTGCTCACCAGAGAAAGAGAGAGATAAAAATGAGAAATCATCCCCCAGGGAAGGCCAGCTTGGAGCATCCCTTCTCTTCCATTTTCCTCTCAGGATTCGGGGTGCATTTACTCATGTACATGCACTCAGCATATCTTACAAGCCTCCAAGTCTTGAACTTGAATTGCACTGTAAGCCATGTTGGGTCCAGCCATCTTAACCAACAAAAAACTTGGCTGGCCTTCTATGTTTTATTTCAAATCACTAGATAAGGATAAAATTTACTCATGAAAGATATAGATAATATTTGCTATAATTAAATAAAAAAACTAAATCAGATTTAGTTATCATGCTATTATTGTTTTCTCTTTAATATAGATTTTTGAAACAGTAGAGAAAATTTTATATGTATATACGAACTGGCCAAATGAATACAATTCACAGCTCTATTTAAAAAATCATTGAAATTGCAGGTATATGATCTTTTTATATTCTTCATTAGACTTTATTTTAATGTTAGTACACCTAATTCTACCTAATTCTAATGGGCCACCACAGGTATACATTAGATAGTATATGAGTGAAAATATACTAAATAACCTCAAAATTATTGACAGTAGACTCCTGTTTCCAATAGTATTACAGATTATATACTCTGACTGCCCCTCTTAATGAAAACAACTCAAATGCTGAGGAAAAATTTAAAGCATTGGTGAGCTATCACAAGAGAAGGGGTCTACTAATTTCACAAAGGGTAAATAGGAATCCTGGTGGATAAGTGGGTAAGGCAAAGTCACCTTTACCCTGAGAGTTTCTGTCAAATCATGGAGACTTGTATTCCATGTGAACTTGGTTGCCTACATAGGATACACAGTACGGACATAGGAGATCTCTAGGGAATATAAGAAGAAAGTGCCACATATTTCTGGAAACCCAAAGGGTTAGATTAAACAAGAAATAAATGTTGACATACAAAAGAGGACAGGCTGGAAACATACTTGTCTCAATCTGGGTAGTCAATGAAGGAAAATTGCTCTGGAACAATTTATTTTTCCAAGATGGCTTTCATATAAGCTTTAACTTTACATTTTATAATCTAAAAGTTTAAAGTAGAAAATTTAAGTCCAATATTATTGGATTTAGTCTGACACAGACAATGTTGTTCATCCACTATTCCAAGGGCTTCCTTATATTTCCCAGTTCTCTTGCCACTGAGCAGGGTTATTTGACTAATTCTGATCAATTGATTGTGGGTAGAAAAGACACAAGTTACTTCTGTTCAGAATAGCAGAAGTTGGGAGATATTCTTCAATTCTCTCTTCCCAAGCAATGTTGAGCAAGGAGGATGTATATTCTAGATAAAGCAGCTATAAGATATTGGAAACTCAGTTGTCTTGGATAGAATTCAAGTGACTTGGAGAGTTCCCTGAATTTACAATTGACTATGCATGAAAAGGAACTCAACTTTTATTGTGTTAAGCATCTGAAATTTGGGTTATGTTAACCTAACCTGACTATGGAATACACTACCAAGGTGATTGATGAAAGCAAATATAAATAGCTCAGAAAGAATTCGACCAGTACTCAAAAGAAATACCATAGATAAAATCCAAAGAACATGAACAATTCACAGACAAAATTCATGAACTACTAAAAGTCAAATGTTGAAATTCAGATGAAACAACTGTTAATATAAACAGATCTCAGGATTTAACAATATTGTAAATATCCAACAACAACAAAAAAAACCCATAAAATACCATTATATGTTTTGAGGACAAAAGAATTATTTGGAAATATAAGCAGAAAACAAAAAACTATGAAGACTATAAAGATTGAAAATGAATTAAAGGGACCAGCAGATAGCACAATGATTACATCACTGAACTCCTATGTAGTTGACTGTGGTTCAAGTCCCAGAGCCAGCAGCTTAAATGCTGGATGTTTGTACATGCATGCCCCAAATCCCTAGAGAATAATTGAGGAGAAGGGATTGCGGTGTGGTTGTCCCCCCTCCACCCCAGGGGGTGATTTCTTGCTTTCTGTCTCTCTGGCAGGCACACACGCCCTATATCAAAAATATCTCTAAAAAATGAATTCAATAGAAGTACTGGAAATAAAATATATAATCGAAATTAAATACTCAATGGATTAAACAGAAAATTAGACACAACTAAAGAGAGAATTGGTAAATATGAAGAAAGCCTAAATAAATAATATCAGGTTCAGTTGAAGAAGACATGGAAGGGAGGTAGAGAATGAAAATACACACAATATAGTATAACAGTATATAAATTTTTATTAATCAGAGTTTTAGAAAGAAATATTAGATTCTGCAAAAAGCAACATTCAAAAATTACAAAACATTAAGATTGTTGAAATATTAATCAGAGTTTTAGAAAGAAATATTAGACTCTGAAAATAGCAACATTCAAAAATTACAAAACATTTAAGATTGTTGAACTGCACCAATCTAAGAACCTTGAAGCAAATTGAGTCTTCAGAAGGATAAATACCAAATAAATCTATGCCTAGACATATCTTAATGAACTGCAGCTAAAGAAAAAGTAATACTAAAAGTAGCCAGAGAAGACCAGCAGGTGGCATGGTGATTAAGGAGCTGGACTGCCACATGACTGATTGCTGTTTGAGTCCCAGACCTGGTGGCTAAAACTCAGCCTGGGCATGTGTGCTTGCATACCCAAACTGCTAGGAAGATAATGAAGAAGAAGGGATTGTGGTGTGGCCATCTCCCCTGGGGGGGGGGGGAGGGGTGATTTCTAACTTTCCCTTTCACTGTGTTTCTCTCTGTCTCTCCAGCAAGTGTGGATGCCCTATGGCAAAAACCTAAAAAACAGCCAGAGGTAGTCAACAGTTCACTGACAAGAAGTAGCCATGTCAGCTTAATCTCATACCCATGAGAGAAGCCAGAAAGGTGTAGAAATACATATTTATTCTGCTGAAAATATTCTTGTTGAACAAAATCCAGACCTCTAGCAACTTTAACTTTCAAAAGTGAGGAGGAAATTGAAGGCATTTTTCACATAACCATAAACCTAGGAAGTTCACTGTTAAAGGGAATTTAAAGAAATATACTTTACTTCTTACATTTTTCTTTTTTTTTTTGGAGAGTTTTTTGCTATAGGGCATGTGTGCTCGCCAGAAAGACAGAGAGAGACAGAGAGACAGAAAGAGACACCACAGTACAATTTCCTCCATTCTTCTCTTGGGATCTTGGGCACACGCACACACACACATGCCCAGCATGAGTTTAAGCCACTGGGTTTGAGACTCGAACTGCAATCGACAACATGGAAGTCCAGCAACATAGTCATTATACCAGGAATGCTGGTGCCAGGAATACACTTTAAACAAAAGGAAATTTTGCCAGATGGAAGATCTGTGATACAAAATACAACAGACAAACAAAAGAAGAAGAAATTAGTAAAATGTGGACAATGAAGTGTAGGCATTTTGAACCATCTAGTTCATCTTCAGCATTAGCAACTCAGAGTTCTTTGCATTGTGTTTAGAAAATCAACCAAGAGCAATAAAGAAACTTTAACATAATAGAGTCAATTTGAAGGAAGAGAAAGAAAAAGAAACATTCAAATCAAAAGTCATTTTAAACTGGGAACAGCAGAGGGTCAAAAACAAACAAACAAACAAACAAAAAAAGTCATTGGAAACCAATAGCAGCCTGGAATATCAGCATATTCTGGAAGACATGAGAAAAAAATTATAGGATGAAAGCTTGAGATATCTTTGATTGTTAAATACTGTATGCATATTTTGAAAAATCATATTGTGTGCTTTAGAAGTGTACAATTAAGTGTAAAAAATTTAAAAATTATAAAAAATATGTGGACAATGCTAAGCAAATATTGACAGAACACAAACTAATTTAAAAAATGCCAAATGTAAAGTACATTTAAAAAATAAGTCAGAACTTAAATAATGGACAGCGAGATTATAAATTGCTTGGAAATGATCAGAGCTGGCCATTCAATTATTCAAGAGAAGAGCAAAGACAGACTTTATTATATTAAGTATATTGGTTAAAGTGGTCAAAAGTAGCTACAAAAAGAATAGACATAAAACATACATTTCAAATAACCAGAGAAAAGAAAATGAGGCAGGGGATGAACTCAATCAAGAACAAAGAAAGGAAGGAGGAGGAAAAAAGAAATAGAAAAAGATAAAGAGACACAAGAGTCTAGTGATTACTAGAAATTATTCAAATGTAAAACTATTGAGATGAAATTATATGCATTAACTCCTCAGTATATACATAACAGAAATGCTACTTCATGGAAAGTCATGTACTTGATGTTCTAAGCAGTACGTTCAACATAGCCAAAAATTGGGAACATCACAAGCATCCATTCCACAGTAGAATGCAGAGATAAACGTGTATATTTTATGCGATGGAATCCCATACAGTAATGTAAGTTTACAACTACACACAACAGTACAACCGTACAGATAAGTCTCTCGAACATCACATTAAGTGAAAGAAGGCGGCACAAAAGAGCACAGAGAGTAGGATTCCATTTACATGAAGCACGAAAGCAAATCAAACTAGTCCATATGATTAGAGGTCAAAATAGAGATGGGAGGAGAGGAAAGGAGGAGGAAGGAGAGAGAAGAAAAGTTGGAGAAAGAAGATATGATTGGTAAAGAGAAGGAATCATCTCTAGAGAGATAGTCAAATTTTCTTTCTTGATCTTGGTGTTGGTCACACAACTGAGTCCAGTTTGTAAACATTCATTAGAGGACATATTCATGATTTATGATATTTCTTCATGCATATTAAATTTCAGAAAGTGATTTTGGAAATCCAGCTATAAGTTTTCATAAGAGAGAGACCTATAATTTAAGGTATAAAAATTAAAAATTAAATTATTAAAAAATTACCAAGAAATAACTAATTGAATGACTAGACAGAATAAATTTTAAGCAAAAAGAACACATTTCTGGGCCACCAGCAGGTGGCATGGTAGTTGGGGTACTGGACTCCCACATGGACAAACACAGTTCAGGTATTGGAACTGGTGGCTTTCACTTTTCTCTCTCTCTTTCTCTGTCCCCCTCTGATAAGCACATAAGCCTGATGACAAATGTTTAAAATAATAATTAATTAATTAATTAATTAATTTTTCGAGAGAGATTTTTGCTAGAGGGTGCATGTGCTCACCAGAGAGATAGAAGCAAGAAATCACCTCCCAGAAAGGATGGCCATGCCACAATTCCCTTTTCCTCCATTCTCTTCTCTGGAAGTTTGGAGGCTGGGCATGCATGCACACACACCCAGCATGAGTTATAAGCCACCCAGTCTGGGACTCGAACCATAGTCAACTATGTGAGAGTCCAGCTAGAGTATAACCACTATGCCACCTACTGGTCCCAATAAAGTATAACCACTATGCCACCTACTGGTCCCAATAAAATAAAAGTTAAAAAACAAACAAACAAACAAAAAACTTTGCTAGGAATAAATACATTTAATAAGAATGATGTCTTAAATTTATATGCAGCAAAATATATAAAGTGAAATTTTAAGAAACTAGAAAGAGGGACTAGCAGATGGCGTAATGGTTACATTGCTGAACTCCCATGTAGTTGACCAAACCTAGTGGCTTAAAACTCACTCCAGGAGGGACCAGCAGTTAGCGTAATGGCTATGTCGCTGGACTCCCATGTAGTCGACCACAGTTCGCGTCCCAGACCCGTTGGCTTAAAACGCATGCCAGGCGCATGTGCATCTGTGCCCAAGATCCCGAGAAGAGAATGGAGGAGAGCGGATTGCGGCGTGGCCATTCCCCCCTGGGTAGTGATTTCCCACTTTCTGTCTCTCTGTCTCTCTCTGTCTGTCTGGTGAGCGCACGCACCCTATAGCAAAAACCTCTTCAAAAAAATAAAAAACTCACTCCAGGAATATGTGCATCTGTGCCCCAAATCCTGAGAGGAGAATGGAGGAGAAGAGATTGTGGCATGGCCATCCCTTTGAAGGTGATTTATTACTTTCTGTCTCTCTGTCTCTCTGGCGAGTGCACATACCCTATTGCAAAAAAAGGTCTCTAAAAAATAAAAATAAAAGAAACTAGAAAGAGATATTGATAAATTAATAAACATAATAAAATATTTGAATACACCTTTAGCAGTAATTGAAAGAGCAAACAGACAAAAAAAAGATATAAATTATTTAACACCACAGTTTAAAAGTTTAATATTTTTGATGTTGCCAAAAACTGAAGAACACATTGTTCATAAGCATATATTGAACATAGAAAAATGAGCCATGTATTAGATCACAAAGATAGCTTTAACAAATTGTAAAGATTGGTTATCTCACAGATTATATTTTCTGACCACAAGGTGGTTGAATTTGAAATCAATAACAAAAACTAAACAAAGAAAAAATTGTAAATTTAAAATCCATGGGCTGACCCCATGGCACAAGGATTAAGGGATCCAGATCCCACGTGGCTGACTGTGGTTTGAATCCTGGCCCCAATCGTATGAAAAATATGTTGAGTGTGCATTTGTGCCCAAAATCCTGGGGGAAAGGAGAAATGGAGGAAAAAGGACTGCAGCTTGACCACATCCTACTGTGGGGGTTCTCTCTTCCTCTCCTTTTCTCTGGTGACTGAACTCACCCTGTGGCAATTAAACACATACACTCTCTCTCACACACACAGAAATAATTCTATTCAACTGATATAAAACTAAAAGTCATAATGAATCTAAAAAATTATTAGAATAAAATAATATAAAGACCAGACACATGAAAATGAATTTCTTAAAATTAAAACTTCCTTTAGAGTTAAATTTATACTTACATGTTTATAGTAGTAATATGGTCTAAAAATTACTGAGTTGTAAGCATCTCATTAAGGGACTTAAAGTGGAAAAACAAAAGAAAAATATAACCAAAGATAGAAAGAAGGAAAAAATAGGAATAAAAGAAGAAATTAGTAGAACAGAAAACACAGATACAACAGAGGTATCAGCAAAGTCAGAAGTTGACTATTTGAAAAACTCAAGAGTCAAGAGCTCTGAAAATATTATTTGAGGAAAAAAGTAAACACTAGTAAACAATATTAGGAAAAACCAAGGGGACATAAGAAATGCTACAGAAAATAACAGAAAATAAAAGATGATAGTGAATGATGACTTTTTGTTAATATTCTTGAAAATGTTGGCTAACATGGGTAAATTCTATGAAAAAATACAACTTGTTGAAATTTATTTAAAAATAAATATTTCTATAACGTTTAAGAAATTCAGTCAGTAGTTAAAAACTTCTCCTACATACAAAATTACTAGGCCCTCATAGTCTAGTCCTAGTCCTATCATTTAAGAGACAGATTATTTCAGGCTTACACAAATACTTTCCAACAATAAAAAAGAGCAAGAGAAAATTTCCCAAATTGTGTATGAGACCAACCTAACCTTGTTATAAAATTCAATCAAGAGTGATCCAAGAGAGAAAATTACAAGGCCAATCTCACTCATGAATACAAATAAGGAAACCCTATAGCAAATATTAGCACACCAAAACCAGCAATAAATATAAAAGATAATAATTTGTGGTCACATTTTATTTATCCTAGGAAAATGGTAAACTAATTATTTGTAATTTACTGCATTGCAGAGAAAATATATGATTATTTTTCAACAGATATAGAAAAAGCATTCAATAAGATAAAAATGCATTCACTATAAAAGCTCTCAACACATTAGGCATTGGAGAAGTGCTCATTATTCCCATTTTACCCTCCAGATCTATTCTTTGCCAGTCTCTACCTTGACCTAGGGCCTGGAAGGCCAACCCTTAAGGACTGTGTCACTCAGGTGCCTTTACCATTAGCTACATGTTGGGTTCAGTTAATATAAGCCAGAAATATGATGGGGAAGAAAGGACAGGATATTTCTTCCCTACTAAATGCAAGAACTCAGACTGTAAGACAATAGCTCTTATCAGGCAGCCCCTTGTTCACATGTCCAGTTCTCACTGGGTGTAGCAATTGCAGGTGTAGTGGAGAAAATAATCTTCCTACTGAGTTTCTCACCATCCCTTGCTAATTTACCTAATGCTGCCTACATCTACGTAAGTTTTTCTTCATTCAATACTCTTCAAAATCCCAGTCAATGTGTTACCAACTTATCTTATGGGTTGCATTATAATTCTTCCTGACATTAATAGATAGAAGTCCTAACCTCCAAGACTTTGGAATATAACCATATGCAGAAATAAGGTATTTGTAGAAGTAATTAAGTTATATTATGGTCTTTAGGGTGGGCGTTTATCCAATATAACTGTTGTCCTCCTAAGAAGGGGTTAGAACATTGATGCACAAATGAAAGACGACAGAAGGCATGATTAAAAAGACAGTCATAGGGAATAGCAGTTGGTGTATTGGCTATGTCGCTGGACTCCCATGTAGTCAACCTCGGTTCAAGTTCCAGACCTGGTGGCTTAAACTCATACCAGATGCATGTGCGTCTGTGCTCAAGATTCCAAGAGGAGAATGGAGGAGAAGGGATTGTAGCGTGGCCATCCCCCCAGGGGGTGATTTCTCGCATTCTGTCTCTCTGTCTCTCTGTCTTTCTGGTGAGTGCATGAGCCCTATAGCAAAAACCTCTCCAAAATAAAAAAAAAAAGAAGACAGTCATCTACTTAACAAAAAGAGAAGCCACAAAATCAAATCAATCCTGCTAACACCTTGATCTTGAACTTCTAACTTCTAGAAATGGGAGAAAATAAATTTCTATTGTATAAGTCACTCAGCCTGTGGTATTTTGTAATGGCAGTACCAGAAACCTTATACAACCTACTGAAAGGCATCTACTAAAAGAAGAAAAAAAAAAAAAAAAAGAAAGGAAGAAGAAGAAAAGAGAACAAAATTAAAATGCTACAACTAATGGCAAACATTATTATTAATTATAAAATATTTAAAATGTTTCATTTAATACTACTAATACAATAAAGTTTCTCTAGATCTCTAGTTCTATTCAACATTAGGTTAGAGGTCTCAGCCCTTCTAGATGGTGAGAAAAAAAGTAGAATTGAAAGTACAAAAGCTAGGGTGCTGCATGGTGTAACAGCAGTAATTCAATGATCCTTGAGGCTGACCCACTTGGGAAGGTTCTAGGTTGAGGTCTGAAACATCCCTAAACATGCTGGGCATGCACATACCCATGATCTGGGGCTGGATGAAGCTGGGGTGGATTGTATCATAGGCACTCATTTGGAGTACCTCTTTCTCTCGCTCTCTCAGAAGAAAGGAATAAATTTTTTAAAAAATTATGAAAACTAGCAACAAAGAAAGAAAAGTCATCATTATGTCTGTATGGCAAAACTTGTCTTCATGAAAATTACAAAATAGGGATATTTCCATGGACCATAAGGGAACCAGATCCCATATGGTCAACCATAGTTTAAATCCTGTTCCCAGAAGCTTGAAAAACACGCTGGGCTTATGTGTGTGCATGGCCAAAATCCCCACAGGATGGATAAATGGAGGAATAGTGTGTTGTGCTCACATCCTGTTGGAAGGTGCTCTCTTATTCACTCTCTTTCTCTCTTAAGCACATGTGCCCTCCAGCAAAAAAGAAAAACAAACTAAACAAAACCCTACAGATGAATTACTAGAATCTGTAAGATAGTTTAGCCAGTTTTCTTAATGTACCATCAGCATATCAAAATTAATTGCGTGCTTATATTCCAGCAATAAACAGTTTTCTTATGCAACATTAAATATTAGGTATTATTACAATGTAAGAATATGTTGTACCTAGGAATAACTCAATAGAAATGTTCAAGGCCTTCTGAAAATAATATGAAATTTCATTGAAGACAGCAGACAAATGAAAAGATATGCCATGACCTTGATATAAGATATTATAAGATCATCGATTCTCTAAATTTGTTTATGGTAGTTTCAATCAATCCCAATAGACTTTTCCTGAAATTTGCCAAGTTGACTTTAAAACTTATATGAAAGACCTAAGACCAAAAATAGCCAATACACTCTTGCTAGCCACAAAGTCATAACACTAGAGTTAAGAGTAGGTATCAGCACAACAATCTAGAACAGAATAGAGTAGATCAGTGAGACCAGAAGCAAGTCCATGTAAAAATGCAAACTTGTTTTATGGAATAAAACTATCATTTATTTCTTTCATAGATCAGTGAGAAAAATGGATTATAGAAACAAATGAGTACTTAAACAATTGGAGAAAGTATATAAAAATCCATTCCAAGTGAATTTAAGATTTAATGTAAAAGAAAAAAAGCTATAAGCTATTGTAATTTAAAATGTTTCTTTTATTTCGGGGTAAAAAAGGAATTATTTAAAAACAGACTGCAAACTCATAGTGAAAATTATTAATAAATTTGACTATTTTAAAATTTAGAACTTCAGATGTTCAAAAATAAGAAGACAGATCAGCCTCTGTGGTTCAGGCATTAGCATAATGATTGGCAGTGCTGGAACGTACTGCCTAGAACACCAAGTACATGACTGTCCATGAAGTAGCATTTCTGTTATGTATATACTGAGGAGTTAATGCATATAATTTCATCTCAATAGTTTTACATTTGAATAATTTCTAGTAATCACTAGACTCTTGTGTCTCTTTATCTTTTTCTATTTCTTTTTTCCTCCTCCTTCCTTTCTTTGTTCTTGATTGAGTTCATCCCCTGCCTCATTTTCTTTTCTCTGGTTATTTGAAATGTATGTTTTATGTCTATTCTTTTTGTAGCTACTTTTGACCACCTTAACCAATATACTTAATATAATAAAGTCTGTCTTTGCTCTTCTCTTGAATAATAGAATGGCCAACTCTGATCATTTCCCCCAAGCAATTTATAATCTCACTGTTCATTATTTAAGTTCTGACTTATTTTTTAAATGTACTTTACATTTGGCATGGCAAGACATTCTTGATAGTACCTTGTCTCTTCTTCCTTTATTTTGTCTTTCTCTGTCTCTCTGGAAATAAAATAAATGTATTTTCTTTTGTAAGTAGGAGGACAAGTTAAATACTGTAGGAAGTTACTTGAAAACTATACAACAAAAATAAAATTAATATTAAAAACATCAGTGAGCCAAGAAAAAGGCAAATAACACAGCCTTTCTCAACAAGAGAAGGGCGCATGATGTAATTGTACACAAGGAAAACTACAAATGTATCATACATTAAGTTAAAAAAAAATTTTTTTTTGAGAAGTTTTTGCTATAGGGCACATGCGCTCGCCAGACAGAGAGAGAGAGACAGAGAGACAGAAAGCGAGAAATCACCCCCCAGGGTGGATGGTCACGCCGCAATCCCTTCTCCTCCATTCTCCTCTCAGGATCTTGGGCACGCACTCACACACACCCGGCGTGAGTTTTAAGCCCCTGGGTCCGGGATGCGAACCACGGTCGACTACATGGGAGTCCAGCGACATAGCCATTACACTAACTGCTGGTCCTGAAGTAAAAAATCTTTATCAACATTTTTAAATTAGAGAAATATAAATCAAAGCTACCATGAGATATTAGTTTACTCCTGTCTGGCAGTTATTTAAATCTGGTCAATACCAAGTACAGGTTAATATATGGACTGTGAACTCTCATCCATAGCACTGAGAGTAAATATTATTATAACCATTTTGGACAATATTATACTGCCCGGTAGAGTTGCATATATTCCTACCTAGGTATAGACTACCTAGTTATTTCACTCCCAAATAAACAACCTAGGGACATGATTGTACATATATACAAGAGGTCAGTCATAAGAGCATTCATGAAGAAAACAAATACATAAATATCCATCAGTAATATAGTATATAAATAAATCATAATTTACGTAGTGGGATAGCAATGAAACCAATGATCTATTTCAACATAAACATGGCTGAATCTCAAAACATCTTGTTATGTAAAAGAAGGAAATGAGTAAGTTATCAAGGATTAAGCAAAATATAGTTCCTTTTCTAGAGTGTTCAAAAAGAGACAAACTAGCCAAATCTGATAGCACAGTGAGTAGCAAAGGAGTGCCGGAAGTCACATGACCAACTGCAGGTTTGGATCCTTGAGCTGACTTGAAAACAGACTTGTGTGTACACATGCCCAAGATCATGATGAGTGGGAGAGCCAAGGACGGCAGAGTGTGGTATGATGAAACCCTGTCAAGGGTGCTTCTCTCTCTCTCTCTCTCATAGACTATCTTCAAAAGATAAATAATATTTTTAAAAATCTACAAACCAATGAATATCTTAGAGTATATATATATATATATATATGCATATCTAAACTACGTATATAAATATTTTTATATAAATCTGTATCTATACATATACATGTAAATATATTGCATATATACAATGTATATACTATGTCATTTAAATTATTTTTAATTAAAAGAAATAATTAAATTTAGTCTAGTGATTACTCTCTGATAATAAAGCAAACAGGAAAAGGAAAGAGATGTTATGGGAGAAGGGCACACTTGGGTCTTAAAAAATGTTAATGTTCTATTTCTTAACCTTGGTGGCAGATATTCTTATGTTTATTTAATATTATTTGATAATGATAATAAGGGCATTACTGCATCCATTCGTTTATATAGAATATTTCAATTATTTTTTAAATCCAAACTACAGTGGTTAAAACCACTATGATCAGAGATACTCAGCTGAGTTTTGAACTGATTAGTGTAATCATCTAATCTCCATCAATCACTATGTATTCTATTTTTAAGTTGAAACCTCATTTAGGTAATTATTTCATTGGTTGAACTTTGTAAAACTAGAAATATAAACAGATGTGGCAGCCACTTTTAAACAGATTAATCCCTGGAACATTTGTTGAATTTTGAGGTCTCAAAAATGACCCATAGATACACTTCAAGAAGCCAAGAAAAAAATAAACCAACCATAAAGTTAGAAGAAAAGAAACATTTGCTGTTAGAGAAGAGTAAATAAAATGGAAAATAAAAATGTTAAAACAAAACATTTTTAAAAAATAGAAACAAGGGGCCAGTAGATGGCATAGTGGTTATGTCGCTGAACTCCCACATGACTAACCACAGTTTGAGTCCTGTACCCGGAGGCTTGAAAATCAGGTTGGGCATGTGTGCATGTATACCTAAGATCCCAGGAGAAGAATGGAGGGGAAGAGATTGTGGTGTGGCCCCTGGAAAGTGTTTTCTCACTCTCCCTGTCACTATCTCTCTCTCTCTCCAGTGTGCACACATACCCTATGGCAAAAACCTCTAAAAGAAAATAGAAACAAAACTGATATATTCTTAGCTAAAGGGGAAAACCAAAAGCAAAAACAAAAACAAAACAAAAACAAGTAAATGAAACCAGAAAGAAAAGAAAGAAATAACTGAGCCACAGAATTTTTTTTAAGTGCTCTAAGATACTACTATGTTATGGTATGAATGGGTCCCAAAAACTTAATGTTTTAGAAATGTAATCCCATGGCTGGCAGGTGGTATGGAGGTTAAAGGCGCTGGATTTCCACATGGCCAAATGTGGTTAAAGTCCTAGAACTGGAGGCTTGCTTATTCGCTTTCCCCTCTCTCTGTGTCTCTCTCTGGACAAATTAAAAAATAATAATAATAATAACAAATGGAATTAAATAAATAAATAATTCTTTTTAAAAAATTGATCCCTTTGGGGACTAGCAGATGGCATAATGGTTACATTGCTGGATTCCCACATAGTCAATCATGGTTCGAGTCCTAGACCCAGTAGCTTAAAGCTCATGCCAGTTGTGTGTGGGTGTGTGTGTGTCCCCAAGAGAAGAATGGAGAAGAAGGGATCATGGCATGGCCATCCCCAAGGGGATGATTTCTTGCTTTCTGTCTCTTTGGCAAGCACACACACCCTAGAGCAAAAATTTCTCTATAAAAAAAAAAAAAAGAAAAGAAAGAAAGAAAGGAAAGCTGTTTAGTCCCTTTGACCTTAATTGACTAAAAGGTCTAAAGTCATTATCACAGAGGTGAGTCAGTTTTTGAGAGAGTGGATTTTTATAAAAACACACCTGGCTCACTCTTGTTCTCTCTCCTATGTGTGTTCACTTCTGCTTTCCACCATTCCATAATGAGATGATCCTCACTAGATGCTGGTGTTATGCTCTTGGACTTTGCAGCCTCCAGAACCATGGGCTGAATGAACTTCCTATTGTTTATAGATTTCCCAGTCATGGTACTTTAGTTATAACAGCAGAAAACAAACTAAGACAATACCATGAACAAATACACATCAAAAAATTGGAAAATGTATAAGAAAATGAGTGAATATAAGAAAAATACAACCTACAGAGACTAAATCATAAAGAAATAGAATATCTGAAAATATCTAACTAGTATGAAGATAGAATTCATAATCAATAACAAGTTTTTCATATTGAGAAGAACCAGATGACTTTATTGGTGAATTCTACCAAACGTTAAAAGAAAATTTAATACCAGTCCTTCTCAAACCCTTCCAACGTGTACGGAGCAGGCATTATCTGGAGTATTATTTGTTGAAGGAGCCAATAAGCAAATAGCATGGCAGATCATACATACTGAAGCTTTCACAGGAGTTGGCCCAGAGAAATCACACAGTTACACTATGTGAACAGGGAAGGGAAGGGCATCTACTACTCAGAGCAGTAATCTACTACAATTTCTTTCCCACCTACTTTTTCTTTGAAATCATGTTAGCTTTTCTGGTTTCTAAAAACTTCACTGACTTTCACAGAGTCAGTCTTCCCAGCTAGTGTACTTTCCAGTTCTCGTTCTATCTACCTCTGAAAGATATTTATGATAGTGGGTATTTTGTTCGTTTATATTTCCATTTCATTAATTAGCCTTTATAAGGTGAAATCTGCTATACTTATAATAAAATGTACTATTTTAAGCACACAACTTGGTGAATTTAACAATCCTAAACATGCACTAACCAAAACAATCAAGATAAAGAATATTTCTACAAATCCCAAAATGTTTGCCATGTTCCTTTACAGTCTCTTTCTCCCACCTACTGGCCCCCAGGAAACACAGATCTGCTTTCCCTCATTATCATCATGTCTTACCTAGACATTCATATAAATGGAATCATATAAAGGATTTTCAAAAAGTTCATGAGGAGTGCATATTATGGGGGAAAAAATTAGGGGCCAGCAGGTGGCATGACAGTTAAGATACTGAACTCCCACATCTCCCACATGGCCAACTATGCTTTGAGTACCAGACCAAGTGGCTTGAAACTCATGCCAGGCATGTGTGCATATGTGCCCAAATCCCAAGGGAAGAATGGAGGAGAAGGGACTGCAGCGTGGCCATCCCCCCTAGGAGGTGATTTCTCATCTTCCTTCTCTCTGTCTCTTTCTGGCAAGTACATGTGCCCTATGGCAAAAATATAAAAAATAAATAAATAAATAAAAACTATGCGTAGGTTTCAAAAATTTTTGCACTGAAATAAATTTGTATTTCAATTCCATTTTTCCACAAGTTTTTGAAGTCCCCTTGTACACTATACAGTTGTAGCTGGCTGAGTGATGCTTCACAAAGGAAATATTATCCTAGTTCCTGGAACCTATGAATGTGACTTTATTCTTACAAAGAGGCTAGACTGGAGAATATAAAAATATTAAAAATTGTAATAGACACTAGAGACAAAGGGGAAAGAGGGTGGGGGAAGAGTGTAGGAAATTTGGGGGGGAAATGGAGAGGTAAGACACTTGTGGGACACAAATAAGGTTTATCTGTTGATGAGGATGTGTATGGTGGTCTCAACTGGGCTGAACTGAGGTGTATATCATTCTGGGTAAAGTCTCTTCACAATCTAAATGATATATAGCAATTTAATGTATGAATAACAATAAAAATAAATTAATTAATTTTAAAAATTAACTTAAAAAATCCTATATGATATTATTCTACATACCTTCGCAATAGTGACTCAGAACACGGGGATGCACGTGATAAATTTTTCTGAGTGCTCCATGTGGGATTGAAAATATTTAATGTAGGGACCATCAGTTGGCATAATGGCTATGTCGCTGAGCTCCCATATAGCAGACACAGTTCGAGTCCCACACACAGTGGCTTAAACTCGTGCTAGGCGTGTGTGTATTCGTGCCCAGGATCCCTAGAGGAGAATGGAGGAGAAGGGATTGCAGCATGGCCATTCCCCCTGGGGGGGTGATTTCTCACTTTCTGTCTCTGTCTTTCTGGTGAGTGCACGCACCCTATAGCAAACACCTCTCAAAAAAAAAAAAAAAAGAAAAAATATTTCATGTGTATCTTGTGCTTCTTGGTTATAACATTTTTTAAATAAAGCTTTAATGGAAATAAGGCAAAAAAAAAAAAGAAGTAACTAAGTGAAAAAGCTCAAGATGAAGAAAGCAATCCTGGTTATCCAGGTGAGCCAGCGAGCCCTAAATCCAACAAAAAGTATCCTTACAAGTGACAGAAGAAGCCATGTGACAAGAGAGTAATATTGCCTTTTATCTTTCCAATGTGTAAAGAATCTTCAGTGACTTTTCCATCTCTCATTCCTAATATTGGTCGTTTGTGTCTTGTATTTTCCCTTATAGGTATAGATGAAGATTTATCAATCTATTGCTTTTTTTAA
>NW_006160001.1:5129633-5177808 GCF_000334495.1 Tupaia belangeri chinensis
TTTTGCCATTAGTTCCTCATACATCCTTCCCAGACTCTCTCTCTTTCTCTCTCTCTCTCTCTCTCATACATACACACACACACACACACCCATACCTCTCCTTCTGGCACTCTATTTACAAATGTAATATACTGCTTTTTTTTTTGGTCCTACTCACTGTTGGTCAATTTTTTTTTGTTGTTGTTGTTGTTGTTAGTCTTTCAGTTTGGATAGTTTCTATTGCTTCCTCTTCAAATTTGCTAATATTTTCTTTTCAATGTACTATGATTTGAGTGTCTCCACCAAAACTTATGCCATAATTTGAAACCCAGTGAGACAGTTTTGGAAGGTGGTGTCTAGTGAAAGGTGTTTGGGATATTGGGGCAGATACTGCAATAATAGATTAAGGCCAACTCTTTTTTTTTTTTTTTTTTTTTTGGAGAGGTTTTTGCTATAAAGGCGTGTGTGCTCACCAGAAAGACAGAAAGAGACAGAGAGACAGAAAGTGAGAAATCACCCTCCAGGGAGGATGACCACGCCACAGTCTCTTCTCCTCCATTCCCCTCTCACAATTTTAGGCATGCACACACACGCACCCAGCGTGAGTTTAAGCCACCGGGTCCAGGACTTGAACCATGGTCGGCTACATGGGAGTCCAGCGACATAGACATTACACTAACTGCTGGTCCCAAGGCCAATTCTTAAGAGGGAATAAATTTGAGAATTTTTGTGTCCATATTCATCAGAAATATTAATCTGTAGTATTCCTTCCTTGTCATGTCCTTGTCTTTTTTGTGGAAAAGGGGGATGGAGGCTCTATGAAATGAATTTGGGAGGGTATCTTCCTTTTGAATCTTTAAAAATAATTTGAGTAAAATGGAGGTTAACTCATCTTTAAACATTTTGTAGAATTCACAAGTGGTCATCAGGAATGATTAGAATGGCAAAGATTAAAAAACAAAAAAACGATTAGTGCTGGCAGGACTGTGGTGAAAATGGAACCCTCCTTTACTGTTGGTGGGAATATAAATTGGTCTAGCCGCTGTGGATAACAATATGGAGATTCCTCAAAGATCTGAAATAAACCACCATATGATCCAGCAATTCCACTCCCCGGGCACCTACCCAAAAGATAGGAGAGTACTCAGTAGGAAAAGTGCTTTCACATCTATGTTTATTGGGGCATTATTCACAATTGCTTAGACACAAACCAACTCAAATGTCCATGAATAGATGAATAGATTGAAAAAGTGTGGCACATATACTCCATGGAATACTACTCAGTCATAAAAAATAAAAATAAAGGGAACCAGCAGTTAGCATAATGGCTATGTCGCTGGACTCCCATGTAGTCGACTGCGGTTCGCGTCCCGGACCCGGTGGCTTAAACTCACACTGGGCACATGTGCGTGCATGACCAAGATCCCGAGAGGAGAATGGAGGAGAAGGGATTGCGGCATGACCATCCCACCTGGGGGGTGATTTCTCGCTTTCTGTCTCTCTGTCTCTCTGTCTGCCAAGCGCATGCGCCCTATAGCAAAAACCTCTCAAACAAAATAAAAATAAAAATAAATAAAAAAATTTTTAAAAATAAACACAAGATCCTGGCATTTGATAAAAAGTGGACAAATATGGAAGATTTACTGCTGAGTGAAGCAAGCCAAGCTATGAAAGAGAGACACTATATGTCTCCACTTAATATATACTGACTGTCAGCACTCTATGGTGAAAACTAAAAGATTTGAAGAAATAGAAGCATAGAAAATCACTATGGATACTAGAGACAGTCTGGGAATAGGGTGGAAGAAGGAAAAGAGTGTGAGGAAATAAATTAAGAACAAAAATAGAGAGGCGAGATATTTATGGCACACAGAAATGGATTGTTGTCTGTTGATGATAACATGTATAGCATCCTCAACTGGACTGGTGTGAGGTGTATACATAGTGAGGAAACTCACTTTACAAGTTAAGTAATATATTGTGATTAAATGTATAAAATAAATTAAAATTAATAAATAAATAAAGAGGGAGTAAATTCTCACTGATTAATATCTGTGTTATCTGGTTGCTAAAAATCAAGTCAACTACCTACAGGTTTCTCTCTCTTTACATACATCCACAGGGCATTGTACCTCTCTGCCAAGGATGATGAAGCACATGACCCTCATTAGGGCCAAGCAGTTGCTGGTGCCATGATTTCAGGCTTTCTACCCTACAGAAATAAAAGCCAAATAAGCTTATCTTCTTTATAAATTACCCAGTCTCGATATGTTTTTATTATTTTAAATTTTCTATAGGGTACAAGCATTTTCCAGAGAGATAGAAAAAGAGGGAAGAAAAGTGAGAAAGCACCCTCTGGGAGAGGGAGGGGGTGATCACACTGTAATCCATTCTCTTCCATTCTCCACTCTGGATTTTGGGCATACACACACACACACACACACACACACATGTTCCCAGTGAATTTTTCAAGCTGTGACTCAAACTATGCAGTCGGCCCTGTGAGCTCCATTTACCTTCACCACCTCACCACTGGTTGGCTGCCCTAGTCTTGGGTATTTTGTTCATGTAAATAAAGCAAAACTTAGAATATGTCTAATTCCTCTGTTAATCCCAGTCAACATAATTTTTATCTGAGTGTGTAATTCATTGTGACATGTTTCCTATAGCATTCATTTTTTCCTTCATAATACTCATGCCTTTTTTTCACCTTCTTGAACATGTAGAATACACTTACTATATCTGTTTTAACATCCTTGTTTACTAATTCTATTATCTTTGCAATTTTTGTGTCTGTCTAAATTGATTAATTTTTCTTCTGATTATGATTCATATTTTCCTACTCTGTATGCTGAATAAATTTTATTGGAAATTAGGTACCAAAACGTTGTAAATTTATATTTTACTCTGATAGATTTTTTTCTAGTCATTTAAAATATTGGGTTTTTTTTTTTTTTGGATGCACTTAAGTTACTCAAAAATAGTTGTACCATTTCAAAAGTTTCTTTTAAGCTTTGAGAGAGACTAGGACACTTCAACCTAATTTAATCCTATCACTGAGGCAGTATATTTCTCAAGACTTGATTTAGTGCCTCATTTATTAGATCTTTACTTTGGCTTCTGAGGACAAAAATATTTCTGTCCTGTCTGAGCTACAGCAGTTATGCTTATTGCTGCTTTCCTCTGATTCTTTCCCTGTTCTTGGGAGTTTCCTCATACGCTTGCATTAATCAACACTCAACTAAAGACTTTAGTAGAACTCTGTACATCTCCAGAGTAGTAGCACTCTCTCTCTCTCTCTCTCTCTCTCAACCTACCTCACTCTTCCTTTTTTCCTCCTCTTTCCCCTGCCCTCCCTCCCTCTCTCCCTTGCCTCCACTCTCTTCCCCTCTACTACTGTCCTTGAAGTTCTCCTCTCTGGTATCCTCACAAGTGAAAATTCTAGTCATCTTGGTCTTCCTAAATTCATAACTCTTATAAAATTCTGGAGACTCCTGAGCTCTCTTTGGGTCCTGAGTTGTGCCTAGAAACTCTCTCTAGGAAGTAAGCTGGGACAAGCATTGAAGTAATCTCATTTGTTTCCTTTCTCACAGGGATCACAAACCCCACAGATTAAGATGATTAAATTCCCATGTTCCCAAATTCCTACAAAAATTTTTTAGAAATGGTAGTTTGGGGCTAACAGGTGGCATAGTGGTTAAGGATCTGGACTCCCCCATGGCTGTCCATGGTTCAAGTTCTAGATCTAACAGCTTGAAACTCACACCAGGTGTGTGTGAATGTATGCCCAAAAATCCTAAGAGGAGAATGTAGGAGAAGGAATTGTGGGGTGACCACTCCCCCGTGGACTGATTTCTCACTTTCCCTCTCACTATCTTTCTTTGTGTATCTGGTGAGGGCATGCAACCTATGACAAATTGAAAAAAAATAGAAAGAAAGAGAGAAAGAAAGGAAAGAGGAAGAAAGAAAGAAGAAGAGAAGAGGGAAGAAAAAAAGAAAAAGAAAGAAAAAAGAGAGGAAGAAAGATGGAAGAAAGAGAAAAAGAAAGAAAGGGCAGTTCATGTATTCTACGCTAACCAAGTGAAAATGTAATCATGAGTAGTCTTATCGCATCCTACAGCAGACCAGTCTGACAGAAACTGAGGTCAAACATGGTGGTGCCACTTGCCCAAATGCACACAGCTAATGAGTAGGAAAAGTGAGTCTAAAATCCAGACTGCATAACTCTCAGTCCATTATTCTTTTTCTTCCTCATTTTTCCTCTTTGATAAAGATAGCGGTGTATGAATATCTGTCACTTGTAAATCTGAGGAGTAGTGAATCATTCTTCCCTCAACTGTAACATTAAGAGGATGATAATTCAATTGGATGTTGAGAAAACACTAGTATTAAATTATTGCTAACAATTGTCATGGCTATTAGGTAATATTCAGTCCATGATACAAAGTCCAGAGAATGGTCACCTGTGCCATCTCCATGGCATTCTAGAGCTTTCTCTGGAGCACATAAGTGGTCTAACTGATGGTCAAAAGTCCATGCTCTAATGCTAGACAAACTTAACTTTGTCTTCCTTCTCTGCCTCTTTCTGTTTCCTCATATAGAAAATGAAAATAATAAAAGTATTTCCATCATGGACATGCTGTAAGGTATAGAGAATTCAGACCATTGAGATACTTTGCATGTAGGGTTTGGCACAAGAAATAAATAATTTATTGCTCCACTGGAGTGATTCAGGTACCTGATCAGAAAGATCTATGAGTATGTATACCATAGAAACATAATGTTCTTTTAATTAAACAGTGCAAAATCTGTAGAAATCTTGAAATAAATGCAGAAAAATGTGAAGCTCACACTGAGAAACAACAAGCAGGTCACACATGCACACGTGCCCTGCATGAGTTTTAAGCCGTCAGATCCAGGACTTGAACTGTGGTTGATTATACGGGAGTCCAGCAATGTAACAATTATGCCACTGCTGGTCCCATAAATTACCACTCTTAAGGATGCTGACCTTGCAGGATACAGATGAACTTCTTTCTACCACCTGCTGTACCTTTAAATGAAATGAGCTGGCAAATTTTCTTACCCAGCTTTAAAAAATCAGGTGACAACTATAAAGTAAGACACCCTCTGTTGCCTTTAATAAAAGTGGAGTGCTGGGATTATTGGCTATTCAATTATGAAACTGCTTGCCACCTTCAAATTGCTTTGGCTTTTTTACTGAGGGTCATTTCAAATCATTATCCTTGAATAGCAACTTGGGACTGTTCTTTTGATCTGATCCTGGCGACTCTGCCAACGTTTGCAAACTCCACATTGACAGAAGGTGTTCGTACAAGGCAGGTAGACTATGCTGGATAAAAATACTGTGTTGTCGAGCACTTTTTCCTATGCTTTTTAGCTGTTCATACATCTTCCTTGGAGAATTGTCTGTTCAGCTCATTTGCCCATCTTTTAACTGGATCAAGTTTTGTTTGTTTGTTTGTCTTTGTTTTTGTTTTGAGTAAACTGCTTGAGTTCTCTTTGTATTTCAGTTATCAATCCCTTACCTAAAGGAGAGTTACAAATATAGTCTCCCATTCCAGAGGTTGTATTCATGCTAGAAAAATTCATTTCGCAGGCTGTAAAGAGGTACAGTGATTGAATGTAAAAAAAAAAAAAAATGATTGTGTTGCCAATAATAACCTTAAAGCTAACAATTTGTATGCTCTGAAAAAAACACTGACCAGTTCTTGCTATTAAAGGGAATGAATGGGGAGATGGGGAGAGATTTGTTAGGACAAAGCAGCCACTCTCTCCCCTCAACCCTTCTTACCAGGGTTTTCTGGTGGTGGGGGAGGAGAAGGTACATATGGACCTGTAATTGTTTCTAAAACTCCAGCATTACCCGACTTTACATTTGGCAGAAAGTCAGAGAAAATAAAATGATAGAAAATAGAGCTCTGTCTCAGTGAAAAAAAAAAAAAAAAAAACAATAAAGACTGAATCATACTAAATTATGATAGGGCAATGAAAAGATTTTAGCCAGAGGGCAGCAGGGGAAATGCCAGGAGACAGCGCAAAGGTCACATCCTAATTCCAGCACATATTGCTACCAAATTTTCTTGCTACAGAATGGGAATAGCCTTTCAAGAGTTATGTGTAATGAGTGCGCTTGTGTGTGCATGCCCAAGATCCCGAGAGGAGAATGGAGGAGAAGGGATTGCAGTGTGACCATCCCCCCTGGGGGGTGATTTCTCGCTTTCTGTCTCTATGTCTCTCTCTGTCTGTCTGGCGAGCGCACGCGCCCTATAGTGAAAATCTCTCCAAAAAAAAAGTTATGTGTAATGTTATGTGACTAACATGCTCTGGAAAATGTTTGATTACTGCAAACATAACCAGGATGTGAATCTTACAATTCAATTCTCTTACAGGAAGGTTTATTAACTCATTACATAGTTTGGCATGAGATAGAATCACTATAAATGTAAAATACATGTTAAGGGAACAAAAACACTTTTCCCATAATTTTATCAGAGGCCATTCAAAGGCACAAACTTTCTGTTTAAAATATAAAAAGAACAAATTAATAAATAAGGCCCTGCATGAGGCAGTTAGTAGCAAACCAAATTGCAGTGCTAGAAACCACATGGACAACAATAGGTTTGGATCCCTGGGGAAGCTTGAAAATATACCATGGACATGCACATATGTTCAAGACCCTAAGGAACTAGAGGTCCAGGGAAAGGGAACTGCAGAGTAACATGATCCTATCAAATGAGCTTTCTCTCTCTCTCTCATTTTCCTTCTTATGTGAACATATACACTTTCTATCATGAATAAAATAACCTTTAAGAGAAGGGAAAAAACTTATAGAACTGTTAACAAGTATAACAATACGACTACTGTTCAATGTTAAAGAAAATTAATATGACTATTTCCTCAACTGATTATTACACACTGTATGTATACTTTAACAAATCATATAGACATTGAGTATATGTACAGCAGAAATCAAATTAAAAGTTTTAAAAAGTAGAAAACAATGGCCAGCTACACACACACACACACACACACACACACACACACACACACACACACACACACACACACACACACACACACACACACACACACACACACACACACACACACACAGTACATGTAAGATAGTGTGATGTCTTTATGAAACATCAAAATAAGGTAACTGAATTTGTTCTCATTGGGAAAAGAAAATTATCTTTCTTTCAAAATCAATCATATGCTGTTTTCATGATGACTCATTTTTTTCAACCTTTTTTTAAAAAAATAAAAACAGTTAAGATTTATGGATCTATGCATAGGAATGCACACAAAAACAGGTGTGGGCCGGCAACAGTGAATAACCATAACAAACATTTATTGAGTGCTCACTGTTTGCTAGACTTTAAGTACATTGTCTCCTCTGATCGTCACAATATTTATACAAGGTAGGTACTACTTTCCATATTTCTTTCATAGATGATAAGAAGAGATAGGGGCTTTTCGTAAATATATTGCTACCAAGTCGTAAGTTTACCTCCTTACCACAGAATTGTACAGGGTGATTTTTACCTGGTTTTGTCCTCCTGGTCACCAATCCCTTCAGTTAGGGACCACACAGATCATGTCTCCTTGTGTTTATACATGGTCTTAACAGGTTTGTGAAGATGCCTGGTCCAAGCTCTCTGTTGAGATCTAGACTTTTAAACAATTAATAAAGATTAAAAGGGATTTTATTTCAATTTTCTCTTCCCCCCAAAGAATCTGAGAATGCCTTTGTCTTCTAAGTCTAAGAAAAGACCTATCCTCTGGCCATTCTCAATTGTGTTCTAGGCCCCTCCCATGTCATCTTTCAGGGACCAGTTCTGGACTCCCCCATGGGGAGTTTTTTTTTAGAAAACCTAAAGTTATCCACAATTCTTCAGCTTTGTGCTTTCAGAGTGTTTACCACTAATTTATGCAGAATATTTTGGGATTTTTTTTTCTTATTAATTCTGAAAAAGGCTAACTGCTGCCTTTACTAGTTAAAATGTTCATATGTTGCTGCAGCTCTGTTTCTCTCTACCCTAAATGTTTTCTATCTGTACCCCTTTGGGTGATGTAGCCCCGTGGTTTTTCTGCTCCTCTGTGTTGGTCCCTGAATTGAGGCCATCACGTAGCACAAATGCCTACCTTTGAGGAATATTATTAACAAGCCCCAGCAGTGTCGACATCACTACTGCTGATCACTTTGTGCCCGAGTACAAGTAAGACAAAGCGCCATTTTTGATTCCATGTTGCAATCCTACAACTGACCAAAATACAAATTAGGGGACTGGGACTTCTGATCACTCTACACTAATACTCCAGGACTGTCCTAACATGCCCTGAACTCTGCATTGTGTTTCGTTCTGCCTTGGAGATAGTTGAGGATGGTCTAGATGGTCTAGGTAATACAATGCATCTCTTCCACAGTTCCAAAAAAGTATGCTGTCGCATCAGCGAGACGAGAAGAAAAGATTGAATCCTGTGATTTTTAACAAACTCATTTAAAACAAGAAAAAACATTCTTTAATGGTTTTAAAATCAGAGAGTTTTGATTTAAAAATGGTGGTCATTGAGAAAACTTGTGGAAGAGGAAAGTTCAGGATGTGTCAATTATGCTAAGTACTTGTTACCCTTTCTTTAAAGTTCAAGTTCTTTTACATAAGAAGACGCTCTTTTGTGGTATTACTAGGCTTTCAGCCACGATTAGATTAAACAATACAAATGCAAATACTTTGTATTGATATACAATACAATACAATACAAATACTTTTTGTATGGTATCTTTTAACTGTGCTCTTAGCAAAGCTTTGCACACATTAACCTTTACATGCTTTTGTTTAGGTATATATAGATCTATAGGTAGATATATATTTAGATACATATAGATATAGATCTACATATATATATATATATATATATATATATAGAGAGAGAGAGAGAGAGAGAGAGAGATCTTTATTCCTTAGACAGGAACTCAACAATATAATTTCACTGGTGGTGTAAATAAATTACTATGCTCTATTGCTCTGTCTCCACTGCCACCATCAGTTTAAGTTCATATCGTTTCCAGCTCAGATAGCCTCAGATAACTGTAAGAGCCTTTTAGTAAATTAGTCTTCTGGCTTCCATTATTGCCCCTCCCCTTGCCAGCTTTTCAGACTTGTCTCTAAATTGTGCTTAAGCGCTTACAACTTCTCAAAGGCTGTGTTATGGCTCTTAGTTCCAAATCTATGTGCACATACCACGCCTTCCAGATGGAAGACCCTACTGACCTTCCTGGCAGGCAACTGCTCTTGATTCCTCAGGTAGCACTGACCTGACCCACAAATCTAAGTTTTCTCTCCTTTATGGTCCCTGGGCAATCAGTCCTTACCATAGAACTGAACTGGAACTCACCACTTGCTTGTTTTTGCCCTCCACAGCCTGTAACCATCTGTTTGCCTGGAACCCGGTCCACCGGTCCACCATTGTATCTCTGACATCTGGTCTTGGAACACAGTGGGTCTTCAGAAGAGAAAGGAGGAAAGCAAATAACGAAGGAAGGAAGGAAACTATGGTGAGAAGAAAATTAGGCTAACCCAATCTGCTCTGTTAATACGTAAGTATACTACATACATAAATAAACATGTAAACATAAATAAATGCATAAGTGAACATAACTCAAAATCAGTGTTTTTGCTTGTGTTTTATTTCTTTGATAGAATAGACTACAGAGAAAAAATAAAGTTTAATTTTAATTCCTAATTAATTGGTTTCTGGTGAACCAAGTTTTAAACTGATTTATTCTGGAAGTCTGAGTATTATTAATAAAGAGGAGAGTGATGTGTAGCAGAATACTAAAGCGGAGTCTTTTGTAGACTATATGCCCTCTTCTATGTTTTCTTTTAAATCCAAATTTGATAAATGGCACCTGCTTTAAGTGAGGTGTATCCAAAATAACTATATCACTCCTAATGTGGTCAGGTCCTTTCAAAGTTTTCTGGACTGCCCTTAAACCCATCACCTTCTGATCGTAACAGAGAGAGAGTAAGGTCCATATTTAAGCCTGATTTTTTTAAAAAATGATTAGAGTTTAGGGCCAGCAGGTGGCATGGTGGTTGAGGATGCTGGATTAACCACATGGCTGACCATGGCTCGAATCCTGAACCTAGAGGCTTGTTTTCTCACTTTCTCTCTCTCTCACTGTCTCTCTCATCTCTCAAATTAAAAAAAGAGAGAGAGAAATAATAATTAAGTTAAATAAATTCTTCAAAAATTATTGGAGTTTAGCAAAAATATGACCTTTCTTACTTTCCATTTTAAATTCATTTCAATGACACTATCCAATGCACTTTTGAGGGTACATTGAGATTTTTTTTTTCAAATGTTCATCTACAGATGTCTTTTTTTTTTTTTTTTTTGGTTTATGCCATAGGGCATGTGTGTTCACCTGAGAGAAATAGATAGAGGGAAAGTGAGAAATCACCTCCCAGAAAGGATGGCCATGCTGCAATCCCTTTTCCTTCATTCTCCTCTCAGGATTGTGGGCATGCACACACACACACACACACCCCTAGAGTGATTTTTACACCACTGGATCCAGGACTCAAACTAAGGTAGCCCATGTGGAACCCTACCACACCACCTGCTGACCCCCATAGATGTCTTAATAACCACAGTACCCTGGGAAATGGTGGGAATGTTATTTTCTGTGTGCTTCTATATTCTAAGTACATTAAACCTAGAAGAACAAACCCATTTTGGATGGAATACCATTACATTTATTTTTTAAAGACATAGTGCAATTTCAGGGGCTCAGACATCAGTTTGTTTACTGTATTTTCATATTTTTTCCCAGTCAAGGTTACTCTTTATTCCTGTGGTCACATCAATCACTTCTTTGTCATCAAGTAAAAATAGAGAACAGAGACTAAGAACAATAAAACTCAAAAACATGCTTCCAAAAATATAACCCCTCTATATATAATATAATTCTTGAGAAACATAGAGATAGCTAAATTGTTGATTTAGGACAAAGTTAACAGTATAAATACTATTTCTCTAGTGCACAAATGCAATAAAGTACATAATTATGTGTAATTTAAAAGAGTACTTTCATTCTGAAATGAGAGTTGAACAAGGACTTAATTAGTTTTTCCTGGGACCAGCAGATGGCATAATGGCTACATCACCGGACTCACATGTAGTCAACCATGGTACGAGTCCCAGACCTGCTGGCTTAAAACTCACGCCAGGCATCTGTGCGTGCATGCCCAAAATCCCAATAGTGAATGAAGGAGAAGGGATTGTAGCATGGCCAGCCCTCTTGGTGAGTGGTTTCTTGCTTTCTGTCTCTCTGTCTCTCTCTGTTTCCCCAGAGAGCACACATGCTCTACAGCAAAAATTGCTCTTAAAAAAAAAAAAAAGAGTTAGTGGGACCAGCAGTTAGTATAATGGCTATGTCACTGGACTCCCATGTAGTCAACCACGGTTCATGTCCCAGACCCAGTGGCTTGAAACTCTTGCCGGGCACGTGTGCGTACGCACCCAAGATCCCGAGAGAACGGAGGAGAAGGGATTGTGGAGTGGCCATCCCCCCTGGGGGGTGATTTCTCACTTTCTGTCTCTCTGTCTTTCTCTGTCTGTCTGGCGAGCACACATGCGCTATAGCAAAAACCTCTCCAAAAAAAAAAAATAAAGCTTCACAATAGTACCTCAATTGTTCAATAGCTGTTTTCAAGCTAGTTTATGTTTTCTGAACAACACCTTTTCTCAGATCCAATATTGAAGTTTCCAACTTGACTGGAACAAAGATTTACAGAGGTACAGAGCACAAGCTACTAGGCAAGATCAGACACACCATCTTGTTGTCATGAGTCCTTGGAAAGTCAAAGGCAAAACTGCAGAATTCTTACCAGAAAACCATCATCCCCTGTTTTTGGACTCCCCCCACATCCCATTTCAATGTAGTTGGGAGAATTAGATGTTGTTCTAGTGTCTCAGGGTGGGATCCAGTGAACCTGGCTCTGCCCTGTAGGACACAGAACTATAAAGATCTTGAGAAAGAATTTCAAGAATCTCTCTATATACCTGTAAAGGTATCACTTGAGTTGTCCTCATATCTAAAATCTTTACATTTGAATTGTTTACAATCATTTAGGGGGCATGGTAGTGTCACAATGATAACACAACTAGACCCACCTGGGAGAAGACATGAGTTCATATCCTGGAACCTCCCTGAACACAATGGTGTGCCTAGGCAGGCTGGCTGAGACTGGAAGTAGACAGCAGAGTGGGGGTTCCTGTTGGAATGCTTCTCTCTGTCTCTCTCTCCCTCATGGAATAAGCAATAAGCCTTAAACAAACAAAAACTGTCTAAAAAGAGGAATGTGTACTTTACTTAACTGTAGACTACACCATTTCATTTCTCTTATCACCAAGCCCCTGTCTGTCATCCTAATAAAAATTTAATTCTTGTCTTATTTCACAAAGTTTGTTAAGATTTATAAGTACATTTGTTGCTCTCTCGTTTCTACTTGTTATGTCCTTTGTTTATTTGATTTTGGACACTTTGGATAAATAGAATCCATAGCCACTTTAAAATTAGTGAATTTTGGGTAAACAGCAGATTGCATAGCAGTTACGTCACTGGATTTCCACATAGCTAACTGTGGTTTGAGTCCTGGACCCGGCAGCTTGAAACTTAGGGCCCATGTTTATGCAAGCCCAATATCCTGGGGTTGGGGGGGAATGGAGGAGAAGGTATTGGAGTATGGCAATCCTCCCTGGGGGGTGATTTCTCACTTTCCCTCTCACTGTCTGTCTTTCTCTCTTTCTTTCTCTGTCTCTCTCTTTCTCAGGCAAGCACACATGACCTAAGGCAAAAACCTCTAAAAAATAAAATAATACTTTTTAAAAATATTTCTTATCTTCCACTGAGAAACAAATATAACTGAAATCATTTTTCATGAAAGTAATGACTCTTGCTTTTATTTTTAACATCCATGGCCTTGGACATATTTTTTGCATTAATCTTTTTATAATCCTATTTTCCTCACCAGTATGCAGTCTGCTTTAAAAACCAAACTTAACATTCTTTGATTATTTATATTCCTTTTTATTCCTAAGATTCCAATGTACTATTTTAATTTTTCTATGATGAAGGGTTAAGACTATGTCTTTAATATTTACATTGCCACCACCTTGCGTGGAAAATGGTTTTATAGTAGGAATACAACAGAAATTTATAAATAAATGGCTGACTGAAAGAATTATGTTATAACACATTATATTATATTTGTTATGTATTTTATCCACTTGCCTTGATTTGTCTTTTTGTATCCCACAGCTCATGGCATACTATGAATTCAAATTGAATGGTCAATGACAAAATGGAAAACAAAATGAGCATGCAAAGATGCAGAAATTTACCCAAGTTCAAGGACATTGTTTCTATATTTCCTCTACTATTTTCTTTCATCATTTCCATCTTTGTCTTTTTAAAAAATTCATTAGACCCATTTACAGGTAGGAGCAAGTGTGCATAGCAAGCAGTAGCGTTAATTATTGATTTAGAGTCTGGGTGAGGGGCAGAGCTTGGTGGAGGGAGAGCAAAGGACATGAAGATTGTTTGACCATTGGTAGTGAAGATGGCTATTTTGAACGAGTAAGTGCAGATATTCCAATGGTAGCCAAAACATGCTAATAATGAAAGTATGACTTTTATACTCTTTCTAGACTGCTCATAACTTAATTCATGCCATTATGCTCACTCTTATTAGGTACTTTTCTTTTTAAGAGAGAGATTTTTGCTACAGGATGCATTCACTCACCAGAAATACAGAGAAACAGAGAAAGCAAGAAATCACCACCCAGGGGGATGGCCATGCAGCAATTCCTTCTCCTCTTGATATTTTGGGCATCTGGTGTGAGTTTCAAGCCACCGAGTCCAGGACTCAAACCATAGTCAGCCCTGTGAGAGTACAACATCTTAACCACTACACCACCTGCTAGTCCCATGTTTGCTCCTTTTTTTTTAAAAAAAAAAGGTATGTAAAAGCTCTGTGGTCATTTCTATACAACAGTAGGGAAGCTTGTCCTTTTACTTTCTATTAATTAACTAATTTAATGTAGTCACAGATGTTAATTGTCTTATATAGATATTATTTGCAACAAAAAATAGAAAGAAAGAAGAAAATAAAGAAAGAAAAATAATTTTCTTCCTTTTTTTTTTTTTTTTGGAGGGGTTTTTTGCTACAGGGAACGTGCACCCTAGGAGGGATGGTCATGCCACAATAACTTCTCCTCCATTCTCCTCTCAGGATCTTGGACATGCATGCACATGATTCCAGCATGAGTTTAAGGCACTGTGTCGTGGACTTGAACCATGGTCGACTACATGGGAGTCCAGCAACTGCTATTACACCAACTGCTGGTCCCCCCAAAAAGAATTTTCTTACCTGGTTTGTGATGTAAGGGTAGAAGAAAACCTCAGAGTAAGATATGAATTGGAGTCCATCTATGCTTCCATAGCCATGACAAAAATCTTAAATCTCTACCTGGACACGCCTATTGACTACTCTTAAGAACTGAATTTCTACATATGTGGCCAACAATTGTATGTACATTGAAGAAAGAGAAGCTGAAAAACTGAGGTTTGATTATGTAAGAGATCATATATTTTAAAGTCTACAAAGTTGTTTTGTTTGTTCTTTTAGGTTTTTGACATAGGATATGTGTGTCTCACCAACGAGACAGATTGAAGGAAAGTGGGAAATCACCCCGTGGGAGGGGAGGGATAGTCACACTACAATCCCTTCTCCTCCATTCTCCTCTTGGGACTTTGGTCACAGGTGCACAAGCACCTGGCATAATTTTCAAGATGTCGGTTCTGGCACTCAAACCACTGTCGACCATGTGAGATCCCAGCACCTTAACTGCCACATCACCTTCTAGGTCCCTAGAAAATTTTAAAATGTGAATCTCACTTAAAAAAGAAAAGGCAACATTTGTTCTGTTTTAAACTTTTCAAAACTTAGGAAAATGGAATAAAGACAGTAGAAACTAGGTTTATCCAGTCAACTTTGTTGTTGAAAATCTTTAAATTTTTTTAAGAGAGATTTTTACTATAGTGTGGGTACATCCACCAGAGTGACAGAGAGACAGAAAACAAGAAATCATCCTCCAGGACGATGGCAACGACACAAGCCCTTCTCCATTCTCATATATGATTTTCAAGTATCCAAGTCCAGAACTCAAAACACAGCTGGCCATGTGGGAGTCCAACAATGTAACAATTAGGCTACCTGTTGGTCCCCAAAACCTTAAAAATTTCGCACTGACAATTTTTCTAGTTCTCCTACTGAGGTCAAAGTAAAGTTTATCTAAATCTGGAGGTGGGCGAATCACTTTATTTTTGTAAAGTTTGCATCCAGAAAGTACAGAATAATTGACCAGTCTGAAGTCATGAGGCACTTCTTCAGCACTGCTACATCTCATATTATCCCCTACCTGTTAAAGAAGGGAAGAAAAATGAGCAAACTGATGGAAGGATAGCCACATAACCTTAAGCAAGTCTAAGGCCAATGTACTCTGAAAAGGGGAGCAGAAGATGAAAGACTTATTAACAAAAGCCTGGAATAGACATTGCTGAGTGATCTGATCTGACAAATTAAAGTCAAAGAAGAAACTTCAGATTGTGAACACTGATTCATCAGATTCGAAAACTGCCTGAGTCAGTTTGGGACTTCCAACCCAGTAAATAGTTCATAATAAAGATAATAAATTTGTCTGTCTCAGTTAATGTTTCATCTAACCCCATTAGCTGGTACATGCACTAACACTTATTGGATGAAGAAATGATCCTGACACCAACGATAAGAATTGTTTCCACTTATGGAGAATTTACTAAGTTCTGAAGACTATGTAAAGTACTTTATGTGTAGTTTCTCAATTAATCCCTGTATGTTCGAGGGGGTGATGATCATCTGGAGTTTATTTTATTTTTATTATAGTCTTTTCAAAGAGGGATGGTCAAGTTAAGTAAATTAAAATTTAATATTAATATTAGAAAGGCTTCTTTATTGAAAAATCTCATTATAACATGAAAAATAAAAGCTAGGAAAGTTTCCCAAAATCTTCATACAACATTATAAATTTTTAAGATTGTAGAGAAGGAGCTTTTGAGGTCATCTAGTCCAATTCCCTAGTTTTACATGAGGCACACATTGAATAAGGCCAGTGGCAGAGACAGGAGTAGTTCTCCAGATGTGCAGGTTCCAGTAGGCTTATATGATTTATTTTTACTACTCCCCTCAGGATTACTAGAGTTGATAATTATTTAATAATTATTAGAGCCGGGGGATTCATAGAGCCCAGCTCTAGGACCCATGCCTCTGGAGTGAATGTAATGACCCGCCATAAATACTGAAGCATTGCTCAGTAAAATACTTTTTTTTTTCTTTTCTTTCTTTTTTTTAGAGGTTTTTTGCTATAGGGTACATGTGCTCACCAGAAAGACAAAGAGAGACAGAGAGACAGAAAGTGAGAAATCACCCTTCAAGGGGGATGGCCATGCCACAATCCCTTCTCCTCCATTCTCCTCTCAGGATCTTGGACACGCACGCGCACATGCTCAGTGTGAGTTTAAACCACTGGGTCTGGGATTTGAACTGCAGTAGACTACATGGGAGTCCAGTGACATAACCATTATGCCAACTGTTGTTCCCGCTCAGTGAAATTCTTATGAAGGTGACCATGTTCCAGATCAAGAGAAGGGAGAGTGAAGTAATAGCTACACAAAATCTCAAATTTCACACAAGGTTTTATCTGTGCTTCTGCCAACTAAAAATATTTTTAAACCACAAGTTTTATGAGAAGTTATCTACAGATAACATTCCTCTCATCCATTAGGTGGACTCCCTAGAAAAAATGGAGTTTTGCGGCCCTAGGAAATAATAGTGTCTTTCTGGCCAAATTCCCTTGCAGGGAGGAAGAAGTCACAGTTGGAGTCCAAGGTCAGAAGTCAAAGCAGTCAGTCCTCCAAGGGTGCCACAAACAAAGCTCTACCAAGAGATGGAGTTCTGTTTCTCAAGCTGGGAATAGAGAAATATGTCTTGATGCCACTGGGTTACAGGATTGGTTAGTTATAATGTCTGCTAGTGTGCTTATCATATTACCAAAGTTTGGGAACAAAAGCCTTTAGACAACTAAGAACATAACTCAGAGGTGGCAATCATCTGGGAAGAAAAGGAAAATTCATAAAAATTGTGACATATTTTTGAGAGTGTTTTTTGATATAGGGTGCATGCACTTGCCAGAGAGCCAGAGAGAGACAGAAAGACAAGACAAAAAGCGAGAAATTACCCCTCTAGAGGAGATGGTCATACTACAATCCCTTCTCCTCCAGCCTCCTCTCAGAATTTTGGGCATGTACACACACATGCCTGGTGTGAGTTTTAAGCCACCAGGTCAAGGACTCAAACCACAGTCAACTACATGGGAGTCTAGCAACAGAATCATTACACAATCTGCTGGTCCTGTGGCATATTCTTACAAATGTAGTAAGGCTAGTGACTTTTCCAGTGGTCTTTATCTAGCCACATTCTCAAAGAAGTTTCTAGTGTTTCCCTCTACCTCCAGAAGGGACAATATTGTAATCTCCCCATTTAATGACACTCTTCTCTAAATTTAAAAGAAAATATTTTAAAGCTCAAATTTAAAATTTTTCCAATATTTAGGTCCTCCTTAATCAAGAAGTTTATTCCACATGCAACTTGGATCTCCAAAAAATATAGTTTAGGCTTGAATGATACATTTGGAAACTGAACAACTCAATTCCATATTGCTTTTGTAATGGCAAAACATTTTTAAAAAATCATTTCTTAGTTGAATGTGTATTTTTTAATAAGATTAACTTGAGTATTGAAAGATAGACATGCAGTATTCCCTACTTCCCAAGAGAGGGAATTACAGAAATGGGTGTTGTCATTAGTTATGGTGGAAAACTCTCCATTTCAGAAGTATTGATTCTAATCTCTAGGTTTCTCTCTTTTAGCAATAAAGATGGCATGGAGTTAACACAGTTTAATGATCTAGTGTTAGACAAGATTCCCTATGCAGTAGACTGGAGGATCAACACCTGATTCTAGCTTAACTTATTTCCTTGCATCAAATAACATTAACATCCCCTACTTATTGATGCCTATGTCAGATATGGATTTTAAAAGATAAAATTCAAGTATACACAATAGAAAATTTCTTGTATTTCATAAGCTCTGCATCAGTCAGTTTTTGTTCAGCACTGGATTTTTTTCTCTTGAAAGGAGAGATTCAGACACCTATGGCCAAACGTTTTCTTGGAGTCAGACTCATGACTAGTTCCTGTTTCTAGTGTACATTTGTGGAGAGAAAGCTGGGCCAGCTAAAATGTTTCAGTACCAAGATTTGCACCTTAGTCTCATTAAATATAGTAAATGAAAACAAGAGGCATTGGCAGCCAATTGCATAAGTTTTTAAATAGGGTATTATGGAGGGACTGAGAAAGCTTTCAGGGAGGGGATTTTTCCTTATAGCACTGACTACATTATATAACCATTCAGAATTCACAAAGGAATAGTTTAAATATCAAAAATAGATGAAATCATAGAGCCAGCAGGTGCCATGGTGCTGGACTCCCACTGCTGACTACAGTTCAAGTCCCAGACTCAGCGACTTGAAACTCATGCCAGGTGCATGTTGCGTATGTGCCCAAAATCCTGAGAGGAAAATGAAGTATGTGTGTGTGGGGGGGAGAGGGGTAGTTTCTCACTTTCCTTCTCTCTGTTTCTGTCTTTCTCCAGCAAGCCCATGTGCCCTATGGCAGTAACTAAAAAAAAAAAAAAAAGATCAAGTCAGGATAATCATATGATAACCAAATATGAGATGAGGACAAACTGAAGAAGGTAGCAGAAAACCGAGTATCATTCTGAAACTGCTACTTGATTATCCTTTTTCGCTTTCATGATCAGATTAGTGCTCAAGTATTATAACCCAGGGAACAGCAGTTGGAGTAATGGCTATGTCTCTGGACTTCCATGTAGTTGACTGCAGTTCAAGTCCCAGACCCGGTGACTTAAACTCACACCAGGTGCATGTGTGTGCATGCCCAAGATCCTGAGAGGAGAATGGAGGGAAGGGATTGCAGCGTGGGGGATGATTTCTCACTTTCTGTCTCTCTGTCTCTCTCTGTCTTTCTGGAGAGCGCACACACCCTACAGCAAAAAACTCTAAAAAAAAAAAATGTATTATAACTCATAAATATAATTCTCTCAAATGCTTCAAAATAACTATCATTTTTAAAAGGAAAAAAAGCAATGTAGCCACTTCTCAATGGAGAGAACTCACCTTGCCTATTGGTTTTATATCTTTTTTG
The DNA here is from genome assembly GCF_000334495.1 of Tupaia belangeri chinensis. Classification (NCBI taxonomy): domain Eukaryota; kingdom Metazoa; phylum Chordata; class Mammalia; order Scandentia; family Tupaiidae; genus Tupaia; species Tupaia belangeri. The sequence goes on from NW_006160001.1 coordinate 5,149,030, forward strand.
CTTATTTATTAACTAAATGTCTATTGAGCACCTAGCATGTGCTTAGCACTGGCCTAGGCACAGTACAGACCCCAAAGGACCTTCCAAAAGGAAAGTTCAAAGGAGATCCTATGAACACTGACAGGAATATGCCAAACTTCAAAATAAGGTCTTTTTTTATGTCCTACTCCTTATCACATTGCCTGAATCGTGGCAGATGGGTATTCTAAAAAAATTGCCACTGTATAGCTAAAAACTGAGAGAAATGTTCTGTATTGTAGAAGACATAACAGAAAATTTAAAGTACAGCCAGATGAGTTTTATTCTGAACTTGGACGATGTTGAGAGAGAGAGAGCATTTAAACTGGGAGGAACAATGAAGACAAAGACTCAACCTGAGAAAGATCCAGATGTGTTGTTGGTGAGTGGGAAGACCTGGCTGGAGAGGCTGACAAGGTCCAAAAGTAGGGTGGCTTACAGATGTATTAACTAGAATCAGAATGAATGTTTTTAATTCTTCTTTTACACTTTAAAATCACTTAAGTATTGTGACTAGGGAATTGAATCAACTAAAGCCTTGTTTAGGAAGCTGAATTGGGGTGTAACATATCAAGTGGCTTACAGCCGATAGAGAAAAGTGTAATGATTTTACAAGGTATGTTGCTACTTTCTTCAAAACGTAGAGTCAATACCCCTCCCTTAAATGGAGCCAATGAAATGACTCACTTCTAGCAAATAGAACATGGTAGAAGGGATAATGTATGACTTCTGAGATGAGGTTTTTAAAAGTGTAACTTTTGCCTGGCTGTCTTTCTTGGTTCCCTTGCTTTGGGGAAAGCTAGCCCCTCTATTATGTGGCCACTCAAGCTGCCCAGTGAAAAGGCCTACATGGGAAGCAAAACGAGATCTCTTAATCAACCAAGAACGATTGCCAGCCTTATAAGTGGCCCCTACAGGTTGGCAAACCTTCAGAGGACTCCATCACGGGAGCCAAGTGAAAAAAGGTGGGGGAAGGGAGCATGTGGGGAAAGAGAGAGTATTATAGGTATTTTTTTTAATAGAGTCTTATCATTGTGCTCCTTCTTCCCTAGCCTCTCAGCCAGTTAAGACCACAGACTCATGCCACCACAACCACCCTACTTAGGTCGGTCAAAGAACTGAACATGGGCCTTTCATATGGCCTCAGCTATCACACACTGCAGCATGAGCCTTCTTGTGCCACCAAAGCTGGGACCTTTGCAGACAAATTAACTCAGAGAAAGATCTTAAGCCAGAACCCTCTAGTTAGCTGATCCCGAATTTTTTGACACACAGAAACTGTGAGAATAATAAATTTTGGAATGATTTGTTACACAATATTCTGTAACACACGCAGATGATAAAGTCAACTAGAATATGGTCTTGGCCATGAGCATGGTAAAGAGGGGGAAAAAACATAAAATATTGGAGGAGACAAGAGTTATTGGCTTTTTAAACAAAGTCACTAAGGAAAATAAATAAACAAATATGGCTCTGAGAAAATATGGGAATGGTGAAGCCCATGATAGAAATATCAGGAGGGAGTGGGTAGGAGAAATAGTATTAGGAAAAATGACCTCTTAATCTTTTAAATGCCAAGAATTAGACTATAAAATGAGGTATGTTGAGAGTAATGTCTTAGAATTAGAAGACTGCCTAGTGATGAGTTAGTTCAGGTAGCCCACTTTGCAAAGAAAGTGGCAGACACCCAGGACCCTGCATTTAGAAGGGCCCAGTGCTTGGTTTAGTGCTCTGCTCTTGCCTCTGAATGTTCTCAATAACTTTTAAAGAATTATTTATTTTATTTTATTTATTATTACCATTTTTTTAAAAATTGGCCCAAGAGAGAGAGGGAAAGTGAGAAAGCAAGCCACCAGATCTGGGACTCAAACTATGGTTGACTATGTGGGAGTCCAGAGCCTTAACTACCATGTCACCTACTGGACCTTTCTCAATAATTTTTGAACAAATGCCTTAAATTTGTAATTTTCACAGAACCTTCTAACTAAGTAGCTAGTCTAGTGTACATTTCAACCATTTTCAGTTGACTCTGAAAGAATTACTTGATGAGAGTGGGATTATCTGTTTCTCATATAATTCAAAGTTTGGGGTGGAGGGGAGGGGAGGAGATTGGTTTCATTCTTAGCACATGGCATGACTGTCACTAAATTTAGTGTGTTCCTCTTCATAGCCACCTGATTTTCAGGTGGTAGATCATCATGATAGCTATTGATCTGAGACACAGGTCTCCTTTAAAATGCTAACCAGTGACATCTCTGATTCTCAAATATGGTGAATGGGGGTGAGAATGCGGAGCTCATCCCATTGTAGAGCTACTGCCACACCAGTGAATACACATAATATCATGACTCCAATATCACATAATATTGTGTTGAGCACCTTTGATCAACTCATGTCCTACGAATTTACTGAGACTGATATAACTTTGAGCAAAATATTGAAGAAATGCCACATTGTTTTCTTCAGTGAGTTCTAGTTTATGAAAGCTAAACTAGACATATTTTTTCCAGAACAAAAAATCATTGAGCAAGAATATACCATAATTCCAGAAAAGACAGTTCTTTTATAAAAGGGGAAAGATTACAAGAAGTAGAATAGTATTCTACAACATTAACCTTACAAGAATAATAGTTCTACACTGAAATGAATCCTTAACCTCAGCATCCATCCATTTCATTCTTTCATAAATAGTCAATGAGCACTAAATACAGGTGTTTGGAGCTCTAAAATTTAGAATATTTTAACTACATTTTAACTACATTTATTTCTAAGATATTGCAACTTAAGTATTTCATGCCTGTAGTTTTATTTTTTGAGGAGAAGGAAGAAAAATACATAGATATATCTGGTAGCAAAAATAGTAGCAGCCAACCATCTTTGTTTTAAGTGGAACCATAATCATTGCTTATCAATACACAAAATTAAACATTCAGAATCAAAGAATAGTGAAAGAAAATGGAGCATATGCACAGGGGTGTTTTATGTTGCAGTAATTAGTTCTTATAATTACGTAATTTGGGCAGCATGAGGGTTTTGTCCCTGACTACCCACTATTGTGTGCTACTTCCTACTCTATTAGAAAGAAAATAGGAATCCTATTTTGTTCAACTAGCGTGTGATACAGCAATTTCATCAGTGCCAGAGCAGGGCGTCTTAACCTTACATCTGTGGACTTCAAAAAAGTCCATGAACTAAAAGGGGTTGATAACCTCCCCTGAAGTTGGATATAAAACATGGTGTGGAAGTGGGTATATGAAGACAAATACTTGCAGTATTTCTCAGTCTGGAATACCAGCTCTCCTATTTCCCTGTCCCATTCCTACCTGGTTCTAAAGACCAAAATCAAATCACGCCTCCTCCATGTATCCTCCTCTCAGCCACTGCTCTCCTCTACCCCTCTGCTTTTAGGAAGCTCTCCTACCTTAGTTTTCTGGAACTTTTCTCATCTATATCTTTCCTCTCTCTTTCCACCAATTTCCTCCACTGTATTGGGAGGTTCTGGAGAGCAGGTGTCATTTCTGTCTCATTGCCTTTGTCTTTTCAGCATAATACACTATAACACAAGGTCTCCTGGAAGCGTGTACTTGGTGGTGTTGCTGTTGAGAATGCTTCCAACTTAGAGAATCTCCCGTCATGTGCCAAGGATATGAACCATTGCAACAGACATCTCCCCTGTTCACTCTGCTTCAACCTTCAGACTGATCTTGTTGGATTCTACTGCATGTTTGTTCATGCTTCATTGAATGTTCCACATTCATTAATCCCAATTACATTCTGCATTTATCTCATCTGTGTTGACAAGAAGATTTTGGATCTGGATTTGAAGGACATAATGTTGGATAATGAAATTTTTCATGAGTTTTAAATGGTATTTTTGATGTCCTTGAATAATAACTAAATCTCCTAAATAAGCGCTAATCTGTTTCAAAAAAAACAACAACAGGTACTCACCAGAAGAATATGCCTAGCTCTCCTACAGTTAAACTGTGATAAAAATACTGAAGATATATAACAAAGATATGTAATGGGAAATAAAAGGACCTGCTTTAGGGACCAGCAGTTAGCATAGTGGCTATGTCGCTGGACTCTCACATAGTCAATCGCAGTTCAAGTCGCGGACCCGGTGGCTTAAACTAACTCCGGGCGCATGTGCGTGTGTGCCTAAGATCCCAAGAGGAGAATGGAGGAGAAGGGATTGCAGCGTGGCCATCCCCCCTGGGGGGGTGATTTCTCGCTTTCTGTCTATCTCTCTCTGTCTGTCTTGTGAGCGCACGCGCCCTATAGCAAAAAAAAAAAAAAAAGGACCTGTTTTAGAAATGTGCAGTCCACTTTGTGTATGTACGTATGAGTGTATATGTTACTTCGTGTGCATGTTTATGTATTATCAACCTAAATAGGTAAACTGAGTCAAAATATATTAAGCAAAAGAACTTTCTTTGGGCATAGGACCACAGTTAGCATGCAGCCTCAATGAATGTAGATCAGGTTGCCCCAAACATGCTCACCGATGCTCACCGAGGTTTCACAATCCTCAAGCAGGTTTTAAAGGCAAAAACTACAAGGTGTGGATGGGGGGAGAGGGGCTATATCAGTTGTTTGGGAACAATTATCCTTGGACACCAGGATAAATAAGAAGGGTACTATCAGGCAGTGTCTGAGCAGATATCCCAGAGATGTCCCCGTTGAAGTAGTCCTGGTATCGGTCTGCCATGATCTTTGTGCAACGTTGTGATTCTGGCAAAGTTCTTTAAATAACAGTTCTTGTTATCAGGCATGTCAACATGAGCAAATACTCCACCATGCTCCATGGCCTTCTTTGGCTTGGTTTAGTCAGAACTGACACGAGTAACTCCATTTTTTTTTTATTAATTTGCCAGAGGGCATGTGCACTTATCAGAAAAAATGAGAGAGAAAGCAAACAAGAAAGCAGCCCCTGGGGTCAGGTCATTCCACAATCCCTTCACGTTTATCTTTTCCTCCTTTTAGGATTTTGAGCATGCATGCACATGTGCTTGTGGTGGTTTTCAAACCGTCAGACCCAGGACCTGCACTGCACTGTGGGCCATATGGGATTCCACCCCATTAATCATCATGTCATGGGCTGGCCCCACTCCATCTCTAATCTAACGGCTTTCACACGATATTGTGAGATATTGCTTGTCCACCTCTACTAGAGCACCTTTCAGAATCTGCTTTCTGTTAGAATTGGTTTCGTGTGTGTGTGTTTTGTTTTGTTTTGTTTTGTTTTTATCCATAGAGCGTGTGTGCTTGCTAGAGAGAGACAGAGAGAAAGTGAGAAACCACTCCCCTGGGGAGATGTCCATCCTGCAATCTGTTGTTCTCCATTCCCCTCTTGGGATTTTGGGCATCGTGCACATGTGCCCAGCATGATTTTCAAGCCGCCAGGTCCAGGACTTGAACCTCATCAGCCATGTAGGACTGCAGTCCCTTAACCACCATGCCACTTGCTGGCCCCGTCTACTAGATTTGCCGACACACTTATCTGTTCTCCTTCACTAAAATGGAAATTCCCAAGGGATGGAGTAGAACACACAGCACTTTGCATAGGAAATATTTGTAGTAAGTTTTAGCTTCATTTGAAAGGGGTATTCGTAATGAGATGAAATGTTAAGGGGATACTCATTTGGGCATTACAGGTTTGGGCAAGGAAGCAACATCAGGCACAAGCCTACATAAACAGCTCCTTTTAGACAGACAATGAATAGCACAGAGGTCACAACTGCCTATCAGCCTAAACAGGCTAAATTCCCACTTAGAAATTATGGCCTATCTTACCAATATGGATGGTTTAGAGGCAGAAATACCTTAGTTTCCATAAGCTGGGATTTGCTTTCCTCAGTTGTCCCATAGACAAGTCTTCCAAATGAGTCCTTAAAATAAAGTGTCTCAAGGGGCCAGCTAGAGTGGCATAGAGGTTAAGGGGACTGGATCCTACAAGGTTGACCACACGATTTGAGTTCCAAACTTGGCAGCTTGAAAAACATGCTGGGCACTTGTGCATTCATGCTCAAAATCCCAAGAGGAGAGTGAAGGAGAAGGGACTGTGGTATGGACATTCACCCTGAGCTTGGACATTCTCCCTCTTGCTCTCTCTCTCTAGTGAGCACATGAGCCCTGGGGGGGAATCTGTAAACTGTCATGGTAGAATTTTCTTCAAGGTTAAGGCTGAAAATTACGTCTTACTCAGCTCTACCGTTCAACCAGTACCATCTCCAGTGCCCCGGGACCCACCCTAGTGTCCTGTAGTTGTGCACATCTGTAAATCAGTTAGAGCACAGGGTGCGGTAGTTTCACCTTCTGTTCAGCACCCAAGGCAGAAGGGACTAGGGCATACCTATGAGAAGCACAGATCTTTAATATGCTAGAGGAGGAGGTCTGAGAACCCCCTTTCTCCATACCTGCCCCCACCCTTTCTTTACATTGTGGGAAACTTAAATTAAGAGCGTAAATTAAATTCTGTTTGCTGGAATATTTTTGATGATCTTGTTCTGTTTACATGTAACATTCTTGCAATGAAGAACGAACTTCTCTTCAGTTTATCTAGTCACAAAACTTTTTTTAAGTGAGTAAATGAGTGCTTGGTGTATATATGTATGTTTGTTTATCCCTTTCTTTCTTTCTCTCTTTCTCTCTCTCCCTCTCTCTCTCTCTCTCTCTTTCTTTCTTTCGACCTAGAGCATCAGCATGTTGCCCACACTGGCCATAAACTTGAGATCCTCCTACCTTAGCCTCCTGAGTAGCTGGGATTACAGATACCATCCCCAGCTCAGTAAATCTTTTTGTTTTCCCCAATTTTCTATAGAGTGCATGCACTTGCTGGAGAGACAAAGAGAAAGCAGGAAAGCGATGAAGCACCCCCAGGGGGAATGGCCACACCAGACTCCTTTCAGGACCCTGGGTGTATGCACATGCGCGCGCACGCACGCACAGACACACACACACGTGTGTGTACCTCCAGCTGCTGGGTCCAGGACTCATGCTATACAGCTGGGCACACAGAATACAGCGTCCTCAATCACCATGTCACTGGCTGGCCCCCAAAATCTTTTTATTTACATAGTCTCTGACAAATAGAGCAGGGATAAAAAGAGTCTGGAATTAAAAGCATAGTACTGTCTTTTTTTCTGATTTTAAAGAAACATCTTTCTCAAAGCGTTTTATAGAACAGAGAACAAAATCCAGTCCCTTTCAAACTAGAGTAGCAGAATAACTAGACTATTCCATTTATAAGATGTATAAGAAAAGCATATTAAGAAGCTTTTATATTCTTTGAGGAAAAAAAGGTAAACATTTGCAAGATTCAAATATCCCCTGCCTCTGCTCTTCTCCTGGTTCTATCCACTCCTGCTTCCGAGAATACTTACTAGTCATGAACTAAATCCTTTCAGTCTGTTTCCTTACCCCCAAGAGATTTAAATAGGCTACTTTGTACTTTCAAAGTGTTTGACAAAGTACTATCCATTTAGCTGCAGTTAAATTACATTTAAGTTTACTGTAGAGATTGAGAAAATAACACATCTGATTAGAGTAACTACTTAAAAAAAATTAAGTTGTGGGTGTCTCTTAACACAAGCTTAGCTTGAGGACAAACAAAACTAGATACAAAAACGCTGTTAAAAGTATCAGGAGAGAAAACTTCCCTTTGATAAATACAATGTATATGTTCACCTGCCTGTCTTTTCCACCAGACCTCATTGACCTTAGCAAGTATTTGTGCATTCAGCCACCTTCTTCACTCCCACCTCCCAACCGGAACAACAAGTTGCAAATATCCTTAATATGTGAAAAGATTTCTGGGGAACCAGCAGTTAGCGTAATGACTATGTCGCTGGACTCCCACGTAGTCGACCACGGTTCGCATCCCGGACCCGGTGACTTAGAACTCACGCCGGGTGCGTGTGCGTGCGTGCGTGCCCAAGATCCCGAGAGGAGAATGGAAGAGAAGGGATTGCAACGTGACCATCCCCCCTGGGGGGTGATTTCTCGCTTCCTGTCTCTCTCTGTCTGTCTGGGGAGCACACGTGCCCTATAGCAAAAACCTCACACACAAAAAAAAAAAAGTAAAAAAAAAGATTTCTGATAATCATGGTGAATCTACAAGTGAATCTTCAGACAGTTCTTAGTTCACTTATCCTTTCATACGGGTGGCTTGTCCTTCAACCTACATCCATGAGAATATCCTTTAATACACACACCTGACTCAAAAAGGTCCCCTCAATTATGACCTTGTAAAAATGAAAATTATTTCCATTGCAGCTAACTACTTAGCTGAGATGAGATGAGTAAGATGTAAACATTCCTTCTTCCAAAATACATTATTTGGTAAAAATTAAGAGGCTTTCCTTCAGCCTAGCCTCTGCTAGGGCAGTAATGCACATACTGCAATCAGAATTGTCAGGCTGGTTTGCAAGCGTCCAGGCTCTCAGGCCTCATCTAGGAGGAGCTGATTTTGCTACTCTGAAGTAGGGCCAAGGAGTATGCATGTGTAGCAATCGCTCCCACCAAAGGAAATTCAGATGCAGGTAGAATCTCTCTTCAAAGAAATATACTTGAGGCCAGCAGGTGGCATGGTGGTTAAATGTGCTGGACTCCTGATAGCCAGCCACAGTTCAAGTTCCATACCTGGTGGCTTGAATTCTCACTTTCCCTCTCTCTCTGATCAAACTGAAAAATAATAATTAATAAAGTTAAATAAAATAGTTATTTTTAAAAAAGAAAAGAAATACACTTGAGCTCTACACTGGAGGTTCTCAAACCTTAGCAGACACTAGACTCTTAACAAGAAGGATATATTAAAAGGACAGATTGCCAGACACCATCCCCAGAGTTTCTGATTCAGTAGGTCAAGGGTGGATACTGAGAATGTGCATTTCTTGCAAGTTCCTGAGTGATACTGACACTACTGACTGGGGAACTGCACTTTGTAAACCATTAACCTAGTCCACCCTAATGTGTCTGCTCAATATAATATGAAACAACCAACGTATTCCCAAAGCTTTCAAGGTGCCCTCAAACCAGCCGCCCATCTGCCTTTCCAGGTGCTCTGATGCTCTTGACCACCCGCTCTGATGCACCCTACAATCCAGTCAACCCAGGCCCTCTGCCTGTTTCCTTAAGGTTCTGGTACTCTCATGTGTATGTGCTAATGCCTCTGATAGGGACATGGCAACCATATGTGACTTGCGAAACCCAGCACAGGGGCCAGCAGGTGGCATAGTGGTTAGGGTGTTGGACTCTCACATGTCAGACTATGACTTGAGTCCTGAACCGGGCAGCTTGCTTTCTTACTTTCCCTCTGTGTGACTCTCTCTGGTGAACACATGTGCCCTGCAGCAAATTTTAAAAAACGATAATAATGATAAGTAAAGCTAAATGAATAATTCTTTTTTTAAAAAAATAGAAAAGCACAAATGACCATTTCTAAGACTTCCCAATCCCCCAAGCCAAAAGTATCTATAGTACCCAGTATGTAGTGTGGGCTCTACCTAGTTGTGTATGTCTCTGTATTCCCCATGAGATCTTTTAACTTCTCAAGACTGAGTTTTAGACAATTTAGCATCTCCTTGAAGCTTAGCAAAAAGCATGGTAAGAAAATTTTAAAAAGGAATTGAACCATATCTTCTAACACAGTGAGTTTCAATGTGTGGCCAAGGGACTTCTGGGGGTCTCTGAGACACTTTTAGAGCTAGATCTACAAAGGTCAACCAATTTTGCTTTTTTCCACTGTATTCACTTACGCTGGTGTGTAAAAGCCTTAGTGGGTAAAATGGCTGGTATCCTAGTATAAGCAAAGGCAGGGCCACATTGTGTGAATAGTTATTGTATTTTACACGGACATGTACACACAGGTTAAAAAGGAGGAAAAAAGTGAGTTCCCTTAAGAACTTTCTTAATGAAGTAGTAAAACGTTAATTTTGTGAAATCTTCAACCTTGACTGCAGATTTTTTTGAAGACTGTGATGAAATGGGAAGGTCGCATGAACGCTTTTCCTCTTATACAAGGGTAACGATTGTGAGAGGAAAAGCATTCGTGTGATTCTTTGGATGGTAACATTAACCAGCCGCTTTTTTTCTTTTTTGCCCAAAGAATACCATTTTTACTTGAAAGAAAAAAATAACAAACTATGACTAGTCAGGCTCTAGTAATTGACAGACATTATTTCATAAAGGAACAAAGGAAGCCTGTCACAGCAAGAAAAACAACTGATGACATTTTTTGCCAAAGATAAAATTTGAGCTTTCCAGAGAAAACTCAAAACTAAAAATTCATCAGTGAGCTTGACAGCTTCCCAATACTTGGAGACTTAATGATATTAACTACTATGACTTTGGGATATTATATAATGAAATATGTCACTCTTTGGAAGACCTTGGTAACTCAGTGAACCAGTATTTTTTAAATGATCAATGCATGAGGTTACAGGATCATGAGAAGATCCACTCAAATGCAACATAGAACAGTAGATCTTAATGCAACAGACTTCCAAACCTTCACTGTCAGGAGTTAAGATTCACCATTGCAGGGAACCAGCAGTTAGCATAATGGCTATGTCGCTGGACTCCCACGTAGTCGACTGCGGTTCGTGTCCCGGACCCAGTGGCTTAAAACTCACGCTGGGCGCGTGTGCGTGCGTGCCCAAGATCCCGAGAGGAGAATGGAGGAGAAGGGATTGTGGTGTGACCATCCCCCCTGGGGGGCGATTTCTCGCTTTCTGTCTCTATGTCTCTCTCTGTCTGGCGAGCGCACTCCCCCTACAGTGAAAATCTCCCCAAAAAAAAAAAAAGATTCACCATTGCAATTAACTTTGAAGAAACTTCTCCTTGTTGAGTTTCAGTGTAGTATCAAAGAATATTCATTATTATCCCAATAAACTAGTAAAATACATATACTATTAAAATATGTTCCTTTTAGATTTGTCTGAGGCTAACTTTCCTTCTACACTTCAATCAAAGCAACATACCACAACAGATTGAATAAAAGAACAGTTATGAAAATCCAGCTGTCTTCTGTTAAACTAAGACTTAAAAGAAACTTGCAAAAATATAAAACAATGCCTCTTCCTATAGAATTCTTTCATTTTGGAAAAGTTTTTTTTTATAAAAATGCATTATGTACATTAACACATACAGGTATTATTATTATTTTGGATTAATTATACATAAACATTTTTAAAGATTTTCCAGGGTTCTTTTTTTTCCTAATGTATTGTACACACCTCAGTAAAAGTTCTTAGGCCAGATGGTGATTCAGAGGCAACTCAACTGGGCATACATGGGAAAAGACCTGGATTTGCATTTCAGTACTCCCTGTACATGACAGGAACATACATGCATGCCCCTGAACTTGGGAGCTGAGACTGAGTGTGAATCATAGTATGTGGACCCTGTTGGAGTGTCTCTCTCCTTCTTTCTCTTTCCTCTGGAAGAATGAAATAAATAAGCCTTTAAAAATAGTCTATTTGAGTTATTATGGCATGAATGTGTCCCTGCAAAACGTGTATGTTAAAATTTGGTGAACCCATGGTAACCGTGTTGAAAAGGTAAAGACTTAATTCATGGGGTTGCAAGGAGGGAGCCTCCATGACTGAGTCTTTTTTTCTTGGAGAGGTTTTCGCTATAGGGTGCATGTGTTCACCAGAAAGACGGAGAGAGACAGAGACAGAAAGCGAGAAATCACTCCCCAAGGGGCGATGGCCACACCGCAATCCTTTCTCCTCCATTCTCCTCTCGGGATCTTGGGCACGCACACACACACACCTGGCGTGAGTTTAATCCGCCGGGTCCGAGATTTGAACTGCAATCGACTACATGGAAGTCCAGCAACATAGCCATTATGCTAACTGCTGGTCCGCCATGACTGAGTCTTAATGAGTATATGATGAGAGGGATCGAGACCCACGGAGATGCGCTGCTCTACCCATGCTCTGCCTTCTCACGTGATACCCTACATCACTTGGGGATTCTGCCAACATAAAAATCCTCACCAGATGCTGCCCCTGGACCTTGACCTTCAAACCAGGAACTGAATATTCCTTTTATATTACCCTACACAGGTATTTCTGTTATTAACAATAGAATGGACTAGAAGTGAGTTCCATTTTGACTAGAGAGTCCTCAATAATAAGACTCTAAAAGGTTCTCAGATTTAAGCTTGAAAACTGTTACCTGGCTTCTCCACATACTAGAAATTGTAAAATATACATTCCCTTCTCAAGCATATCTGACAAGGTGATCCTTAATGGAAGTGTTGCAGTAATGGAGTGAGCGGCCTTTACCTTTGTCATTGGTGGTGGTGACCGTCAGGGTGATGGTCAGGATGATGGTCAGGATGACAGTCAGCCCTTTTCTTGTGCATAGCCTCTCACCCAGTCAAGAAATCTATGCCTGTCTTTTGTTGAAAACTTCAGGATTTAATCCATTGTTCTCCCATTACCAAAAGGCTGACACTGCACGCTGTTTGTCTCACTGAAGAGCAAAAGGTGGCCTTTACTAACAACAGAATGCCAAGCTCCAGCTAATTTGTGAAGGAGGGTCTTTTGGAGATCTTGACTTGTTTTAGAGAGAGGTAAGTACTTCCCCTGCATAGTTGCACATCAAGCCCTCGCCAAGTTCACAATCATGTTTAGGACACGGAGGTAATATTTCCCAAGTGGATGAGATCTTACTTTAGACGTCTCTAAAAACTATTTTTCTGGTCCTGGTAATAATGTACATACTTGGCTTTGACTTGTGTACTCCAGAAGGAAGAATGTGAGAAAGGAGAAGAAAGAGAGAAGATGTAAAGAGTAAAAGAAAGTAAAAAAAGCAGGAAAGAAAAGAAGGATGGGTGAGAGGAATGCATTAACTGAGTAGTTTTTGTTTTAGGCACTGGATTATGTGCTTTCTCACAAAAGAGGAAAGTAGGGTAGAAAAATATTGGACGACTTTCCTAGTGTCACATACCTTGTCGGGCCAGTGCCAGGTTCTGTCTTACTCTAGGACACGTTGTTTCCACAATGCTATGTTGCCTCTCCTCAAAATGCTTGCCAACGTATGACTAATGGTGATAAAATAAAAGGAGCAACTTCCACAAAGAAACGTACATCTTCAGACACCTTAACTCTCTAGGACACAGACGTATGTGTCATCCAAAGAGGATCTATACTCTTTAGACATGTACAACAAAGAGAAAATGGTCTGGCTAATTTTAAGTTACGTTTTGCTGGGGTTATCATAAATACAATCAGTGGTATTCAAAAACTGGGGGTAAGTTTATTCAGTGTTGGCAATATCTAGTGAAGACAAGCTGAATTTTGAGCATCGAATATTCAGTTTGAATATTGAAGCAATATTTGTTCTAGGGAAGATTTTAAAGGACTTGCTGGGTATCAAAAAGGGATATGGAATTTTGCAAACTTGTCTCTGAGATACCCATTAATATTTTCCAGGAGATAAGTGATTCTCTCAGTAGCTGTGAGTGGCCAAGCTGGGTGGCAAACTGAGGTATTTTTACTCACAAGTACACATAATTAACCTCTCTGTATACTATTAGCCAGTATCGTAATTAGCCATATAATGTTGGCAACACTTAAATCTGGGCCATTAGATACAGTAATTAGAGACTACGTAATTTTATCTTGAGAAATCAGTATAAGCTACTTTAATGATTATTATTCTAAATTGAGAATAAATTATTTTCAGGTCATTAAAACTAAACTATCAGGAATCATAGAAAACTCTCTCGCCTGCTCCAAGATTGAATTGGAGTGTGTTTTCTACGTATAATAATAATAGCTAACCACTCACATGTACTTGTTAGCATTCTGAACATTCACGTAACCATTGTACCCATTGTTTAGATGAAAATGAAGAGATTTGCCTAAGATCTTAAAACTAGAAAATGGACCAGAGATTTTAATCAAAGCCACCTGGTTTTAAAGCTTGTGGTCTTAAACAATGAGACCTGTCCATTAGTACAAACAAGACAGACACTGACACACTTACACATACACGTCAGAAAATGAAGACAACTACAAGACTACTGGTACAGTCCCTTCAAAGACAACGTTGTGAAAAAGAGCAATGGTTTTAGGATAAATATTAAAGAAATATGACATTCATATATAAAGCATGATCCCTAAATGAATCCCAGTCTGGAAATACATACACATAGCTATAAAGGATTTGGAGTACAATTTAGAAATTAGTGTATGGGTAGTATATTATATAATATTATCTCAATGTTAAATTTCTTAAATGTTTGAATGTTGTCAGAATCAAAAAGGAGTTTTTGTGTCAGCTTGTGTTAAATTCTGAATAAACTGAGCCAGAGAATGCCATGGTGGCGGTGTGGGGGGTGTGGTGATTCTCACACAAGTCTGCCTGATAACAAGACCTGTCACAAGGACTGTCCCAGAACCACAATCTTGCACAAAGACCACTGCAACCTGACAAGAAGCCTACTTCTGTGAGGACGTCTGCCCAGACACTGCTTGACCAACCGGTAACAGCTGATGACAGCAAGAACCAAGGATGCTGTCAGTTCACCCTTGATACTAATCCCAAAACAATATTGCAACCCTTCTCCCCCTTATGGTGTTTACTTTAAAAACCATTCTAAAATTGTAAGACCCCATACACATACCCAACATGACATATATTGTAGTACCCAGGCATCTTCCTCAACCTTGGCCCAATTAAACTACTTTTGCTTCACGTATTTTGCCTCCGTTTATCTCTTAGGTTGACAAATATTATCATGCTATTGTGGTTCTACAGGAAAATATCAGCATTCTTAGATGCTGCATGCTAACATATTTAGTGCTAGCTGCAACTTTCTATCAAATGGTTTGGGAAAATAAATATACACATATGAGTGGAAGATGGCAAAGTGATTATATATACATATATGTGTATGTACACTTATATACACACTTTGTGCTTATATACAAATATTCTGTCACATACTCGTAGAGGGAGAAATAATGCAAATATGGCAAATGGAAACAATTGTGTGTGTGTATGCATGTGTGTGTGGTGCTATTTCTTTTTCTTCCTAAAATCTAGAAAGCATGCCCCTTTTAACTATTTACCTTTCAGTCTTGCTCCAGCTCCTATTTTCTTCACATGCTAACAGGAATATAAATTATTGCAAAATGACTCTCACTTTAAATCCTGAATAAATCCATTCTTTCCTTGAGGTCTAGGCTCCCCTCCATTCCTGACCCCTCACTCCACAGTTTATTTTCTTACAGCTTATGTCTCTTGAAAACTGCACTTTCTTTCCCCATGGCTCATTCCAAATGAGTCATGCTTTTATGACATGGAAAGGGTTTGCCCGATGTTGACATGCATTGCTCACTAAGATGCTTTTACTGGGGCGAGTGCTAAGAAGGGAATGTACGTCTCAGAGATGCATGGCAGGGGATGGTCTGCAGCACCTGAAGGATTTAGAAAATTCTCCTAGAGCTCTAGTAGATACTGAGGAGAAGTTTAGTACAGCTCCACTTTTCTTCACTATCATCATATCTGGATTCTAATCTCTCATCGTTTATTGGCTTTTTGTAGTAACAGGAAAAGGAAAAAAAAATAAAAACAGCCTCTGAATGTGATATATGGTATCTTTGTTTTTGAAACTACTTCTTACTTCAAAGCACTTGCTTAAAATCTCTAGCGAGAAGTGTTTCTAGAGATGAGGGTATTCAGAGTCACCTCCCTTAGGTATCTCTGTAGAATCTTATCCACGGATTTCCTGAAGAAAAATAATGGCAGCTGCCAATTCTACTCATGGTTAATAAAAAGTAAAAGTATGTCCTTCATGGGTGCTAGGTGGTCAAACAGTGGTAACACAGCTGGAGTCACATGACAGAAGTCCTGGATTCATGTTGCAGGCCCTCCCTGAGCTGGGTGTGCACAGGCATGTGAGTTCATGACCAGTATGGCTGAGACTGGAGGCAAATTGTGGTGTGGGGTCCTTGTTAGGGATGCCCGTGTGAGGGTGTCATGAAAATAAACTTTTAAAATGTAAAAAAAAAAAAAAAGTACCTTTTGAAACCTAACAGTGACTCTTTTAAACCTATAGAACGTGGGAACCAGCAGTTAGCGTAATGGCTATGTCGCTGGACTCCCACGTAGTCGACCGCGGTTCGCGTCCCAGACCCGGTGGCTTAAAACTCACGCCGGGTGCATGTGCGTGCGTGCCCAAGATCCCGAGAGGAGAATGAAGGAAAAGGGATTGCGGCGTGACCATCCCCTCTGGGGGGTGATTTCTCGCTTTCTGTCTCTCTGTCTCTCTCTGTCTGTCTGGCGAGTGCACGCGCCCTATAGCAAAAATCTCTCCAAATAAATAAATAAATAAATAAATAAAAATAAACCTATAGAACGTTTCTGTAACCAGTCAGCCATAACAAAAACACACATCATCTGTTATCTCTACATTTTATTTTTGCCCTTTGTTGACAAATTCCAATTCTTTTTTTTTTTTTGAGAGTTTTGGGTTTTTTTGTTTGTTTGTTTTGGTTTGTTTTTTGTTTTGTTTTGTTTTTTACCATAAGGTATGTGCACTCACCAGAGAGACAGAAAGTGACAAATCAGCCCCCAGGGGGATAGCCACACAGCAATCCCTTCTCCATTCTCCTCATGGGATTTTGAGTACATATGTACATTTGCCGGTGTGAGGTTCAAACTGCCAGGTCCCAGACTCAAACTGTAGTCAGCTACATGAGAGTCCAGCACCTTAACCACTATACCAAATTTTTACCTTTGGTAAAAAATTCCAATTTTTACCTTGGGTCAGTCATATAAGCAAAGCAAGTCAAAATGTGAAATTATGCTTCCCTTTGACAATTCCCCTGTGATCCTCTAAAAGCACGGGTCTCTATCTG
Source organism: Tupaia belangeri chinensis (assembly GCF_000334495.1). Classification (NCBI taxonomy): domain Eukaryota; kingdom Metazoa; phylum Chordata; class Mammalia; order Scandentia; family Tupaiidae; genus Tupaia; species Tupaia belangeri. Next base: position 5,165,931 of record NW_006160001.1, read on the forward strand.
TTTAACTTTTGTTTTTCCACTTTTAATAGTGAAATGGGCATAGAAAAATATTTCTGTAACATAAGAGAAACAACAAAGCTGGTGAAATAATAGAGCAACTGATATGAGGCTTTAGGAAGAAGAAATAAGCAGCAGAGACTGGGGTGACTTGGAGAGAGCACGAGTCACTTGAGACGGAAGTCATGGCCTAGAACCAGTAGATGGCTGACAGGTGAGAATGTGAGCACCATGGGAACTGCTATGTTCTAGATGTTGGTCTCTTCCCAAAACTTGTGTGTTGGAACCTAATACCCAACATGATGGAGAAAAAGATTGTCATGAAGACCCCATACTCATGAGTAGGATTAGAGTGCCCATGTGCAAGAGGCTCAAGGGAGATCCCTCACATTTGCGTCCTGTGGAGACAGAGCAACAAGATGCCAATCATGAAGAATGGCCCTTTCTGGACACTGAGCTTAAACTTCCCAGCCTCCAGAACTATGAATACATTTCTATTGTTTATAATTCATCCAGTCTAATGCATTTTGTTACCACAGCAAGAATGGACAAGAGACGGCGTTTTCTAAGAGGAGCTACTGCAGATACAAATTTTACAGTAAAATATCCTGGTTTCAAAGTCATGGCCAAGCTCCAACTTCAATGCTAAGGTCACTATGGCCTCTGATTTACATATAAATAAAGTTGTATTATTGCAGACATTGAAACCTGAACTATGCAATTGGTTTAAATTGCAGTAGAAGTGTTAGAATTTCAAGATTATGAAAAGTATTATTTCTTTAAAGATTTGTGTAGTTTATGAAGACTGTCATACTCTCCTATTAAGTAAGGTGTTTATGGGAAGGGAAAATACCAGTGTTAATTTTTAGGCTAAACTTACTTCACAATAGGAGTGTAAAAAAATCCCATGATGGTCAAGGCTCTATGGCCTTTTGAATTCAACAAGACAATAAGCCAACTGACTCAAGTAACGAAATAATTTCCAGGTGGCCTCATAGCTGTAAAGAGTTTAAGCCAGATTCAATACCACATCAGAGAAGGCAGGTTGTACAATTGCAGAAAAGCAAATGGCTTTCCCCCAAGTACAGTTTGAGACGGGTGCCATGAATCTCCATGGACAGCACTAGGGTCTGCCTTATCAGACAAACAATGAGCGACGTTGTTTGCCTTTCAGCCTGAGCGCAGCATGATATGTTTGCCTTGGCAGCCAGGTCCTCCCGGTGTAAGAAGCCCTGGCACACAGGATTTCTGTGAATCGCCTGATCTGCCCTTGAATTATTAGTCAACAGGAGGCAGGAGATAAGGTAAAGAGGCCAAGGGGGAAGCCAGTCTTGATCCAGCCAGTGGATTTATTTCTCTCATTGGAAATGCTGAGGGAGAAATTCACCCATATGGCACTCATCCCATTCCTCCCTTTTGAAGCAAAAGTCAGTTGTGTGATTTCAGACAACAAAGGAAGCCACAGGTACAGAGGAGGGTCTGAGAAGGACCAGGAGGAGCTGTGGGCCATGGCTTCTTTGGCAGGAACTGGTGAGGATTCCAGCCTGCCAAGAGTCCCAGCTGTGGCTTGGCTCCTCTCAGCCTGACTGATGGCTTCTCTTATTCTACTAAGCAGTTGGTCCACCGTGCCACATATCGGACAGGAAGAATCTACCTTCCCACTGAAACTTCTTTAAAAAGAGAGAGAACGAATGATATATAAAAATGACCATTTTCTAGCTTTTGTCTCATCTTTTTCAGTTTCTTGGTAAGTTTTCAGTGATGCCGGCAGTTTATTCAGAGCATGTGTGACGAGGTTTCAGTGCCTCTGGAAGCACTTCTCTTTCTTCTATCTCCTGCCTTCCACTACCCACCCCACCACTCCGACACCACACCTTGGGGCAGAGGAAATTGGGATGGATCCTAGAGAAAAATAGGTGGGACCAAGATCTCAGATACGTGGCAAAGTGGAGCAGTGTGACGAGCCCTAAACAGGACAACCAGAAGGGAGGAAGGGCAGCAGGCCAGCAGTTCAATAAGAAAAGCAAATAATTTGTTCCCCTTGTTTTCCTCCTCTTCTCTCCCCTCTCTCCCTCCCTTCCCTTCTGTCTCTCCCCCTCCTCTCTCTTATTCGCTCTTCTTCCTTTGCCTGTATATTGAAGTTTAATATATTTATAACACTTGAAAAAAACATCTGGGGAGCATATTTTCACTTCCAATATGGCCTATCCTGATCCCTACCAATCGGATTTCCAAGGCATTTCTGATTCATTTTTGTCCTAAACCAGACCCTACCCATAACCACACCCCATCTTGAGATTCACTGAATGGAGCTACACTGTGTCTCTGGTCTCGGCTGGGACGATATTTCTTAACCCCACCACCACCACCACCAATATATCACTATAACCTGAAGTTGAATAAAGACAGTAGAGAGCATGAGACTGGTTACCATTACCAGAAACTCTTTATTTGGCTCCAAGGGTTTATGGAGGAAATTCACAGTACACCTTCTGGATGGCAATAATTAGAAGCATTGTTCTCTTAGAAGCATGGCCTAAAGCCAGGAATATGCTCTGTGCTACTTTTCCCCCCATGTAGGAAGTATAAGAGAAAAAGAGAATAAATGATATACAGGAAGGGAGGCAGGCTCCTTGTTAGTTCTTACCTCCAATCAAGAAAAAAAAATGAAATTAATAATAAAGGTGTTTTTAAAGAAAATCTCTCTTAACAAGACCCTATAAAGTCCATTTTTTTGTTTTTTAAAATGCTTTATTTAACTTTATTTATTTATTTACTTATTTATTTTATTTTATTTGACCAGAGAGGGACAGAGCAAGAGAGAGAGAGAGAGAAAGCAAACTGTCAGGTCTGGGACTCAAACCACGATTGATCATGTGGAAGTCTAACCCCCTTAACCATCACACCATTTGCCAGTCCCAATTTTTTTTTTCTTTTAATGACTGTGTTGAGTGTAGTGCTGGCCAAGTAAACACCAAGGAGACTTTCAGGTTGAGATGCAGATGGCAAAGCAAGTTATTCAGTAAATCCTATGCACAGATTCAGGTGAACCTAGATGTAGTTTAGGTGCCATATGGTAGCCTGGTCAGTCTCTCAGCCATCCACAGATCCTCAAGGGTTTGCAAGGGAACAGGCTTTTCATCTTGTCTTTTCAAAGGCCCTGGTTTCACTTGGTTCAGAAGGAGACCTGGCTAGAGACCTCTGTTTCATAAACCAAATTGCCAGCATCTGACTGTTTCCAGGCTCACAGAGCAGCTATGATGTCATGGAGCCTGCTTTGCCTTGGCCCGCTGTTATGACCTGGGAACAGCCTTCACTTCTCTTGACCTTAATCTCCTGATTTAAATGAGCAAATTGACCAGTGTCAAGTGTCATAACCTAGAATTAAAAAATACATGTTTGCTTTGAGAACCGATATAGATATAACTTATATATTTTAATTTAATTAATTATAATGTGTGTATTAAATAATTGAAGTGAAATACTACTTTCAATATATCCTGATTTATTTTTTATTACTCTCCTTTTTCTTTAATTCTGGCTAGGAGGCACTAAATTAGTTTTTCTGTTGAATTGATCACAACCTACAGTTTAAATCTCTGATTTAGATAAGTTACTTATTCAGTAAATATTTATTAAACACCAACATGCCAGGTTGCCAGGTTTAGCAGTGAAATTAATGAAAATATTTGTGTTCATAAAGCTCACTTTCTGGAAAGAAGAATCTATACATTTGTGATATTAATATTAAACTATATAGTGTGTCAGATGATGTAGTGGCTATTATCAGTGCTCCACCCACTTCCCTGGGCCTCATCACTCTGGTGCACTCTCTCATATTCCAGATGTTTGCATCTCTTTGCTCTAAGACTTTTTCCAAAGTAAAAGAAGTCTTATTTACCCACCTTGAGGAGAAGTGTTGGAAAATTAACATTTCACTGTTAAGCAGCCCACAACCAATGACTAAGGGAAGTTGACATATGAATGCCCTGTCTCCTCTTCACTTGGGTGAGATAACTATGAGGCATCTCCCAAGTAAACCACTTACGCTTGAATTCACAGTGTAAGAGCTACTCTGGCATAAAAGATGATACGTTCTCTGGTATGAAATAAATATGAGAATGGAGAGATCAAGAAAGACCTTCCTGGATGTAAATTAAATGCTACTTGAAGAAAGACCTGAAGGACATAGGGGAGAAAGACATGTGGATAAGAGGTTGGGGCAGGGGATTGTGTTCCTTTGAATAGCCAGTGCAAAGGTCCAAAAGCAAAAGTAGACCTGTGCTATGGATAAATGTCTGTGCCCCCGCTAAATTCCTGTTTAAGCTCTAATCCTCAAAGTGATATTATTTAGAGGTTGAGCTTCAGGGATGCCATGGGAGCTTATATGTTCCTGATCATCAGTTGATTTCAACCTTATAAATTGCTAGTTCTGGCCCAAAGAAACAGTCTTTGGGCATCAGTTTCCTTATCTAAAAAATAGTTCTATCCACCTCTGTCACCAGCATGTGTTCTAATCTCTTCTGTTACTAATAACCAAAAAAGACTCAAATCTGGGTAATAGAGGTTCAGGACCAGCAGGGGCTGAACTCCCACACAGTTGACCACAGTGTAAGTCCCAGCCTTGACAGTTGGAAACTCATGCTGGTTGTGCATTCCCAAAGTCCTGAGAGGAGAATGGAGGAGAAGGGATTACAGTGTGGTCATCTTCCCTTGGGGGGATTTCTCACTTTCTGTCTCTCTGTCTCTCTGGCACAGACACCCTACAGCAAAAATCTTTCAAAAAAATAAAATAAAAGAGACTAGAGGTTTGTCTGGTCAACACTTTGGGGGTTTAAGGTCCAGGGACCACATAATACCATGGCAACAGGGAGGAGCTTGAGCAGGGCAGAGTGTGCTCTGTATCCATGTGGGTCACTGCCTGTCTCATTTCCTCTCTTTATAAACTTATCAGGATTCAATCATTGGTACTCCAACCTAATGACCTAATCACTATTCTGCTAAAGACTCCAAGACTCCACACTTCAACACAATACATGGATGATGTTTTATTTTCCTTTTTTTTTTTTCATACGGTGTATGAGCTTGCTAGAGAGAGACAGGAAAAATGAAAATAACCCCCCAGGGAGATGGCCATGCCACAGTCCCTTCTCCTCCATTCTCCTCATGTTTCTGGACATCCACACACATGTGCCTGGCATGTTTTTCGAGCCACTAGTTTCAGGTCTTGAACTGTGCAGTCAGAAATGTGGAATCCAGTGCCTTAACCTCCATGTCATCTGCCAGCCCAAGTTTTCACTCTTATAACCCCATTGCAATTAAATCTCAAAACATGAATTTTAGGAGACATCCAAGCCATTTGATAGCAATTGTTTAGAAAATACTTAGTCATTCCTTTTAGTGTGATTAGCAAGAGTAAGAGTATTTGGGGTATTAAAAAATATCCTTTAGGTTGTCATAGGAAAAGAAGAATTTCTTTACTTTTCTAGAGTCATATTTTAGTGAAGGGGATCTTTTCTGTTTTGATCTGCACAAAGGAGCCCATTTTTGCTTAAACTTTTTCTGTGATGGAGACCTCACTGCTTTGCAAAATTGTCATTACAATCCTCAGGCCCCATGGGTTATATTAAAAGTTTTCCATTATATTTTGTATTCAGTTTCCTTTATCAATGTTTATGATAATTTTCAATGTACAGATCTTTCACTTCTTAGGTTAAGTTTATTCTTTTTTTTTTTTTTTTTGAGAGGTTTTTGCTATAGTGTGCGTGGGCTCGCCAGACAGACAGAGAGAGACAGAGAGACAGAAAGGGAGAAATCACCCCTGAGGGGGGATGGCCATGCCACAATCCCTTCTCCTCCATTCTCCTCTTGGGATCTTGGGCACACACGCACACTCGCCCGACGTGAGTTTAAGCCACCAGGTCCGAGACTCGAATCTCAGTTGGCTATATGGGAGTCCAGTGACATAGCCATTACACTAACTGCTGGTCCCAGTTAAGTTTATTCTTGAGAAGTTTTTATTGATCTATAGTAAATGGGATATTTTTTAAATTTACTTTTTGGATTCCTTATTGCTAGTGTACAGAAACACTGCTGATTTATTACACTATTTTGAATTTAATTCCAAATAATCTTCCAGGTGAAACAAAATAGAAATAGAATGAATGAGGTAATTCATGTGACAAACTTAAAAAAAAAAATGGCAAGCTCATATGACAATCCTGAACTAAAGCAGTCTATTTTACCTCCATTTTCCTCAGCCAAATTATCATCAGGTTATAGGATGATGATATTCCCAGAATTTGAACATAACTTAGAGGATTAACTTGTCAACAATAATGCTAATTATAAAGGTTACTTTATACTGACTATGGTTATAAGTGCTTTTATATCAGTTATCTCATAGAATATTCAAATCAGTTCTAGAGGTAGGTACACTTACTAGTTCCAGGTTATTATACATGAGGACAATATGAAACACAAGGTTAATAATTGTCCTAAGACATAAGTCAACCTAAAAAAGAAGGCTTAGGCATAATAAGTGAAATAAAAGTGGTTTATTTGAGTCAGGATTTAGGATGAATTGCCCAAATAAGCACATTTCTATTTTCCAAGACAAAGAAACATGCTTCTCAAAATGACAACCAAGAGAGTTGGTTTACATAACAAAGAGAACAGGAAAGGTTACAAGTCATTTGTCAAGAGTTTATATTGGTTCATTTAAAATAATTCAGGCAGCTGATTGGCTGTACCATATTCTTTAGCATCCTGGGAAGCAAAAAGGATGGACTGCTAAAATCTATAGTCCTTCTACGGCATCACAACTTGTTTACTGTAAACTAAAACATAAAGTTGGGGGCAATAACACTGACGGAGGTGGAACATAACCATAACCAAAGTTTCAGATTTATGAGAGGTTTTAAGATGTAAATGGACCAGAGGAATGGATTGAAAAAGTGTGGAACATATATACCACAGAACACTACTCAGTCATAAAAACAATGAGACCCCACCCAGCCTTTGACAGAAAGTGGACAAATATGGAAGATTTACTGCTAAGTGAAACAAGCCAGCTGATGAAAGAGAGATCAAGAAACTACTGGAATCACTCATTTTTGTGTGATCAGATAGAAGGGTTATTAAAAATAAGTTCCCAGTTGGTTTGCAAATAAGGCAATTGTTACTATTATTTATTTTTTTTAGAGAGAGAGTTTTGCTATAGGATGTGTGACTCACAGAAGAGAGAGAAAGAGACAGAGACAAAGAGTGAGAAATCACCTTCTGGAGGGATGGCCACACCACAGTCCCTTCTCCTTTCTCCTCTTGAGGTCTTGGGCTTGTATACACATGGTCCCTGTATGAGTTTTAAGTCGCTGGGTCTGGGACTCGAACTGCGGTCAACTATGAGGGAGTCCAGCAACATAACCATTACGCCATCTGCTGGTCCCGACAATTGTTAATATGTTTAAAACTACTAAAGACCTCTCAGTTTTTCTCATCTTGCTCATCTTCCTATCCATGTTCAGGTTATACATGTTATTTTGCAGATCTCCTTACTGATGGTATCCTTTTATTCTATTTTTCACCCATTTGTTTTCTTTTTCTCTTCCCATCTTTGTTCACTTGTTTTTCTATTCTTTCATCTAATGATAAATATCAGGTTTACTTCTAGCTATTGGGCTCCAACAGGAAAAAAATAGATTCAGTCTGAGATCACTTCAATACTATTATGTTCCAGTGAAGAAAGAGCAGACTATAAACAAATGAATATAATAACTTACTAAATGAATGTGATATATACTAAGACATAAAATAAAGCAGAGGAAGAGAATTAAAAGAAGGTGTAAATTAAGTAAAAGGGTTTAAGTTTGGTCACTGTGGTGAATACCTTAAGCAAAATCTTAAAGTAAGCCTACTTGGCAACTATCTGAAACAATATCCCTCCTGCAAGGGAAGAGAGGAGCCACTTGGAGCACTGAGCAGAGTGGTGAGCTGACTTTCCTTTTAAATGGATTATCCAGGCTATTGCCATGGAATAATATTATTGACAATTGTCATCCCTGTCTCCCCCTCTGGTTCCTTTCATGGAGATTTATTGGCCTCTTCTCTTCCTGAAAGTTCACTTTCTTGATGAAATCTTTCAGGGACAGCTTTTTGAGCTGAGGCCATCCCTTTCTTCTTACCCTACCCTTCAATTCCTTGAGGGAGAAGGAAAGCACTACACAAAGGAAGCTTTCACTACTGAATTTTCACCATTTCAACAGCTTCAGGTGACAAGACCCTATGCCTGAAGGCCATTGCTTCTTCCTGGTTCAAGATGAAGGATTCTCAGAGCTTTGTCTATGTGAGAGCCTAAGGTATGGAAATTAGAGAGTCTCACAGTCTTTATTAGAGAAAGGCTTCTTTTATGTCTTTGCCAGTGTTTATTTTCCTGACTAAATTTACAAATAAGGAGAGTTACTTTTAGTAACAGAAGCAAAAGCTCAACAGTTCTCCTAGGAATATGGATTTGAGAATTCTGTATGCTATTTCTCCCTTCCCAAGCTTTCCCTTTTATTCTCTCAGGAACATTCCATCTACACTCAGGATAATGTAATATGGGAAAGAGCACTGGACTGAGCAGACTGTCTAAATCTTATCTGGACTCACACTGGCTAGCCAGGGTTTGTTGGTAAAGCGGTGTCAGAGTGAGGAGATGCTGAGACATAGGAGCTCTGGAGTCAGACTGACCACTATGTGTGATAGAAAAGCCCTTCAGAGTGGTCTGTTGACTACAAGAGCCATTTAATTGCATTTAATTTTATTTTTTACATTTAATTACTGTTTGATTGTAGCATACCAAATTAATTTTCTCATCATGAATACACTAGGTATCAGTCCAGTCAAAGACATTACCATATACATTATAATCAACAGATTTTTTTTTCCCATTTTGGGACCCTTAAATGTTTTCCTTCTTTATTCTTACCCTTGATTCCCATCCTATTACCTTCCCCCATTTCCCACCCTCCTTCAACACTGTTTCCAATATCATGGGGCGCGTGCACTCCCCAGAAAGACAGAGAGAGACAGAGAGACAGAAAGCGAGAAATAACCACCCAAGGGGATTGGCCACGCCGCAATCCCTTCTCCATTCTCCTCTCAGGATCTTGGGCACGCACACACACATGCCCAGTGTGAGTTTAAACCACTGGGTTCGGGACTCGAACTGCGGTCGACTACATGGGAGTCCAGCGACATAGCCATTATGATAATTGCTGGTCCCTCTCCAGGCTTTTATATCTTCCAATCTTTCCATTTCTGCCATGGGGGCATACAAACAAAGCTTGTTCATGTGACAATCCTGAATTAAACCAGTCTACTTTCTCTCCATTTTCCTCAACCAAATTATCATCAGGTTAAACAATGATGATATTCCCAGCACTTGAGCATAACTTAGATGATTAACTTGTCAACAATAATGCTAATTATAACCTTTATGAAATTATATCCTTTATAATTTGCATCATTTCTGGGTAAAATACAACATCTATTTTGAGGGTTATGGTAATATTTTAAAACTAGGTAGATGTGATCATTGCACAGCATTGTGAATATACTAAATGCCATCATTTTATACACTTTAAAATTATAGATTTTTATATTACATAAATTTATCTTAACAAAATTAATTTAACTTTAAAAACTAAGCAACTTGGTCAGCTACAGTGACCCAGTAATAACGCAATGTTTCATGATGCTGACTGAGGTCCCATGAGAAAGCAGGCCTGGATTTGCATCCTGAGGTCTCCCTGTACCAGATGAGTGCCATGCCCATAATTCAAGCAGACTGAGACTGCAGGGGGATTGCAATGTCAGGCTTCTATGGAGGGTGACTTCCACCTCCTCTCTCTCTCTCTCTCTCTCGCTCTCTCTCTCACTGTCTTTCTCATCTCTCTCTGTCTGTTTGTCTCAATCTCCTGGAAGAAATAAAGAATAAACTTTAAAAAATGAATACAATAAAAATTAAACAACTAACACAAGGCACAGAACTGGTGTTAGCAAGAATTTCTATCTATTTCTGGATAGCTCTTAAATTTCTGTTTTTAGCATTTCTCCCTGTTCTTTTCAATTATATGACAACTCTTTCGAGTTGATATCCTAGACAATTTCCTTTAATATTAAATCTAAAAGTGACAAAAGATGAAGGCTGCTGGTAGATAACAATTGAATTTATCTCATGTTTCAAACTTTTTGACCATTTTAGCTATAAACAGCCCTTCTTATTTTATTTTTCCCCCTTTAGAATTAAAAAAAGTTAGCACTTAAAAGGATCTGGAAGTATATTTGGCATAGAGATCTTTAACCTAAATCCCATGCATAAAGTTCAGTAGGTCAGTGAATTTCTAGGAATCACATTTTTGTATGTGAGTGGTTGTGCAAACTTTTCTCTTGAAAGCATTCATTGTTTTTGCCCTATTTTGAAAGGTATCTAAACTCCCAAAAGAGTTAGGACAGGCACAGTTCAATCCTCTCATTCTATAGATGACAAAATTGAGATCTGGGAACAGAGAGTAGAGTTCTGCATTAGACTCTAGTCTACAACTCCTAGCGCAGAGTCCCTTCTTCTTACTTGTTTCTGCCTCTCCTCTCATCTCTTCGTAATGAAGCAGATCCAAAGGACTCATTTTCTTCTTGATAAGCTTACAAGGCTACAGGTGTCAAGAAAAATCATGCAGCTTGCCGTGGTCAAAAATCTATTTCATGCTCCTTCACATGAGCTGCAATACATTAAAATGGAAAATATATATTGGCAATTTAAGTTTATCAAACTTACTATAAATTGACCATCAAAAAATGTTCGGTAGAAAAAAAAAATTACAGATGGCTTTTCAAGTTGAAATGAAAGAACACTTCACAGTAACCTGGAAGTATACGAAGGTCTAAAACTCCCTGGTCAAGGTAAATGTCAATATGTAGAGAATCATGGAATACTGTAACGGTGGTGTCTAAATTATTTTAAATTCTACTAAAAATATTGATACACAAATACCGAGAATAAAAATAACGACAAAATTTGTTAATGCGAATACACATTATGAAAATATGCAAACTGTGTCACCATGGCATACACAGTGTACAGGAGAGAGGAAACGTACATGTCGTGTGTGTGCGATAGAAGTTGATATCAGTTTAAAATAGACTGTTAAAACTATAGCATGTTCTGTGAAAGCCTCCTGGTAATCACAAAGAAACACATGAAAGAGAAAGAAATCAAAGCGCATTTGGAAAAAGAATAAATGGAGTCAAAATGTAGCAGAAGTAGAAAATAATAAAGATTAGAGCAGAAATAAATGAGGCATATAATATAAAAACAGCACCAAAAAATCAATAAAACTAAAAATAGTTTTTAAAAAATAAGCCAATTTGACAAACCTTTAGCTAGACTAAGCATATAAAAGAAGCCTCACACAGCAAAAAAGAAAGAAAGAGGAGATATTGCAATCAATGCCACATAAATAAAAAGAATCATGAGAGAGTGCTATGAATGATTATACCCCAACAAATTAGATAACCTAGAAGAATTGGATAAATTCCTAGAAACATACAACCTGTCAAAACTGTGTAACTAAGAAAGGAAAAATGTGAACAGACCAGTAACAAGCAAGGAGATTTAACTGGTCATCAAAAACGTTCCAATGAAGGGAACCAGCAGGTAGCGTAATGGCTATGTCGCTGGACTCCCATGTAATCGACCGCGGTTCACGTCCTGGTCCTGCTGGCTTAAAACTCACACCAGGCAGGTGTGTGTGCGTGCCCAAGATCCCGAGAGGAGAATGGAGGAGAAGGGATTGCGGTGTGACCATCCCCCCTGGGGGGTGATTTCTCGCTTTCTGTCTCT
>NW_006160001.1:5177830-5187872 GCF_000334495.1 Tupaia belangeri chinensis
GCACCCACCCTACAGCGAAAAACTCTCAAAAAAAAAAAAAAAAAAAAGTTCCAATGAAGAAAATCCCAGGACCAAGTGGCTTTACTGGTGAATTCTACCAAACACTCTAGGAAGACTTAACATTAATTCTCAAACTTTTCCAAAAACAGCGGAGGAGAAAGCACATCAAAAATTGTTTTATGAGGCCAGCATTATCCTAACACTAAAGCCAGATAAAGATGCAAAGAAAGAAAACTAGAGACCAATATCTCTGATAAATATATTTGCAGAAATCCTCAACAAAATACTAGCAAACCAAAATAATAATAATAACAACAACAAACTAAATTCAATAGCATATTAAAGAATATTAAACCAGATTAATAACATAGTAAAGGATAATTAATAGCATATTAAAGGATATTATACCATGACTAGGATTTATCACTGAGCTACAAGGATGGGTCAACATATGCAAATCAATTAGTATGATATACCACAATGAGTGATAGAACTGATATTATCATCTTGATAGATGCAGAGAAGTCATTTAACATTTAAAATAATAAATAACCTTAAAATAGGAATATAAAGAAAGTACCTCAACAGAATAAAGGCCATATATGACAAGCCTATAGAAAACATCACATTTAATAATGAAAAACTTCAAGGTTTTCCACTTTTTTCACTAAGATCCAGAACAAGGCAAGCTAAGAATGTCCACTCTTGCCAATTTGAATCAACGTAGTGCTGAAAATCTGAGCCAGAAAATTAGACATGAAAAATAAATAAAAGGCACCATCCAAATTGAAACAGAAGTAAAAATTTTTCTGTTTGCAGACACCATGATTATATATAGAGAAAACTCTAAAGACTCCACACACACCTCCCAAAAAAACCTGTTAAACTAATAAGCAAATTGACTACAATTGCAGTATGCAAAAGCAACATACAAAAATCAGTTACATTTCTAAATACTAATGACGAAGTATCTGAAAAGAAATTAAGAAAATAATCCCAATTTCAATAGCACCAGAATACTTTGAAATAAATAAACAACCAAGGCTGGGAGCAGTTCAGTGGGGGGGACAGGGGGGCGGGGTGATGAACACACAGTGCAAACTATAGAACACTAAAGAGAGAAATCAAAGAAGACACAAACAAATGAAAAGACCTCCTAAGTTCACAGACAGAAAGACAATATTTTTAAAACATGCATTCTACTCAACCTACAAAATGAATGTTTTTCTTCTAATTCTCAATAGCATTTTTTTACATAAATAGAAAAAAGCAATTCTAATGTTCATATGGAACCTCAAAACCCTAGTACCTAAAGAAACCTTGAGAAAGAAGAACAAAATTGTAGGCATCATATTTTCTGATTTCATAATATATTACAAAGCTACAATGATTGAAATAGTTTGATACTGGCATAAAGATAGACCTATAGACTCATGGAACTGATAGAAAACCCAGACATTTAGCAGTCTCTTCAACAAATAGTAGTGGAAAAAATTGTCCACATACAAAAGAATGAAATTAGATTCTTATTTTACACAATACACAAAAATAAATTTGAAATACATTAAAGACTTAAATGTAAGATGTGAAACTATAAAGCCACTAGAAATGTTTTTGCCATAGGGTGTGTGCGCTCGCCTGTGAGAGACAGTGAGAGAGGAAAGTGAGAAATCACCCTCCAGAGGGGATAGCCATGCCACAATCCCTTCTCCTCCATTCTCCTCCTGGGATTCTGGAAGAGATTCCTCCATCTCCTCCCAACATGCACACGTTGCCAGTGTGATTCTCAAGCTACTGGAATTGGGACCTGAACCCCAGTCAGTCATGCGGGAGTCCAGTGCTGTAATTACCGTGCCACCTGCTGGTATCATGATGTCTATATTTAACAGTACTGTATTATATATTTAAATTTATTTTAAGAGGGTAGTTTTCATGTTAAGTGTTTTTAACAACAATACCAAAAAAAAAAAAAAAAAAAAGAAATCTAACTAATAATTTATATCAAAGTATATTCTCTTTCACACGATTCCTCACTATTGTAATATGAACAGTGGAATTTGTCACATGAGTCTGTTCTTACATCTCCCACCATTAGACAGAGGTGGGGAAAGCACACTTGCATGAATCAGTGTTTCCTAGATGCCAACTGGGGACTTAATGAAAAACACTCCTTATAGTCACTTGAGGTGTAGGAAACCTACAGCAGCCTATCTTAAACTTTCATGAGCATATGAATCCTTTGGGAAATTTCATTAAAATCAGACTCTGATCCAATAGGTCTGGATGTTACCAGAAATTCTTGTTTCTAACAAATTCTAAGGTGATGTTTGTACTTCTGATTCAAACTTTGAACAGTGAATCAGACACCCTACTCTTTGAACACTTGTGCTAAGCATTTGGCTAACTGCATAAATGTCTTCTAGGGAAACATAAATACAATTTTCCAAATTTCTCTAGAACATAACTGTCTCAAAGACATAGATTGAATAGACTTGGAATGGAACTTGGAACCTACATTGTAATAACCATGGTGATATTTGAGAGTTATGGATCTAAAGCAGAGGTTTCTAGAAGAGTTATACACCTAGGTATACCAGATGATCCGATAACTTTAAGAAAGAAAATAGTCAGTCTAGCTAGTGGTGGTTAAAGTGACCAAATCCCACAAGGCCAACTCTGCAGTCTGAGTCCCAGACATAACCACTTAAAACAAACCAGATGCATGTGCATCCATACTCAAATTTCTGAAAAGAGAAATGGAAGAGAAAGGATTCTGGTGTGATCATCCCTCAAGGGGAGCACTTCCTCACTTTCTTTCTCTCTCTCTTTCTGTCTCTGGAAAGCGCATGCATCCTCAAAGAAGTTTTTTAAAAAGAAAGAAAATAATGTAACAGTTACTGGTTTTTTCCTAAGAAAGAAAAGAATTCAGCTTTACTGATATTTAGCATTAGGATTGACAATGGTGCCTGAATCTTATCAAGACAGTCTTGGAAGTGAAACAAAATATCTCCAGACTAAAAGGTCCTTCAGCAAACATGCAAGGGTTGCCATGGTGCCTCACTTATTGATTTGTCATTTTGTGCTACAGATCTTCATCAATATAATTTATTTCATAGAACCAAGACCTTCAAAATATGAAATGTAACAACACATCATAACACAATGCAGAGTGAATATGAAAATGCTGGCATCACACAGAGTTTCTTTATTTTGTGGTAAAGCAATAACAGGAATTGTTTAATTAAAAATAAGTTGCTATATCCTTTTATGAAATGACAGTTGCTTCCAAAATTGAAATCTTAAATGCAGCTTAAATGTTACGTACTATACAGCTCCACGTGCATAACAATCTGGAAAAGAAGAACTATAAGGACAAAGAACAGGTCATTGATTGCCAGGAGACAGGGTGGGGAGAGGGAGTGATTACAATGGATCACGGAAGACTTTTGGGGAAGGTGATAAACTGTTGTATATTTATTGATAGACTGTAGTGGTTATTGACTTCTTGCATTTTTTAAGTTCCTAGAATTGAATACTAAAGAAGGATAAATTTTATAGTACCTATGTTATACATTAATCAGCATGCTATTTTAAAAGTAATATTACTAGGGGAAAAGAAAATGCTTCTAACACTTTTTTGTGTAGTATATTTTTTACTATCTAAGAATTGAAAATAAACTGAACTTAGAAACCAATCTTCAAAAGTGTTAAGTCAACATTGTTTTTTAAATGAAGTGTGCTTAATTACATTATTCTCATTAATTTTTTTGTATAATTAACTAAAAATGTAGAAAACTAAATGATTTTTGCTATTAAAAACAAAATCACTTAATTTTTAAATTTTATTTTACTGCATTCTTTTAAAATTTCTACTTCATTAATTTGTAAAACAGTAATACATATCTGTATATACATAATAAAATAAATAGATTAATATTCATAAAAAGATTTTTGTATTTGTGAAGACATCCTCAAAAATGATTTTACTACTGAGATGATGAACAAAAACACCTTTGGATTGCTTCTCTAAAACAGAATTTTTCTGACTTCAGTTGCATTTTATTCCCATAACTATATGGAAATCTTATTAAAATAGTTTAATTGAAGAGGTGGGGGTGGACTCTGCGATCTTGCATTTCTACATTTTTTTTTTCATTTTTTTCATGAGAGAGAGAAGTATTCAAGACAAGGTCTCCTGGGGGTGGACTCTGCGATCTTGCATTTCTACTTTTTTTTTTCATTTTTTTAATGAGAGAGAGAAGTATTCCTGACAAGGTCTCTCCTTTGAAGCCTCCTAATTAGCTAGGATTACAAGTACATGCTACCAATGCTCAACCTTTCAGGTTGACCTGAACCCTGGTCTCCCACATGGCCCCAGCCTTACACCGTGATATTCTCCCACTTGCATCACTGCAGGTGGGTCTGAGATCCTGTAGTTCTAATAAGTTTCTAGGTAATGCCAATGCAACTGGTCCAAGGACTTCTCTTTGAATAACAAGACTCATAGCAGTCTGAAGAAACCCATGTAGCTGTTACAGAAACCATCGACCATTGCATTTTATTCCACATATTCAATTCTTCTTATTTGAGTCTAGGAGACATGGGTTCTTATCAGTCAACAGGCCAGCTCTACTTAGCACTTTCCTTTGCATATCCACATGGAGAAAATTACTCCCATTCCGATGTCCCTAAAGGCTGGTTGTATTTAGCCTTGCTGCTTATCTGCCAGTGTAGGTTTTTTTCAAAGGATGAAAGCATTATCTAATAACAGTACCTTACGTTTACATATGGTTTATAATTTACCAAATGTACTCACACATGTCAACTCATATCAGCCTCACAATGATCCTTGGAGTTAGAACAGAACAGATGAATTATAAACCCTGACAAGCTCTGACAAGCAAGCAGAATGCTTTCAGAGTTGGAGTGTAAGAAGAAAGGGCCATTAAGTCTGAAGATCAAAAATGAGTAGTTTTAAGAAAATGAGGAATAAGGGAAACAACATTCAAGAAGGGAGGATGAATTCAAACTCCCTGTAGATTTATTGAGCTACTACTCTGAAGTCCAATTAAATCAGCAGGAGCAAAGATATTTTGACTATTCTGTGAGAAGAATATGCCATTAGAAAATTTTATTTCAGAGACTGATATAATCAGATTCATCATAGAAACATTTGAGTCTAATGTAGGCAAGGCTGGTGAAAATAAATTCAGCCAGGGTGCTATTCAAAAGGAAGAAGTAAAAAATGATGAAGGCATGAACGGAAGCAATAACAGTAAAAGTGCAAAAGATATTTATAGGATTTTGTTCCTAATTGAATATAGAGTATGACAGAGGAAACACTGACAGTTGAAGCCATCAAAAAAATAAACTTTTATATCTTAAGGCCAATAAAAATGTTAATGACCTTTGACCTAATTATGCCTGGCCTGAGATTTCAAACTAAGGAAATAAAATTCCCAAAGCAAAATCTCTTTCTACATTTTGCACAACTATGTTTTTCTATTTTTTGTAAATAAAAGGATATGATCCTCAAAAGAGAAAAATGAAGGATCAAAGACAAAACTATGCCCTGAATTCAAGGAGAAGAAGAGAAGAGGTGCTATGGCAATACCAATATAGGAATGCCAGAGGGAGAGGGTGGGGAACTTGCAAAGCCTGAATGCCAAGGAATGTGAAGGTCAAGAGAAGGGACTAGAGCAGAGCAGAAGTCTGCAGAAAGGTTTGGATGACCCAGTTGATGAATAATCATGGCAGAAGCCACCCTGCCTGTGTACCTTTGTAGGAAGAAAAAAACAGGGCCTCACCTTATGCCATCTGAATTAGAAAGTCTGCAAGTGACACCCCCCCCACCAGACACACATCTTAAACACTCCTCAGTATCTACCCAAAGGATAGGAATACACTCAGTCAGAAAAACAGTTGCACATCAACATTTATCGTGGCATTATTCACAATTGTTAAGATATGAAACGAACCCAAATGTCCAAAAACAGAAGAATGGATTGAAAAAATGTGGCACATATACACTTCGGGATACTACTCAGCCATAAAAAAAAAAAAAAAAAAAAACAAGACTCTGGCATTTGAAAGGAAGCAGATGAATACCAAAGATTTACTGTGAAGCAAAGCAAGCCATACCATGAAAGAGAAGCATGGTGTGTCCCCACTTAATATATATCAAACGTCTGCACTCTATGGTAGAAGTGGAAAGACTGTAAGATATAAAAGCAAGGAGAACAACTGTGGATACTAGAGACAGTATGGGGAGATGGTAGAAAATGGGAAGGTGAGAGGGAGGGATTCAAGAGGAAAAAGAAGGAAGTAAAACATTTAAAGAAAACACAAATTGAAAATTATCTGTTGATGATAATATGTATAATAATATCTTTGACTGGACTAATAGAGTATTTATACTG
The DNA here is from genome assembly GCF_000334495.1 of Tupaia belangeri chinensis. NCBI lineage: Eukaryota > Metazoa > Chordata > Mammalia > Scandentia > Tupaiidae > Tupaia > Tupaia belangeri. Next base: position 5,184,250 of record NW_006160001.1, read on the forward strand.
GGAAAATTTACTTCATATATTTAATGATATACAGTGATTGAATGTATAAAACTAAATAATAATAAATAAATAAATAAATATGCGCCTCGGATGATTCTAATGTACAGACAAGGGGGAGAACCAAAGTTCAGGCACTGAGAGGGTGTAAGTCAGGAATGTACGGGAGTGTAGATCATTCTTTCACTAAGTTTGACAGATGAAGAAAGGAATAAAGTAAGCTGTACATGTACCAAATGGGTTAGTCGGGGTCAAGGAAGATGTGAGGAAGTCATAGGTTGGGATGAAGTAGCCATGGGGAAGAAAAAAAACAATGACATATGTAATTAAGTTGGGAGAAAAGAGAAGGAATAAAAGGAACTTAGTGTCTCTCAGCTTCATTACATAGCAGCTATTTTCCTAGGCTAGTGCCATTACTATTCCTTTTACTGCCTTTTTGAGGCCTATCTGAGAAGTTTGGAGAAGCCAAGTAAATAGCAAGGGCCCACAGCCATACCAGTGCCTGGAGTCTTTCTTCTGCATTGGCCGTTAGGCAGATATGAGGCCCTGGACACAACTGGAGGAGTCAGCTTGGAAAAAAGGAGACAGACAAGATGTAGAGATGAGCAAGAGAACACTGTGAAGGCAGCACATCAATATGGAGAGGAGAGAGTGACAAAACAATAGTGGGACAGAGAGGAAAGCGGCTGAGGCTCCCAGCAGACTTCCTTCATCATTTCAGTAAAGTTGGGCACAGTAATTCTCTGATAGTGAATGCTGGTGGCTTGGGTGCCTTGTGGTACACACAAATGAGGCAGAAAGCTCACCTTGCCTTTCTCTCCCAGTGAGATGTGGATTAGTCATTCAACTACCAATTTGTCCCCTGCTATACTCCAGGAGTCCAGTTGAGGTGAGCTCTCTGCATCTGAGTGTACCACAAGGAGAAAAAGCAAGGTCCCTACTGTCTAAAAACTGACAGTCTGAATTACGTGGAGCAACTTTTGATTCTCTATATGTTGAAACAGTCTGATGAGAACAACTACAGTACAACTGAGTGAGCCTTTACTTTGCAAAGGTCATAGAGAAATATTCTGCCATTAAATATCTCATGTCACCAAGTTCTAAAAATAAATCAGGGTTGCATACCTTCATAGATATCCATGAGTTAAAGGAAACACACCTTGATCATCACAGGAAGCATGAACAGGCTGAGCATGAAAGATAAATTTCCCATCTGCTAAAAGAACCAGATGGGGTCTATAGTTTAAGAGCAGAAGGGTATGTTATTGAATAAGAAACATTAGGTTCTTAAGTCTACGCAGGTGCCCCTGAATATTCAATCCAAAAGGATCATGAAAGCATCATGGGAGGGACCAGCAGTTAGTGTAATGGCTATGTCGCTGAACTCCCATGGAGTCAACCACGATTTGAGTCCCGGACCAGGTGGCTTAAACTCACGCTGGGCACATGTACATGCGTGCCTAAGATCCCTAGAGGAGAATGGAGGAGAAGGAATTGTGGCATGGCCATTCCCACCTGGTGTGGCCATCCCCTCTCACTTTCTGTCTCTCTGTCTCTCTCTGTCTTTCTGAAGAGCGCACGTGCCCTATAGCAAAAACCTCTCCAAAAAAAAAAGCATCACAGGATTTTGTATGGTTTCCTCAGGTTTGGCATGTGGCCGCTACAAAATATGATTTGTCAACTAACATTTCCAGAGTGGCAATCAAATCAAACAGGAAAAGCCCAGCGTTCTAATAACCTTTTTTCTTTTTATTTTGAGATTCAATCATCTTTGTTTAAAATATCCTCTTGGTGTCCCGCTGGGTTCCATAACAATCGCATGCGATGATATTAATTAATGGCATCAAACAGATACTAGCAATTTCCTTATTCAGGGCTGTTTGATTCACGCAGCTGCTACTATCTGTTTCAGTACTTTTTTAGTAAGAGAAAATGTGCGTGGTTTTTGCAAGAGAAAAGGTGGTGGTTGTGTGTGGTTTTGTTATTACCAAAAGGGGAAAAAAAAAAAAAGAGCATACTCTCCTAGTGAAGATAAATGCTGTATTTGCGGGAACAACAAATGTGGCTTGCTTATACACCACCAGTGTGTATGCAAGATATTCAGTGGCAGAGAATAAACACAGAACCCTGGAAGTTTGGGCTTTAAGTATTTAAAAAGAAAGCAAAACCTCCTTGGGTCATCACTTTATTTTCTTTTGCCCCTTCTGACTCCTCCTTCTCAGGGAAGGTGAGATTTAACACCCTTGAGGTCCCTCACATACTGTCAAACAGCTGTTCAATGTTACTCAGAAATAAGGAAATTTAACACTGAGACAACTCAACATCTCGGCAGCCCAGAGAAATATCATCTTTGAGATCATTCGACCTGAGACTTTTTTTTTATTGTTTTGTCTGTTTTCCCAGTCGCAATAGAAAATGAAGGGACCTGACCATGCAAAACTGATCCGGAGTGAATCAGTTATTTCTTCTGCACGTCTTCGTTGCGTTCTCGCTGCCCCAAGTACCTTGTAAAACTGGCAAGCTCTGGACATTTTGCATGCTGAAGAAAATCACTGTTTTGCCTCCAGCAAGGAACATAAATGTTGCAACACTGACTCCTCCTCTAATGAAGAAAGAGTGAACAAGTGCACCGAGTTGAGCTGCTTCTCACAGAGCCACTGGGCTGGGGACAGGGGAGCTAGGCTGAAATCCCCAGACTCCCGTCTTCTGGGCTGGGCTTCCCCCCTTCTCTTTCTGTCTTACTTGCTCCTCTCCCTCTTTCTGGATTTCACGTGCTGCTCAGGAAACGGCTTTCCACACAATGGATCTCCACGTCCCTGTGAGGGAAGTGCTCACGGCCTGATATGGCAGACTTTCCTCCCCGGCAAAAGTGAGTACTCACGGCGGGCTGAGCCTGAGCCTGCGGCCGACCGCCTGCGGCCAGGCTCTGCGCGGGCACCCGCTGTCCCCCGGCTGCGGGTTCGAGGCCGGTGTGAGAGAAGGCTGCGAGCGTGCCCACCAGCAGTGCTGCTCGGGGAGACATCAGAAAGCCGCCCGAGCCGGCGGAGGGGTGTGGGAAAACCCGGGCGCTAGCCACGGTCAGCCTCAGGTCCCTTCCGGGGAACTATTGATAGCAACGCTCCGAGGTGGTGTGCCGCCCCCACTCCAGCGTTTACTACCGCGCGCCGCACATGGTAGGCTTTCTAAAGAATGAGTTTCGGCGTGATCATAGCATTTTCGGAATATAAGTAGCACTTTTGAAATATAAGTCATTTTCGTCCAAATTATAAGTCATTTTCGTCCAAATTATATAATATATGGAGGGGGAAGGGGCTCCTCCGACAGGTGTGATGACAGCCAGACCTGTGGAGTCGCCCACCCCCAGCCTGGGCCTCCCAGGTATCGGTGGGAAGAGCTTAGTGTTACCTGTGCCTTCCCGAAAGGTGTGTCCCCTCCACCCACCCTCGCAAAGGGCAGCGGGAGTAGAGGCAGGTGAGCAGGCTCCGGGTTGTAACCCGGAGCGGGACAGAGGCGGGTGGACGAAGCAGAGGAATCTGAGCCAGAGAGGGAGCTGGAACAAGTAGCTGCTAGGAGTGAGCTGCCAAGTGGCGGGGGCGGGGGGGGGGGGGGAGCCAGGCGCGCGCACG
>NW_006160001.1:5188428-5211512 GCF_000334495.1 Tupaia belangeri chinensis
GCAGGTGAGCAGACGCCGGGTTGTAACCCGGAGCGGGACAGAGGCGGGTGGACGAAGCAGAGGAATCTGAGCCAGAGAGGGAGCTGGAACAAGTAGCTGCTAGGAGTGAGCTGCCAAGTGGCGGGAGCGGAGCGGAGGGGGAAGCCAGGCGCGCTCAGGTAACTGGAGAGCCCCGGAGCTCAAAGCAGGGCTGGAGCTCTCTCTCTCTGAGTTGGAAAATATCCGTTTAGTGACCTCTACCTGTATTCTGAGGAAGCACCTGTGATGTCCTATAGCAAGCAACTTATTTTCTATGACTGGACTTACCAATGGTTGCAAAGCATTATTATTAATCGGGACGGATCAGATTGTCTTCATCAAGTTGGCTGGCAAAAATTTCTCCCCTGAGTCTCCTCCTTCTTGGCCCAGGGAATACCCCTGGACTGTGCAACCTTGGGCAATATAGTTACCCTTTCTGAACCTCAATTTCTCATCAAAATTTAGGAAATGAATACACGTATATGTTTAATGGGGGTAAATATGTTGAATAGTGCACTATGAAGCAGATGACGTTTTTCATTTAATGGTTCTTTAAAAAGGGGACTTAGGGGTCCTTTTGAGAATTCGCTGTTAGTCTTTTTCCCAGGAGGGAAAAACGCTCTTATGGAAAGTACATTACCCTGGCATTTGATAGAAAGTGGTCGGATATGGAGGATCTATTGCTGAGTGAAGCAATTCAGGCTGTGAAAGAAAGATATTTTATGTATCTACTTAATATATGCCGACTATCCGCACTCTACGGTAGAGAGGGAAATATTGGAGGATATAAAAGCAGTGAAAATAGTTAGCAATGCTGAAGACAGTGTGGAACGGGGCAGAAGAAGAGAAGAGTATGGAGAAGGATAGCGAGAGAATAAATACAGAGGCATGACATTAACCGATCACAGAAATGGTTTATTACCTGTTGGTGATGACGTGTATAGTATTCTCAACTGGACTAGTCTGAAAAGTATTTCATGTTGGGTAAAGTCTTTTTACCAGCAAAATGATAAATAGTGATTGAATGTTTAAAAAATATTTGGAACAATAATAATAATAATCTGGAAAAAAATCATGAAAAGCTATTCGATGATGATGATGGAGAATTTAATGTCTTTGTATTGACTGATATGTATGGTATTCCTTCTGGAAAAAAAAGTGTAATTCACTTATAGTATTCTCAACTGGACTAGTCTGAAAAGGATTTTGGCGAGCACACGCGCCCTATAGACAAACCTCTACCTGAAGAAGGTCACTGTTTATGCAGAAAATGGGTGAACCTTTGCCCTAAAGCATTGTATAAATTTGAGTTCAGCCTCCTTGATCACTCCTGATTTCTACTGAGATAGAGAAAACCGGGAAGAACTTTATGATAAAACTTGTCAATTCCTCAGCATTACTTGAAGAGTTAGGCTTCATGCTGCCAAAGACACTGGAATCATTGCTGATCTCCTTGTGCTCAAAATCATCAATGAGCCAATTGCTACTGCCACTTGGCTTGAACAAGAAAATTGATGTCAAAAGCAACATTCAGATCTTTGACATGATGGCATTTTGTGTATTTCCATCCTCACTGTTTAAAAAGGAACGAAGCCAAGTCTGCACCTGAGGATACCCATTTGAGTGAAGAATACCTTGACAAGCAATGGTCACTATCTCATGGCTGAGAATAAGTGCAAGTATAAGAAGGACATTAGTGAGGACAAGAGGGCTGTTCATGCCTCCTCCTGCCTTCTGTGTATACTCTTTCTTCCAGTATGGAGGCCAGTCTGAGACCAAGTCCTTCTGAACGATTAACAGTTATATCCCTGTTACCCGTTAGCAACTGGACAATCAACAGTTGACCAGGTGGAGAAAGAAAGCTCTACATAGTTCCAGTTAGACACATCACTCATCCTTCATGGGTAGCTTTATCTGTAGTCATGAGATTTATATTTGACAAGACTCCACAAAAAATATAACCCCATTCTTGGTGCAGTTGCTGCCAGGCAGCTTGCCCGCCTGGACCCTCTTCTGAAAGGACTCTGTCTTTCATACTTTTCTCATTGTTGTGGCTTTATTTGCATCTCTGGATGAGTCTCTAATCTTTGAAATCTGAACCCAAGAATGAAGCATTCATCACAATGCTCCCAGCTCCTCCTCATCCAATAACAAAGATCCCCAACTATTTGGAAATTAAGCAACACATTTCTAAATAACTGAGAAGAAGCCACAATAAAAGAAGAAGTCATAATAAAAAAGTAGAAAAAAATTTGAATTAACATAATAAAATTGTGAAACTGTATACAAAGAAGACGGTATTGATAACTACTATTCACTGAGCCATCAAGCCATACTAAGCACTTTCATACACGACTTCAGTTCATTTTCATGGCAATTCTGCAAGGTATGAGTGATCATTTAAAACTTTGCAGGAAATTGTAAAGGATAATGAGGCTTGTAGAAATTTGTATAACTTGCCCAGTCTGCATAGCTGGGAAAAGCCATAATCAGGAGTCAAGCTCAGATCTGTCTGACTTTTGACACTTTCTTTTCACTACCTACTGCTGCTAAGCACCCTGAGACTAAAAAGTTGCATCATGCCAACTCTTGGGTTGTCTAAAAAGTTGTGACGCACTTGTGCTTGGAAAATCAGAAAAATACGGGACCAGCAGTTGGCGTAGTGGCTATGTTGCTGGACTCCCATGTAGTCGACTGCAGTTCGAGTCCCGGACTCAATGTCTTAAACTAACGCTGGGGGTGTGTGCGTGCGTGCCCAAGATCCCAAGAGGAGAATGGAGGAGAAGGGATTGTGGCATGGCCATCCTTCCTGGGGAGTGATTTCTCACTTTCTGTCTCTCTGTCTCTGTCTTTCTGGTGAGTGCACGTGCCTATAGCAAAACCTCTCAACAAAACAAAACAAAACGAAACAGAAAAATACATCATGACTTTCCCAACAACCGAATAAATTGAGATTCTTTTACATGGCAGGAATAACCAAATATAGTGCACATTCATAAGTGGTGTGAACGTATTTGCCTGTAAAACATATTAATGTGTACCAACAAAGAAATCATTGGTAGGAGAATAACTTTCCTGACCTTTCCCAAGCCTGTTGTTAGTTTCCAAATAGGCATACATAACTCATAGAAAAGGTTGGCTCTCTGCCTCTGATGTCCTGGGCAATCCTTTCAGGTTAAAAAGATCTCTGGAAGGACCAGCAGATGGCATAATAGGTCATTCCTGTATACAAAGAAGACGGTATTGATAACTACTATTCACTGAGCCATCAAGCCATACTAAGCACTTTCATACACGACTTCAGTTCATTTTCATGGCAATTCTGCAAGGTATGAGTGATCATTTAAAACTTTGCAGGAAATTGTAAAGGATAATGAGGCTTGTAGAAATTTGTATAACTTGCCCAGTCTGCATAGCTGGGAAAAGCCATAATCAGGAGTCAAGCTCAGATCTGTCTGACTTTTGACACTTTCTTTTCACTACCTACTGCTGCTAAGCACCCTGAGACTAAAAAGTTGCATCATGCCAACTCTTGGGTTGTCTAAAAAGTTGTGACGCACTTGTGCTTGGAAAATCAGAAAAATACGGGACCAGCAGTTGGCGTAGTGGCTATGTTGCTGGACTCCCATGTAGTCGACTGCAGTTCGAGTCCCGGACTCAATGTCTTAAACTAACGCTGGGTGTGTGTGCGTGCGTGCCCAAGATCCCAAGAGGAGAATGGAGGAGAAGGGATTGTGGCATGGCCATCCTTCCTGGGGAGTGATTTCTCACTTTCTGTCTCTCTGTCTCTGTCTTTCTGGTGAGTGCACGTGCCTATAGCAAAACCTCTCAACAAAACAAAACAAAACGAAACAGAAAAATACATCATGACTTTCCCAACAACCGAATAAATTGAGATTCTTTTACATGGCAGGAATAACCAAATATAGTGCACATTCATAAGTGGTGTGAACGTATTTGCCTGTAAAACATATTAATGTGTACCAACAAAGAAATCATTGGTAGGAGAATAACTTTCCTGACCTTTCCCAAGCCTGTTGTTAGTTTCCAAATAGGCATACATAACTCATAGAAAAGGTTGGCTCTCTGCCTCTGATGTCCTGGGCAATCCTTTCAGGTTAAAAAGATCTCTGGAAGGACCAGCAGATGGCATAATGGTTACGTCACTGGACTCTCATGTAGTTGCCGTGGTTCAAGTCCTGGACCTGGCGGCTTAACACTCACACCGGGTGCGTGTGCGTGCATGCCCAAGATCTTGAGAGGAGAATGAAGGAGAAGGGATTGTGGTGTGGACATCCCCCCAGGGGATTGATTTCACACTGTATCTCTGTCTCTTTTTGTCTTTCCAGCAAGTGCATGCACCCTGTAGTAAAAATGTCTCAAAAAAAAAAAAAAAAAACCTTCAGGTATCTGTAGAATGAACAGATCATTTCCACTTACTTCCCTGTGTTAAGCATGTAGTCACTCATTTTTTCAGCAAATACTTGCTGAGTTCTATTTTGTACTGGGCACTTGATACAGTGAAGATCAAAACAGATAGGGTCCTAACTCTTGCACATCTATACCAGAGAGTAACAGATAACAGGTGGGCAAACAAATGCATTTTGGATGCTGGCAAATGAAGAAAATCAACAGAGGGAACTATGCAGAGACACAAACTATCACAGAGTTAAAGTTGTTTGGGGGTTGCTTTAAATAAGGCAGTCAGAGGAGGCTTTATAACTTAACCTTGAACTTAGTAACTTAACCTCATAACTTAACCTTGAACTTAACCTCAATAAAGAAAATAAAGGAGGGGCTGACTCATTGCTAACCTAGCTAGCTATTATGGAAGTCACATTCCACAAGGCTAACTGTAGTTCAAATCCTGGCCCCTGTGGCTTGGAAAACATGCTGAGTTACTGAGTGTGTGTATCCCAAGTTTCAGTGGGATGGAGAAGTGGAAGAGGAAGGACTGTGGCATCACAACACCACACTGGGGAATATTTTCTCACCCCCACTTACCTAGCAAATGCAAATGCTCTCAACAACTGGGGAAGGAAAAAGAAAAAAAAAAAAAAAGAAGTCAGTTCTGTGAAATCTGGGGAAGGACTGCTTTTTCCAAAGAAATCTAAGGGAAAGATTCTGATGCTGAGTAAATGAAGTCTCAAAAATAGGGACTCAAATCTAAGGATGGGCCCTTTAGAAATCAAGTGAGGTTTTATACAAAGGGGATGACTGTTGAAATACCTGCTGTACTATTCCAGACTATGCTGTATACTTTATTTCACTCTTGCTTAATTTTTCCCAACAATCTGGTGCATTAGCTAGTTTTTTGTCTTGATTTTATATCAAAGAAACATAGACTCACAGAGGTTAAAGAGTTAGTCCAAATTTACAAAGCTGATATTTCAGTCTCTTAGTCTATTTTGCTCTAAACTCTACAATTTTTTGCTAACATGGCTTGTGGCTTTTGAGATAGTCTCTTCTGGGAGTTAGTGAAAGAGCCAGTAGAAATAAAATATCAAAAATATATTAAGTAGTGAAATGAGAACAATGATGTGTACCTGATGTCCCCAATTCCAGGTAGTATGTCTAAACCTGCGCTGTCAAGCAGTAACCACCAGCCATTTATAGCTATCGTGCATCTGAAAGATGACTAGTCCACACTGACACATGCTGTGAGTGTAAAATACATCAGAGACCTAGTACCCCCAACAAAGTAAAATATATCTTAATCTTTATATTGATTCTATGTAAAAATGATAATATTTTATATATGATTGCTTAAATGAAATATATTAAGATGAATTTCATCTATTCCTTTTCATTTGTTTTAATATAGCTTGATAGAAAGGTTTAAATCACATGGAGACTGGTTAGTTGACAAAGATACAAGAGGAACATTGTTCCTTCTTCTACCAAACACAACTTTTCTCCCTATTCTTGACTCAGGCTCCTTCTCAAATCTGTCCCCAAATTTGGTTATTTGGTGAAATAAGAGAAAAGTCACCCAACCCCTGCTCCAACAGCCTCATCCTGCTGGTGATCAGGTGGTAATTTACAGCCCACTACGTCGCGTCACTATTGGATTTGATGAAATAGACTCAATGGTCGCACTTGCTGACAGGACCCATCTCCTCACTCAAGCAACTATCAAGAGGTTCTCAAACATCCTGCGACCAAAGGGACACTTAAAATCGGGATTTAAAGTTTTATCTGTAAATTATTTCCTAGGACAATATCTTTGTAGTTCTTAGCACTTTGCAAAAGGAAACCAGGATAGTCAACCTCAGATTTTTATGCAAAACTCATTCAATTGTGCACAAATAATTGTGTATCTCTCTCTCTCTCTCTTGTCTTCTTGCTTAAAACAGCTAGAAGGGATGCTTCAGGGGCATCACAAAAGGCTACCATTGGATTTTTGTTTAGTTTTGTTTTTAGTCCTCTAGCATAGTGGCTCTCAAATCGGTCAATAAAGTAGAGATATAATTTGTCCCTGAAGTTTCATTTATTCCAAAGAAAAGGGAAGATTCTGATATTGTTAGTGGAAGCCTCTGATCTGGGAGATTAGAGACCTGGTTGCCACTTTTGTCTACTAGTTTGCATGTTACCCTCACTCTCCTTCCCTCAACAGTAGTAAGTTTAGAAGTAATGGAGTAATACCACAAAAAAATGCTAATGGGTAAATATACTATACAAAGTAGCTATGGTTGTCATTGATAACTGGAGCACTGATGGCTTCTGTAGACATATGCCTGCAGGGAGGAGTTTTCCTTCATGTGACTAGAGAAAAAGAGAATACAGATGTTTTTTAAGAAACACAAATAAAAATCATCACTTTCCACTTGAAATCTAATTGTGAGTGAAATGGCAGTAAAGAAAGTGGCAGGAGTGATTTCAAATGTATCTTTACCAACAGCAGCACATATTCTTCAGCATCTTCTAAGACAAGAAGTATGTGCCAAACTCCACAGGGAAAATAGAAGAATAAAACAAGGTTCTCGTTCTGGAGGAACATATTACCTAGTTGAGAAAATAGATAAAGCACCAGTAACACTGGAAGAGAATCTTCCACATTTCTCCAAGTGTTACATGAATGATACAAACTATTAGAGTATTGAAATTCCAGAGGGCAGCATGCCCATAAACTCTACGGTACACTGAGAAAGATGGACATTGAGAGAGAGAGATGACTAAAGTAAAGACAGGTAAATGGAGAGGAGACAGGGCATCCTAAGTAAGGAAAAATGTACAGGAGTGTGCACGGGGACAGTGTGAAAGGAGGGTGGAAGAAGGGAAGAGTATAGGGAAGGAAACTAGGAAGAAAAATAGAGAAGTAAGACATTTGCGGGACAGAGAAATGGTTCATTATTACCTGTTGATGATAACATATATAGTATTCTCAACTAGACTGGTCTGAGGTGTAGTTCATGTTGGGTAAATTCTCCCTACAAGTTATGATGTATAGCAATTGAATGTATAAAAAATAATAATAGTAAATTTAAAATTATAAAAAAAAAGAAGTGTGCATGGAGTCTTTAGTAATGTGAAAAAGAGCAGTTGGCCTAATTCAGTGGCATTAGAGCTAAGCTCTAAGTCAGAATTACCTGGGAAACTTTTAAAAAACTACCAACTCCTCAACCCCTCTTCATTTAATGGAGTTTTCACTTAATCAGTTTAAGACTGGGTCCTGGACATCAGTGTTTTTTGTTTTTATTTTAATTCCCCAGAGTAGTTTAATATGAATCCAGAATTGAGAATTACTGAGCAAAACCCACAGATTTTATATTATTATGATGGAAAATAAAATTAAAAGAATAGCATTTTAATAGGGACTAAATAGGCCACCAAGGAGCATGCTCTTTACTTTGTGGAAATTTTACATACACATACTTTTTTTATATCTAGTCTTTTTAATTCATGAGTAATTGTTAGTGGTGGCTCTACTTGGGTGATGTGTCCTCCTGTGCTTTGAGATGCCCTGTAGTTAATGCTAGCAAAATGGGGTGGGGGGAGCCAACCTGGGATCTTACAGGTACTTATATCCACTAGGTTTTGTGTAATCCTTACAAAGTGCTTCATTACCCTGCCTATTTGTGCCTACAGTACCTCTTACAACATTCTGTAGCCTTCACTCACCTCTCCAATTTTACAAATTGGGAAATGGAGTTTAACTACTTACCTCAGGGCATGAGGCTAGGTAGTAACAGGAATGAAATTAGAATTCTCAGCCACTGAATTCCCATATCTCACTAGATTCCCAGAGTCTGCTCAGTCTTTTGTTGGTGTTAGGATGCTCTGAACTTCATAATGTTACTTGTACATGAATGAATGTGTGTTAGCGATCAGGAGAATGGAGATGACTAGTCTGCTAAACTGCCAACACTACTGACAATAGCAATGTCAGCAGCCCACAGGCAGTCATAGTGGTCCAACGGGTCCCACCCGCTCCACCTTGGGGTCTCCATTCAAGTAAAGTTTGGTCGTGCTGAATTGCAGTTCATCTATGTTTACCTCCTGGAAGGGAAGGCTCTGGTTGTTATTCCTGTTCCCTGGCCTCAGCGCTTTACAGCCATTCTGATTTCTCTTTTCTGAAGCCCTGGTTCAATGAAAGGCTTTCAACCTTTTATTGCACACACACACACACACACACACACACCTGAAAAAGACATCTCAGCATCTTTACAGCTGCATTTTTCATTTTACCAGAGAGCACGTATGCTCATCAGAGAGAGACACAGAGAAGGAGAGAGGGAAAACGAGAAAGCATCTCCCATGGGGATTGGTCATGCCACAATCCTTTCTCCTCCATCTCTCCCTTCTTTCAGAATTTCAGACATACACACGCATGGACCCAATATACTTCCCAAGTCACCAGGTCCAGGACTTGAACCACACATAGGTCATGTAGGAGCTAGCCACCTTAACTACCAGGCAACAGGCTGACCCTATAGCTGCATTTGTAAAGAATTTCTTAACTGTGCTGAAAATCTTGAGGTTCATTGCCAATGATGAGACCAGGGAGTCTTTCTTTTTTTTTTTTTAAATAATTATTTTATTTTACTTTATTTATTTACTTATTTATTTTTAATTTGACCAGAGAGGGACAGTGTGTGTGTGTGTGTGTGTGTGTGTGTGTGTGTATGTGTGTGTGTGTGAGAGAGAGAGAGAGAGAAAGAGAGAAAGCAAGCCTCCAGGTCCATGACTCGAACTGCGGTCAGCCATGTGGGAGTCCAGCACCCTTAACCACCACAGCACCTGTCAGCCCTGACCTGGGTGGTTTTCTAAAGGATAGTGGGAAAAAGCCAGAGTCCTGGCCCTACAGCCTCTTAGATAGGTCAATTTGTGCCATCTCCAAATGGCTGTTTTCTTTTTCTTTGTCTCCAAATTCATTATTGATTTAAGGACAATTTCCAAAAAGCTTTAGCTCCAAATACAGTGAGTCTCTGAAAAAATGGTCCTCGATACTGATTGCACATGAGAGTCACCTTGGGAGTTTTAAAAAATATTCATAGACCCATTGAATCAAGCTTCTGAAAATGGAGCCTGGGCATCTGGATTGTTTTACAGTTCTCCAAGTGATTTTAATGTGCATCTAGGGCTAAGAACTATTGCTCAAGTACAAAACAGATTTTGAATACTTATTTCTATTTCTTATTCTGCCTTGTTTTACATTGCATGACACACAGACCCATCAAAACCATATGTTTGTTGGGTAGCTACTTCATCATTCTATTCTTTGGAAAGCAAAGCCTCATGACAAAAATTTTTCTATGTGCAATTTGAAAATTAGGTTATCCAGAAGCTAAATAATTAAGAGATTAAAAGATAAAGGTTGAGCTTCCCTGACACCCATGTATTAAATTTCCCAATTGCTATTAAATATTCAAATTGATTGCTATCAGTTTCCCAGTTGATCTTTAATTAGCGAAGATTTACTTTCTTGTCTCATCCATTTTAAAATCAATTAACTTTATTCCTGTTCACACCCTTATTTACAATGAAATTATAGCAGTAGTCATCTGGGACTACTGTCGCTGGGTAGACTTTACCAAGGAGAATTGGCCAAGAACTACCTCGGTTGTGTAATACCCTTTCAGATTTGGGAAATCATTGGTATTGCAGATACTACTAGCATCAAACTGAACTAGGGGAGTAATGAACTTAGGCTTGGAAAGAGCCAATTCCAAGTCATCTTAAATATAGGAAATACTAAAATATAAATAATATTCCATAATCAATTATTTGAGGTCCAGTTAAGTCTGAGTTGCAAGCCTTTCTCAACATCGTAGTAGCACCAAAACAGATTTTTTGTATTAGATTGGATAGGGAAGAAAGAGAATGGAAGTTGGTGCACTATTTTTATTTTTCTAGGGTACTGACATTACAGGATTGGGAAAAAATAAAACATTGAGATTGCAGAGAAAAATAGACTAAAACCTGCTGATAGCCAAGGATCATGCATATTAGAATTTGTATTCTCCCAGCTAATATGTATGGAGGTTCTACCATGTTCCAGGGACCTGTCATAGAGCTAGAAACAGTGATGAATTCCTGCTCCCTGGAGTTTATATTCCAGTGAGAAGAAACAGATATTCTTATAATAATAATAATAAACAAATAAATAAACCAAATAAATTAGTTACTTCTATGAAGAAAAATAAAATGATGAAAAAGGACTGGAGAGTGATAAGAAATGCTTTAAATAGGCTTGTACCCTTTTCTCTCTCTCCAGGTAGGTGGCATTTAAGCTAGCATATCAGTGCTGAAAAGAAAACCACACAAAGGTTTGGGAGAAAGGATTCAGGCACAAGGAATGGCAAGTGTGAAATTCCTGAGACTGGAAAAGATTTGACAAGTTCAGGAAAAAGAAAAGAGACCAGCGTGGCTAGACCTTACAAGGGCTGCAACAGAAAAGAGAAGTCCTGAAGTTGTGGGATGGAGTAGGAGTTTAAGTGCTTTAAGGAAATCACTTGAAGGTTTCCAGCACAGAAGGGACATGCTTTGTGTTTTGTTTATATACATAAAATTATAAATTTTATATAGTTTACTTTTTTAACAGATACTATTGTATTATTGAACTTAGGCAAATAATCATTCTGCCACAAAATAATGCTTACAAATATTTTCCAATTGCAAAGGGGCCAGAAAGGGAGAAAAGTTTATGTTTCAATTTTAAAAAATTAACAAATTGCTGAACCTATCAACAACTCACAAGAGAACCCAAATCCTTAAATCTGGAAGACAAAGCATAGAAGAAAATCAGTAATGTTTTAGAGAAACATTATAGAATTCTATTTCACCAGTTCAGTCTCATGTAATCTCTCTCCTGTTGAATTTGCAGTATTATGGTGGTCTAATCTTTCTGTTTAAATCCTGAAGTTAACATTCAGCATTATTATTGATATTTCCAAACTTGTTCCTACCATTAAGTTAGCCTTTTTCTTGATCATTTTTTATTTTATTTCTATCTATCTTTAGTTGTCCTGGTAAAGCACTTCCTTTGGAACTTCATGAAGGACTGGTATGGTGTTGGTAAATTCTTTCAAGCTTGTTTATCTGAGAATGTCTTTATCTTTTCTTCCAATATGAAGGATAATCTTGTTGAGTATAGTATTCTTGGTTGAAATTGTTTTTCACTTAACACTTTGAATGTATTTTCCCATTCTTTCCTTACTTGCATTGTTTCCGTTGAGAGGTCTGATGTTAGCCTGATAGGATATCTTTTGAAAGTAACTTAATGTCTCTCTCTTGCCAATTTTAGTGTCTTATCTCTGTCTGTGGTTTTGGTCAATTTGGCTATGATATGCCTTGGAGAAGATCTTCTGAAGTTGATTCTATGTGGGGTCCTTTGTATTTCTTGGGTGTGGGTATTTAAATGCCACTGCAGGTTTGAAAAGTTTTCTTCCAGGATTTCATGGAATAGATTATCAATGCCCTGATTAGTTTCTTCACCTTCTGGGATACCAATTATCTGGATGTTTGGGCGTCTAGTGGCATCTAGTATTAATTGTATATTATTCTGGGAACCAGCAGTTAGCGTAATGGCTATGTTGCTGGACTCCCACGTAGTCGACCGCGGTTCGCATCCCGGACCCAGTGGCTTAAAACTCACATCGGGCACGTGTGCGTGCGTGCCCAGGATCCCAAGAAGAGAATGGAGGAGAAGGGATTGTGGTGTGACCATTCCCCCTGGGGAGTGATTTCTCGCTTTGTGTCTCTATGTCTCTCTCTGTCTGTCTGGCGAGCGCATGCGCCCTATAGCAAAAAATCTCTCCAAAAAAAAAAAATTGTATATTATTCTCATGGGGGGGGGGGAATATTTTCTCCTCTTTTTAGTGAATTTTTCTAGGTCAGAGGTAATTTCAAATTTTCTTTCTTTCATGACACAGAGAGAAATACACAGAGACAGATATCTCCAATGAGATCTTCATGCTATGATCCATCTTCAGTCTCATCCAGGCCCATGGGCTCATGGAAGTCCCAGTAAGTGAGCACAGAATCCTTCCCATGTGGGTTCAGGTGCATTGCCACTGCACCACCACCTGGGCCCATTATATTACATTTTAGAGATCTCATAGGCTTCTGTGTGGAGAATGGGTTGTAGATTAGAAGCAGAGAAACCTTAGAAGGCAAATCAAGGGTAGTTACTAGAAAGAAGTGAAGATGGATCACTCTCAGGTGACCACAGGAGAATGGAAGAGGTGTCAGATTCAGGGTGGGGTCTGGAAGTAGAGCCAGAAAAAGTACTAGCAAACTAGTCCTATCTGACATCATTGTTCCTGTCCTAGCTCAACTTAGATAACTGGTTTTGAGCCAAAATGGAATAACATCTTTGGGAACATTAGGAATTTTGACCTTGTCTAAGCAAACACACACACACACACACACACACACACACACACACCTATTTAAGGAGAAATGTCTGTTTGCTGCCTTTTGCTGCTTTTTTACCTCTTAGCCATAAAAATTTCATTTTGCCTCATAAGACTGTTCTGATGGATTTTGTTGTTTTCTATTATTGTGCTTTTCATGAGTACAGGAAAGGTCACTTTCACATTGCGAGTTTATCTTTTTTCTGATTATTTTGACATTTTGTCTATATATTTTTTAAATAATTATTTACTTATTTATTTTTATTTGTTTTTACTTTTAAAATAAATTGACCAGAGAGAGGGAGAAAGGGAAAGTGAAAAAGGAAACCACCAGGTCCAGGGCTCGAATTGTAGTCAGCCATGTGGGCTGTCCAGCACTTTACCACTTGCCAGTCCCATTTTGACTATATTTACCAAGTCATTCATACTATTAGACATTTACGAAGAGGTTTTTATAGTCTGTCAATTCATCCACATAGATGCTAACATCATAACATCAAACATTTAATGAGCACACTATATATATAAAGGGCTTGTTTAAGGAATTTCACATTTTAACTCAATTAATTCTCTCAGCCACCCACTATAAGTTAAGTGGGTACTCTGTTATTTTACAGATGAGGAAACTGAGACATAATAAGATGTTATGTCATACTGGTGTTAAGTAGCAAATTCAGGTTTGGGCTGCAGGGCTCTGCATTCTAAGCCACCGTTGCTGTGCCTCTTCCAGGACTGGCACTTTTTCACTCTTTATTATATAATTGAAGCTATCACTTCCAATATACCTATTTTTCTTGCAAAATCCCCAAAGTGCCATTAGAAGGCACTTCAACTGAGTAGGTTTTCCAACAGTGGGACTCGTTGGAGCGAGGCATAATACAGAGGCTGAACGATCTAGTTTTTTTTCAGAGGGCCTCACATCTAAACCACTTGCCATCTGCCAAAGTGAGAGGACAAACCTCCACTTAGGAAGTGGGCTGTACAAAGTTGCCTCCACCAGAGAACTCTTGATGACATGCCTCCTCTTCACTTCAAATCCTTTCTGCCTAGTGCTCATAGTTCCTGAGATATAATCATTTACTTGCTTCTTCTCAAAGGACTGAAGAAAGCACAATTATTCAACAAGCCATCCATAAAATTCTGCTTGGTCCACAGGGTCAGCCAAGGCTGGCCTTTGGACACATGCATACACACACACACACACACGTCATTAATTTATATATAATCGCATTATTTCATTATTTGTTTAAAAACTTTGAAGGTTTCTTCCCAGGGTTTTATTAGTAGAAGTGAAATAAGCCTGGAGAACATAGTGTTTCACTTGCCTTCTCTACCTTCCACTGCATATTTGCATCTAGAAAATTCTTAAGTTTCTTGGTTTCTCAATAATTAGTGCAAAAAGTAACAGAGCTTTCTCCCTTCTTAATGAAAGTCAGAACAATATATTTAGTATTGAGAATGTCATTAAGATTTTTTAACTTAAGTAATAAATTCTTCAGCAGTGGCTTAAAAATCAGCAATTTTTATGATTCATCTTCTATGCTATAATTTTAAAGGTGTTATATATTTTAATGAAATAGAAGACAATCTTTTTTCTGTTTTGCTCCAATTGCCATAGGGTAATTCCAGCAGAGATTGACGTGCATTCATTGGAAATGTTGAATTTATCTAATCAAATCATCAATCTGTCCATTCAACTGTTTGATTTTCAATAAAAGCATTATTTTAATATTTAATATTATACAATGCAAATCAGATATTTCCTATGGTTATGTTAAATTCCACATTCAAAATTGCAAAGGGAAAAACAATGATCTTAGATCCAGTTGAATTAAACTAAATTTGTAATTGAGTTTAGAAAATTAAAATGACAACTTCAATTAATTGAAGTTTTAAAGGTATTTCAAGTTTTGAGCATTCTCCAAATAGTAAAATTTTTAAAAATTGAATTTGAAACCTATAATGTAAGTGTCCATTTATTGGAACTTTTTTATTAAATATTCAGCACAAAGTAAGGGTGAATATGCATCAAATGTAGATTAATTTGGTCTGAGCTTAGATCAAGAAATTCAAAGATCAGAACAATCTGATGACAGCTGTGTGGTTATAGAGGTGACTCCATCATCTCATTCAGGCTTTGCTCCGTGAGTTTTATTTTTCTTTCAGAAACTTTTTAGAATTTTACTTTTCAAGGGATATCAGTGAAATTTTTAAAATTTTTGCACATGGTTTAAAATTCAAAGGTACAAAATAATATTCATAAAAGAATGTCTCTATTGTACTCCAACCTTTACAAAAATATACCATGTAAATGAACAAAGGTGAGATGTCCTTTTTAAGTCATCTCTCATCGGTGATGCTGTGACTCTGTTAAGCCAAAGCCCACAGACTATTGCTGACCTCCTTCCCCTTCTCCAGTACTACTAACAGTATTCTGTTGGTCCTGGAGTTTCCTTTACTCAACTCAAGAATATTACTTAGTGTAGCTATAGGAGGATGAACAGTAATATTTTCAGAGAAGGATTTATCTGCCAAGTATAGATAAGAAAAGGAAATTACACAAGATTCCCACATCTGGATATTGGTGGGTATGTGTTTTATTTATTTATTTCTTCCTTTTTTTTTTTTTTTAATTCTCTGCAGGGCAAATGTGCTTACCAGAGAGAGAGAGAGAAAGTGAGAAATCACCCGCCCCATTGGAGGATGGCTACACCACAATCCTTTCTCCTACATTCTCCTCTCAGCATTTCAGGCATTGTACACCTGCTCAGCATGTTTTTCAAGCCACCAAATATAGGACTTGAACCACAGACTCACCCATGTAGTATCCGGATGCCTCAATCACCATGACACTGGGTGGCCCCAAGAGCATGTGTTTTCGGTGATAACTTTACAAATAATCTAAATGGATTTAAGTATCAGGGTGAGAGACCTGGGATCTAAGCTTACTTATGCTCTGTCTTCCAAAAAGACTTAAGAATCCTGGCATAAACTTAGGCTCCCAAATTTGGCATGCACATTCACTTTTAGGAAGTTAGAAGTATAAGCATCTACCTGCATCATAGCTTCAGTTCATCATAGGTCTCAAAAGTGTGTCAACAGAAAAGGATTCCATGGGTTGGGTGTCCAGAAGTATGGTTGGAGTTGAAAATGAGTCAATGGAGCTAGCTACTTCTTAAGATTTGGATGGAGGAAGAGGGCATGCAAAACTTAGACTTGAAGAAGAACTTTAGAATTTACTTATTCTATCCATGATGTTATCGCATGACTTTCATTTCCATCTTATGTCAAACAATCTTATGATTCTTGATCATCACTACTATGCTAAAAACTACTGAGGCATGGACTATGACCAATTCTTCTTTGTACACCTTGACTCAGAGCCAAACAGTATCTTTGGAATTGCAGTATTCGGCCAGCTAAGCATTGTAGAAATAAATATTTCAGATCATTGTGGATTACAGATGGTTAGAAACCAGATCCTTGTCAGCCCAAATAAATTCAAACCAAATCACTACTCATGGGTTTTAAAGAAGTCTGTTAATCACCTGCATAGATGTAGATTTCAAGAGTGCAAAACAGCAAGCTATCTTGTTGTTGTTGTTTAGCTTTGCTACAGTGGCATGCTCACTCACCAGAAAGAGACAAAAAATGGGAAAGCACACTCCGAGGGGGATGGCCATACCACATAGAAAGAGAAAGAGAAAGTGAGAAATCACACCCCAGGAAGGATGGCCACATCACAATCTCTTCTCCATTCTCTTCTCCAGATTTTGGGAATACATGCACACATGGTCAGAGCAATTCTCAAGCCCAGGAGTCTAAGACTCAAACCATGCAGTCGACCATGTGGGATCCAGTGCGTTAAACTATCTGCTGGCCCCAGAGACAAATTATCTTTTGTGTTGACCTGTATCACTGATTGCCCATGGTCATCTCACATTAATGACTGGTTATATGTGTATCTCCTCTGTGGGATCACAGAGTTAATATCTACATTGTAGGACTATTTTGTGGGAAGAGTAAGGCAAGGGCTAAATGGCATTTCATTCAGGGTTGGACCTCAATGAGTTTGTCTCCTTTCTCAGTGACCTCACTTATGCATTAGGATGAGCAGTGTGAGCAGTGTGCCACACATGGAGGAAAGGCACTGGAATGATGACAAGTAGTTTGTTACTTTGGTGCTTTGTACACTCAGTCATATATGAGATCTAAGGAATAAGCTCTCTTGCTTATATCACTTCCCCTCCACTGTCATCTGACTTTGTTCCAAAAAAGAATTTCTTTTCCCTCCATTTACCCTACTAAGACACCATCACAAAGGCCCCAAATCCTTTCTGTTTCCCTCTCCCAGTCTATCGTCCATTCTTCTCTGTCAAAAGCCTTCTTCTTCCAAACTGAATATTCTTTAAAGTGTCTCAAAGAACCTGATAAACCTTTCAGGGTACTTGAACATTCAGTCTTCAAGAAATGGACACTCCCAGAATTTGCATTTTAATTGCAGTAGTTCAGCCAAAAGTCTCTACTGGTGAAAACTTCACTGGCAGAGCTGGGGGAAACATTTTGAGGGTAAGCGATGGTCTTCAGCCACACTTTGAAGTAGCTTTTCTAGTGCCCATGTGTAATATTACAATTGTGAAAGCCTTGTGGGTATACATCTGAGTTAAAAGTGAGCCCTCAACGCAGAATCCTTACTTGTTATCTTAAAAATAAATGACTTAGTGTCTTCCAAGAACCCAGAACTTGCTCTCAGGTGAGAGTCTTGTACATCTTACAGATGAGAATATTTATTGGAATCAGATAGCACAAATCTCAGTTCTAATTTTTCAGAGAGGAAACTATGGAGCAATTTAGTTATCTTTCTTTGCTTTACATTCCATTTATAGGGTGAGAATTTTAACACATATATTGTATATCCTAGGAGAAAAAAATCAAGACAAGGTATGTAAAACACTTGGCACCAAAGAAACATTCACTTCATGGGACTTATTAGTGTCATGCTCACCAAAGGGTTGATGACCTAATAAAGATAGCCAACAAAGGTATAGCCAACAAGACACAATTCTAGGGATATGGGGCAAGTGTTGAATCTGAGCTCAGTGAGAATTAATGAGCCTCATAGGCCTGGAAAAATCCTTGGCTACTCAGTTCTATTTACTTCCCTTCTTGAATTCACCAGCAAACAAATACTGTTTCTGGTTGGCAGCCCTTTAAATTTACCTTCTCTGCGTGCAAAAGCAACACATTTCATTTTTCAGCTGAGTTTGCTTCAAGGCTATGCCACTTACAGAAAGTTGTGTGACTTCTAGAAAGTTTACCTTGAGCCCTTGAGCTCTGGGCTCCTGGTTTGTAAAGATAGAGAAGTTAATACCAACATTGCAGGCCTGTTCTGAGGGAGGAATAAGGCAAGGGCTAAAGGGCATCTCATTCAGAGTTGGCCCTTCATGAGTTTGTCCCCTTTCCCAGTGACCTTGCTTATGCATTAGGATGGTTTGAGCAGTGTCACACATGTAGGGAAGGCACTGGAATGATGACAAGTAGTTTGTTGATTTGGTGCTTTGTACACTCAACCACAAATGGCACTCTTTCAAGGCCATTGTTCTTGCCAAATACTTATCTAGAGATTGGGTTATAAGCCTTTGGAACCCAAATCTGATAAGTATGTAGGAAAACTACTCAAGAGAGATGAAGCTAAGAGATTAGCTGAATATACCTTCTCCATTTGACCTACATTTTATGCCAGCAGGCAAACCAGAGCTGGTTAGGCAGTGTACAGTTCCCAGAAATGAAAAGAGAGAAGGAGCACCTGTGCTTCCTCTAGTAATGCTAAGACAAATTGCGTGCAAAAGCAACACATTTCATTTTTCAGCTGAGTTTGCTTCAAGGCTATGCCACTTACAGAAAGTTGTGTGACTTCTAGAAAGTTTACCTTGAGCCCTTGAGCTCTGGGCTCCTGGTTTGTAAAGATAGAGAAGTTAATACCAACATTGCAGGCCTGTTCTGAGGGAGGAATAAGGCAAGGGCTAAAGGGCATCTCATTCAGAGTTGGCCCTTCATGAGTTTGTCCCCTTTCCCAGTGACCTTGCTTATGCATTAGGATGGTTTGAGCAGTGTCACACATGTAGGGAAGGCACTGGAATGATGACAAGTAGTTTGTTGATTTGGTGCTTTGTACACTCAACCACAAATGGCACTCTTTCAAGGCCATTGTTCTTGCCAAATACTTATCTAGAGATTGGGTTATAAGCCTTTGGAACCCAAATCTGATAAGTATGTAGGAAAACTACTCAAGAGAGATGAAGCTAAGAGATTAGCTGAATATACCTTCTCCATTTGACCTACATTTTATGCCAGCAGGCAAACCAGAGCTGGTTAGGCAGTGTACAGTTCCCAGAAATGAAAAGAGAGAAGGAGCACCTGTGCTTCCTCTAGTAATGCTAAGACAAATGGAAAAGTTCAGAAATACATCAACCACTGGCAAAAGGCACAATGGGAATGGCTGGAAATGTGTAAACTTTCTCAATGCTGGTGAAAACATACCTTCCAACAGGAGTGAAAGAGCTTATCACACTGGCCTCAGACTGGTAAAGTCCTGAACAGCCAAAATCTGAGCTCTGCAGGAACTGCGCCTTGGGCACTGAGGATTCAAATCCAACCTAACAAAGCATGTTTGTTTCCATTTGGGAGAGATGAAATGATATGGGTTTTATGACTCACTAATTCACCTGGAAGGCCAAACAATTATAAAAGCAAGATAATTGGCTTCTTTTGGCCACAAAGTCTTGGGTAGCTTTGTGCCATGAATCTGGATTGCTACACTTAAATGAACAGACCAGTTTAGATGCTTGTCATTGTTCACTACTTGATTTTGATTCTGTCCACTTATTTCTAATGTCTTAAGCATTATTGTGATTTATTTGTGAACAAAGTGTGCAATAAGAATCCAATACTGAAAATGTGTAAGAAACTAAAATAGGTATAAGAGCAGTAGTAACATGAGCTCCAAATATCCTGGGTTGTGCTGTTAAGGTAGACATCAATAATGCTTTGAAATCCAAACATAATCCAGGTGTAATAACTTAACAGATTGTGGAGTTCTTCTAAGATAGAAATCACATGTGATTTTAGGAAGTTACCAACTGAAGTATAAGCTGTGCTTGTGGATTCTCACCAAGTTATCACTAAGACTGAGTATGTAAGGACTTGGCAAATACATGTTCAAATGTAGCACAACATCTATACACGGTGGTACTTCATGGAGACGTTCTTTACAAAATAGTCATTGATTGGAACCTTTTCACTGGGACTCCTTTGAAAGTAATAAACTTCAGTAGGATATGATTATTATAAAGTGTGATAGGTAGCTCTGATCACCCAAGCAGCTAGGACATTATCTAACAGCAAAGCATTACAATTCTCCAGGAATCTTCCTTCTTTGTAAGGAGGTGGATACTATTTGAGACTTCCTCTTTGTGGGCGAATTTGCCCCACAAATGACAAGCATTCAGTGGGAGTAGGGTAATGACTCTGATGATTATTTATGACAATTAGAAATGAAATTACTTAATGAATCTCATTCTTGGACTTGGCTCCTGAGTCAGAGTTCTGTACTTAAAGAGTTTAGTCACGACATCTGAAAATTTAGATATTGATCATTAATTGCTGTGACTTTCTTCCCATTTTGACAGAGAATTACAATTAGCATATCAGCTTATCAAGTACAAATGAGAGACAATGATGAACTGGCTCCTCCCTTTTCCATCTTTAACAATGAGCTCCATAATCTAAGCACTGCTATTAGAAAAGGTATCTAGTGATTTGTCCCTGCATAAAAATTTGCCCCAGAATATGTGTTTTATGATACAAAGTGGAAATGAAGAAGCTCAAAGAATAGAATACTTTCCTAAGTTGTCCTCTTATGTAACCATTTAGGCAATACAATTGTGACGACCAAAGTCGTGTTACAATACATGTATGTAAATTGGTTATACACTGAGGAGCTTCACTGGAGGGGAAAAAAAGGAAGTGACTATTTCTGAAGACGATGATTTTGGTTTCTTTGATGGTAAAGCACTGCTAATGTATTTGGTATGCCGGAAAGTACAGTATTTTGATCTAAAAACCAGAATCCCCTGATTTCAATTCTAGTTAGCCTATGACATCACTTTGTACTTCTGAGTTTCAATTCCATATTTTTTAGTAGCTAGAGACCCCAGCATTGAAAGACATCAAAAAGAGCTAAATACAGCCAGAAACCTACTTATTTACAATCTTTCTAAAACTCAGGAAGCATTTACACTTGATTATCAAACCTTCAAAGATGTGATAGCAGATGACTGTTAAGTATATATATATTTTCAGGCTCTTCATATGATTATCAGAAATTATTGCCCTGGTCAAAACCCTATACCTACCGAGAGATAGTTTCTAGAATTTAGTTTATCCTCCTTAACCTAAATCTCAAATATGAAGGGATATTCCTGGTATGTTCTAGATTGGAATCAGCACATTTCTCTGTAAAGAGCCAGATAGTAAATATTTTAGCCTTTATAAACCATACAAACAGTCACTGTTACTCAAATCTTCCCTTGTCATGCAAAATCAGTCATAGAGACTGCATAAATGAATAAATGTGACTGTATTCCAATAAACTTTTATTTCCAAAAACACTCAGCAGGCCAGATTTAGTCCATGGGCTGGTCTCTCAATTCCAAGCAGTCCATCTCCTATCACAACACACTAATTTATCTCAAAGTCTCTTTAACCTATTAATATTTTAGTCAGTATTCTATTAATACCTTATGGAGGGACCAGCAGATGGTGTAATGGTTATGTTGCTAGACTTCCACATAGTTGATCACAGATTGAGTCCCAGACCCAGTGACTTAAAACCCACACCGGGCACATGTGTATACATACCTAAGATCCCAAGAAGAGAATGGAGCAGAAGGAATTGAGGTGTGATCATCTCCCCTGCAGGGGGGTGATTTTTTGCTTTCTGTCTTTCTGTCTCTGTCTCTCTGGGGAGCACACATGCCCTATAGCAAAAATCTCTCTAAAAAAAAAAAAGCCTTATAGATCTGTTGTCATATTATACATGAATTTACCTAAACATTTGTTTAATCTATTAATATTTAACCAGTATTAATACTACATCATGAATCTGTTGTCATTGCCTTGTATGAATTTTTTGAAACCAGAGTTTATCATATTTGTACTCAGTAGCACTCATACCTGAGGTAAAAAGTATCTTAAGTTAACTGTCTATTAGGTAATATAGTGGATCCGCTCCTCCTTTCTGAACTCTTTCTGATGCAAGGGGTTTTACATAATTATAGTATTAGGAAGTAGGTCTATCCTCATCTGTTTTGATACTAACCATATTCTGTGCTAGCTTTCATCACTGAAGACTTAGTCATTATAATCTTCATGATGTGCCCTCAAGTTTCTCCCATGCCTCATCTCCTTGATCATTGTATGCTTCCATCACTGAGTCTCTTCGGGCTCTGTGAGTCCTTGACATGTAGAACCTATTCTGAAACACAGTGTTCCAGGTTGGCCCATCATCTCTCTGTAATGATACCCAATTGTATCTTTCCACTGTGGCATGCAAGAAACAAAGTCAAAACTATGAAAGTGAGAAAGCCCAGAGGCTTTTGGAGAAAGCAAAGTGGACTACATGAAAAGAAAGCATTGACTCTTACAAAATGCTCTGAGCTGGCTAATAATGAGCTTCATAATTCCTTTAAACCTTAGTTGTGACCACAAGTAAGCTTTCTGGAGTACTGAAAGGGTCAGAACAAACCAGCCATCCTACTTTGCCTGGGCAACATCAAGTACTAATTTAGAGTCAAGATCTCTGGTAAAAGTTTGTCTCTGATGGATACCAACCATACAAACAGTTTACACAAACCACACTTTGTCTGTGTAATGAGAAAATCTGGGACACATTTTAACATGATTTGGGTTAAATAACTCTAGACTGAACTCTGCTGCTCAGAGAGAACTATTCTTCTAATCTGGGAAGAGCTATACTAACATTTAATTGTCTCTACTGCCCCTCTGCACTGTATTGTCATGGAAAGTCCTGTGTAAATGTTCAAATTCAAATTTATCATCATTTCATTGAGAATTATGCTATGGTTATTTGTTTGTATGTGTTTTGCCATAGGACACGCGTGCTCACCAGGGAAAGGGACAGAAAGGCAA
>NW_006160001.1:5211526-5218090 GCF_000334495.1 Tupaia belangeri chinensis
GAAAGAGACAGAAAGGAAAAGTGAGAAATCACCTCTCAGGAGGATAGCTATGCCACAATCCCTTCTCTTCCAATCTCCTCTCAAGATTTTAGGCAGGAACATATATGTATCCAGTGTGATTTTCAAGCCACCAGGTGCAGAATACAAACCTCAGTCAACCATGTGGGAATCCAGTGCCTTAACCATCATGCCGTTAGCAGGCCCTGGAAAATTTATTTTTTAAAAAGTCTCTTAAACTCTGGGTCAGCCGGTGGCGTAGTGGTTAAGGCAGCTGAATCACATATAGCCTATTGCATGATTTGGGTCCCAGATCCAGAGCTAGAAAAACACACTGGACAAGTATGTGTATGCCCAAAATCCTAAGAGAAAAATGAATAAGAGGGGATCGTGCCATGTTTGTTCCCTCTAGGGAATATTTTCTCACTTTCTCTCTCTCTCTCTCTCTCTCTCTCTCTCTCTTTCTCTCTCTCTCTCAGTCTCTCCATAAGTACACATGCCCTGCAGCAAATTAAAAGAAAAAAAAATCTCTTAAACTCTTAGACACTGTGCTGGGTACTAGGAAAATCATAGTAAGCTGAAGGGTCTCTGCCTACACAGAGCTTATAATACAATAAGAAGGCAAATGTCAATCAGCTTCAAGTACATTTGTAAGTACGGAAAGGGCAACAAAGAGAAGTATATTATTCTCTAAGAGAGCAACCCTCATAATCTGATGATTGGTATAAAATCGAAATGGCAAGGAAAAATTTTCTGGTAAAAGGAAAAGCATATACAAAAGGAAAAGCATATGCAAAGGCATGAATTAGAAGGGGCCATGGCAAGATGGGTGAATGGAAGAAACACAGTGTTGGAACAAAACATCAGAAGAAACCAGAAAATGAGAGAGGCCAGGCCAGAGGATCTTGAGGAGCGACAGCCTTTGAGATGTTTTGTTTATTTTTCTTTTGGAGAGTTTTGTTTTTGTTTTTGTTTTTGTTTTTGCTATAGGATGCGTGTGCTTGTCAGACAGACAGAGAGACAGAAAGCAAGAAATCACCCCCCCGGGGGGATGGCCACGCCGCAATCCCTTCTCCTCCGTTCTCCTCTCGGGATCTTGGGTACACACACGCACACGCACCTGGCATGAGTTTTAAGCCACCGGGTCCAGGATGCGAACCACGGTCAACTATGTAGCCGTTACGCTAGACATTACGCTAGCCAGCAACATAGCCATTACACTAACTGCTGGTCCCACCTTTGGGATGTTTGAAGAACAGGAATAACATGATCTGGTTGAAATTTTTTTTAGAACCATGCAGGCTTCTCACTGGGGGAAATTGTGGGAGGTGAGTGTACATGCCTATGGACTTACTTAGAAGTTAAGACGCTTGGTAAAAAAGACAAACTATGAAAGTAACTTACCTAGCATGCATTTTAATTACTTACTGGAAGGTGGCCCAAGCCAATATGCCATCACAGTTATAAAGTTTTCCTTCAGGAACATGGAGAAATAGATGTTATACTACTCAGTTTGATT
Source organism: Tupaia belangeri chinensis (assembly GCF_000334495.1). NCBI lineage: Eukaryota > Metazoa > Chordata > Mammalia > Scandentia > Tupaiidae > Tupaia > Tupaia belangeri. The sequence goes on from NW_006160001.1 coordinate 5,213,043, forward strand.
GACACTCTCCAGTGAGTTTTAATCCTTTGGGATCTCTGGTCTGAACTTCAGAGAATGAGAAAGAAGATTTAATTAACCTTTGTTTCAAAACTCTACAGACATGATTTTCCTTAACTTCTACTTGGTATTTCATCTCCATGAATTATTTCTAGCAATAAACCAACTAGTTATTTCATCCTCCAGGGCTGGTCAATCTTGAACAGTGAGTCTTAAGCATTCTTTGATCTTTAAAGGTTTGTTGTTTTGTTTTTGTTTTTATTACCTCTCTCCTTATTTTACCCCAGGGAAGAAATTTTTAAGCTTTTGTTTTTCAGCAAAGTATAAGAAAGTTTGACTTTATTTGGTACTTTAAGAAGATGGAGTAAAGCAATTTTATATATGAATATTAATGCCAGCTCTTCAGCATATTATAGACTGGATTTCTGAAGTTCCTGACAGGTTGGAAAAATGCATTCTTTTATAGGCCTAAAATTTCATAACTTTTTTCTAACATTTATAGAATGGAATAAAGAAAATTGAAGTTACCCATAATTACATAACTCATTTAAAAAGTATCAGTACATGTACCAGCAGTTAGCCTAATGGCTATGTCACTGGACTCTCATGTAGTCAACCGCGGTTCAAGTCCTGGACCTGGTGGCTTAAACTCATGGTGGGTGCATGTGCGTGCATGCCCAAGATCCCGAGAGGAGAATGGAGGAGAAGGGATTGCAGTGTGGCCATCCCCTGGAGGGGTGACTTCTCGTTTTCTATCTTTCTGTCTCTCTCTGTTTTTCTAGCGAGCTCACACACCCTATAAAAAACTCTCAAAAAAAAAAGAATCACTACATATTGTGAAACTTTTTCTCTCTCATTTTTAAAAAATATATTGTATACAAATTTTTCAAACTCTTTCTAAAACCTAACATTTATAACAGTCAATAAAAAAAATGTATATAAGTAATAATAGTTTCTGAAACTTGTTTTCAAGCTGATGTAACATTCTGTTTATGAATGCACTGACCTTGCAAATCTGACAAATCTAAAATAATGCTCATTTTCATTTCTTTGATTATGAAGTCCCATTCATTTTTTCATGCATTTACCACTATTATATTAGGTTGTTAGGAAAGTCATGATGTATTTTTCTATGTTTTTCTATGCAAAATTACATAATGCCTTTCACAACAACCCATTATTTCTTTTATGGATTTCCTTTATATGTCAATAATCAAAAGTTCTGTTTGTCTGTCAATATGTTCTTAATTTTTTAAAAAATTGAACTCTTTATATTTTAAATATATCAATCTATTAATAAATATTGCTCTAACTTGATATTTGCCTTCTAATTCTGTTTTAAGTATTTTTTTTAGAGAGAGATTTTTGCTATAGGGCATGTGCGCTTGCTGGAGAGACAGAGAAAGACAGAGAGACAGAAAGTGAGAAGTCACCTCCCAAAGGGGACAACCACACCACAATCTCCTCTTAGGATTTTGGGCATGCACACAATCGTGCCCAGTGTGAGTTTCAAGCTGCCAGGTCCAGGACTCGAACCACAGTTGACTCCATGGGAGTCCAGTGAGGTAACCATTACTCTATCTACTGATCCCACTGTTCAAATATTTTTGACAAGCACCTTATTTAATTTTTGTGGCTTAAAGTATGATCATTTTTCTTTAGGATTACTTTTTAGCTGTTGATTCAAGAAACACCTTTTGCATGTTTATTATGCATTAGGCATTAATTAAGATACTAAGAATAAAGTGAAAAAAAAGAGCTAGAAATGGCTTTGTCTTCTCACAGTTTACAGTTTAATAAGGGAGATAGACACACAAGTCAGATCATTATAAAATATCATATTATGATCTATACACAAGCATGTTGTAGTCTGAGACACCAGAGCTGAACTTAGAGGGTACAGGAAGGCTTCTGGAAGTAAACAGCTTTTGAGCCAAGAATGAGGAGACACAAACGATGTGAATTTGGGGACAGGAAATAGTATGCACTACAGTTCTTGTTCAGTGACCCAAATGTTAAATGTCCTGTGTCTAGAACATGGAAAGGATGTGTGTGTGTGTGTGTGTGTGTGTGTGTGTGTGTGTGTGAGTGTAAGAAGGAGTGGGGAGAGCAATGGTAGGAATGTGAGCAGGAGACCATTCAAAAGGCTATGATAATTCAGAAGGAAGATGACCATGATGGACAAAGAAAGTACCAAATACCTCATCCCTTTTCATTGATAAGCAATGCCTCAGGGCTACTTAAGTTTTTACTTATATCATATTATCTATTCTAGAGTAATCTATTTATTTTTATTGGTATGTCAGTTCTTGGGCCAGCAGCATTCTGGTTTGAATTTTATAAAAAATATAAACTAGTAAGGGATCTTCTCATCGTTTTTCATTTTAAAAATTGACTTGTCTACTCTTGCCAATGTATTCTTCCAGGTAAACCCTAAAATGATTTTGAAAAGTTAAAAAAATATACGTATGTGTATGTGGGTATATATGAATATATGTGCATATATGTGTGTATGCACACACTAGTGCATACACATAAAATCTCCACTGGTAGTTTGAATGGTAATGTGTTAAGTCTATAGATTAGTCGTGGAAGAACTGACATGCTTTTAAATATTGAGTTAGCCCATCAAGAAGCATTGAACAACTCTCCACTCAATTAAATCTTCTACTATATTTCATTTCTTTTATTCATGTAGGTCCTACATATTTCTTTTTATAAGTTTAGTTTTTAATTATGAATGTATCTTTTTTCTATATTTTCTCTGTGGTATTTCTGAACTAAAGGATGTATATATATATAAGTATATATATATACTTTCTTGCCGACTCTTCAACTGATATAATTGATTACATGTTTTTAGTTAATTACAAGAGTTTGAAATCCTGGTGTCTGTAAAGAATGATAATTTTTAAGATGTATCTAATTAGATTTGATGTCTTATGGCAGTGATCATAATTCTAATGTTAATAATGACAATATTAAGTATCCTGTCTTAATATTAATTTGAGAAGAATGTTTCTTATGTAACATTAAGTATATTTTGTGGAAGCTAATAAAATAAACTTGGGAAATGCTACAAATGAAATCTTCTCTCCTAGGGACTTTTATTTCATATTAATAGATTAAGAGTCTTGGATCTACAATAATGAAACAAGTTCAACTTAGTTACCCAGCATCTCTGAATTATATTTGACCACAGAACTGTTTTTCTCTCATTCAGAAATTTAATTAGTGGGGCCAGGAGATGACGTAGTGGTTATATCTCTGGAATCCCTCATGGCCGACCTGTGGGAGTCCTGCCCCTAGTGGCTTGAAAATCATGCAGGGTGCATGTGCGTGCCCAAGACCCTGGGAGGAGAATAGTGGCCTGGTCATTCCCCCAGGAAGTGATTCCTCACCTTCCCTTTAACTATTTCTATCTTTCTCTCTCTCTCCAGAGAGTGCATGGGCCCCTAAGGCAAAAACCTCTTAAAAAAAGGTTTTTAATAATTAGTTATAATTTAACTAGTTACAACAGTCAAGATTATATCAACCCCATCTTCTCCATTTAAAAAAATAATAACTTTGTGTTTTCTTGTCTTTTGTTTTTGATCTTTTCATTGCGATATGGATTGTGGTTTCATTTTGCCTTTTTTTTAAAAAAAAAAGAGGTTTTGGCCTTAGTGCACGTGCACTCATAGAAGAGAGACAGAGACAGCGAGAGGGAAAGTGAGAGATCACTCCCTGGGGGGATGGCACGCCACAATCCTTTCTCTTCCATTCTTTTTTCAAGATCTTAGACATGTATGCACATGGCCCCAGTGTGTTTTAAGTCACCAGGTCCAGGATTAGAACCATGGTTGACTAAGTGGGAATTCAGTGATGTAACTACTCTGCCATCTGCTTGCTTGCTTTTGTTTGTTTGTTTGTTTGTTTTGTTTTGTTTTGTTTTGTTGTTTTTGAGAGATTTTTGCTATAGGGTGCTCACCAAAAAGACAGAGAAAGAGAGACAGAAAGCCAGAAATCACCCCCCTGGGGGGTGGCCACACCACGATCCCTTCTTCTCCATTCTCCTCCTGGGCTCTTGGGACACACACACACATGCCAGGTGTGAGTTTAAGCCACCGGGTCTGGGACTCAAACTGTGGTCGACTACATGGAAGTCCAGTGACATAGCCATTACACTATGCAGGTCCCTGTGTTTTTTGTGTTTTGTGTTTTTTTTTTTTTCTTAAGACATTGTTTGGCTCTGTCATGATCCTCCTACCTTAGCTTCCTCAAGTTGCTGGGATTACAAACATAAGCCACTATGCCCAGCCTTTAGGTTGAACCAGGAATCAAACCTTGGCCTCTTATGTAGCTCCAGCCTGAGGAGCACAGCATCTTAGTAGCATGCACCACCGCAGCTGGGCCTGGTTTTATTTTATTTTATTTCATTTTTTTAGCAAATATTACTTTTAATCATAATCTAAACAAAGTTATGGATGGTGCATGTACTTTTTTCAATGAACTATCAAAAGCCTACTCACAGTAGGTAAAGAGTAGGTAAATACTTTCTTGAAGGAGGAACATATATACACACATCCATGTTATATATTTATATATATATATGTATATATATATATATGTATATATAACAAAATGATCTGATGACCACTGAGTGTCTGTATTATTTTTAAATAAAATTTACAAAACATATAGTCTAAGCACAACTTCATCTGGGTTACCAAACAAACAGCTTACTTACTAAAGAAACTAAAGGACTATAGTAAATGTACTCTTAGAAAAGACGAGAATATTTTAGGAGAACTGAATCAAACAGATTTTATTCAACTTTTTTAGGATGAGGAAAACAAATGATATAAAATAAGTCATAAGAAATGCTCTCTTGTACTACTATCTCAAATCATTTTCAATGTTTACAAAATGCTCACACAGCAAATATGAAAAGCTTCAACTCTCTTCTTTTGTAACTTCTGCTGCAATAAATGCAACATTAACAAGCATACAAATTTTTCTGTACCAATCTTAAAAGCTGAATTACAGAATTACTAATTTTTATGATGTTA
>NW_006160001.1:5218439-5236147 GCF_000334495.1 Tupaia belangeri chinensis
CGACCACCAATAGCATCTATTTCATCCATAAAAATAATGCATGGCTGATGGTCCCTGGCATAATTAAACATTTCTCTGATCAAACGAGCACTTTCGCCAATGTACTTGTCTACAATAGAACTAGAATATGACCTTTAAGAAGTTACAGTCCAGCTGGCTAGCAACAGCTCGTGCCAAGAGTGTTTATTCTGTATCTGGTGGCCCATATAACAAACAGCCTTTTGGGGGTATTATTCCTACACACTGGAATAATTCTGGGTTTGTAAGAGGGAACTCTATTACCTTTCTTAACTCCCGAATCTGTTCTGAGAGCCCTCCAATCTCAGAATAAGAAACATTCCCAGGGTCCTCATGAGACATGTTGTAAACCAGTGGATCCACCTCTCTTGGCAAGTATCTCATGACAGTCAGTGTAGTCATATCCAAAGCAACTCTTGTTCCTGGCTTCAGCTTACTTTTGTCAAGCTGTCGACGACAACCCACAACATATCTTGGACCATTTGTAGCTTTAACAATAAATTTTTCTTCAGTTAATTGTTTAAGGACTTCTTCCACAATCTGCCCAACACTTTGTAGGGCCTTCAGATCATTTTCAGACTTTTCATACTGCTTGGTATGTTCTTTTAGTTGTTCCCTTAACTCCTTAAGACGGCCATCGATCTCCTTGTGCTCAAGCAGCTTCTTGCAGTAGTCCTGAAGCGCCTTATCTCTAGGGTCCGCCATGATGAGAAGCCGTCGCTCATAGGGGATGCCGGGAATGGCCATGGCCTTTATTTTTTTTTTTAGTAACATAGAAGAAATACAGCCTCTTTATTCCTACAGATGTTTACATTGAAGGTTTTCAAAATACTTCTACCCATGTGTTATACCTACCAAAGTCAGAGAAATGACCATACACTGTTCTAATTGACCTTGGAATGAAATGATATCAATTGTTTATCATGAAATATGATCTTCTCTGGGATTACTCAAACTCCATTAAAGATGAGAAATCCAACCTATCATTACTTCCTTCCAATCTTTTTCTCAGTAGTTGTAAGAATGATTTAACATTTTTTTATTCAGGTTACAGTGAGTAGGTATTTTACATTGCATTACTTCTCTTTTGTGAAGTTTCTGATCTATTCAGCAATATAATCATTTCACAATACATTCCTGGGTAGGTCTATGCTTTTCTAGTTCCTGTGGCTACAACTATTACCCTTTTATACTGCAAATTCCTCTGTTTTTACCTCTTAATTGTAATTCCTTTCTCAGGCAGCTAAACAATGTGTCTTTAAGAATTTTCCTAAGCAGACAAGTAGATCATGTGCATGTTATCTCCTGATTTGTCAAGAATAAATTTTTATTTGCTTTAGATCTAAGAATGGTTTGCCTGCCTGAAATTCTTACCTTGCCATCTTTCTTGCTTTCACATTTAGTGATATGGTAGAAAAAAATCAGAGATGATCCATAGTTTTATTTCTTAGTTAATAACCTGTTTATCTTCCAGTATGCTTATAAGTTTTGCTTGGTCTTTATAATGCAAATATTTTATCATAATGTATCTGGATATGAGCTGCTTTTACTGGTTTTACATTATACTTTCTAAACTTTTCAATCTGTAAACTCAAATATTCCTTTGCTACTAGGAAGTTTTCTTTTTCTTTTTTTTTTCAAAAATATTTGCATATTTTTACATTACATTTTCTTTCTGCTGTTCTTTAAAATCTATTTTTTAAACTCACAAATGTCTTATTTATTTAGATATAATTTACATCCAATGAAATGCATAGACCATTAAGGTACAGTCAGAGCAGTTTTGCCAGATGTACATATGTATCTGTGTATCTCACACCTCTAAAGATACAGAATATCTCCATCACTCCAGAAAATTCCCTCATAACTATTCTATGAAAGTCACACCATCAGAAGTAACCACTAAAAAAAAAAAAAAGTAACCACTGATCTGATTTCTATCTCTTTCAATTAGTTTGCCTACTCTTACTATTATGTAAGTGGAATCTACAATGTTATGTGTAAGACTTCATTGCTTTTCACTTCTTTTGCACATGTTTGGGTTTGTCCCTGTTGTTGTTTGTGTCAGTAGTTTATTTCATTTATTGTTGGGTCATATTCTATAGTATATGAGCATACTATAATTTGTAGATTGTCCTGTTTGTGAATAAATGGGATGTTTCCAATTAGGGGATAATATGAATAAAGCTTCTACTAATATTCTTGTTAATTTAATTGTGGAAATACTCTTCATTTCTATTGAATAATTACCAAAAGAATTTTGGAGTCAAAGGATAGGCAAAGGTTTACCTATTAATAAGTTGCCAATAGCCTCCAAGGTGGTTGTGCCATTTTTACTCCTACCAGCAATTTTTGAGAGCTTCAGCTCCTCTGGGTCCTCAGCATCATTTAGCTTTGTCACTCATTTTAGCTCTCCTAGTGGTATGTAGTGCTATGTCCTTGTGATCACCAGTCTCTTTGTTATGAGAACAAATTAGCACTTATCTGATTATGTTCCCTATTTTATGTATCCTCCACCTTTAATCCCACTTATTCCTTTTAGGGAGGGTAATGCAGGGCCTCTACATTTCAGGGAGTAGCTTTGTCAGTTTCCTATGGTGTCAGTTTAATGGCTACCTGTCCTTTCATAGTATTTTCTACATCACTTGGGGATGAGAAATCATTTTCTAAAATTGACTTTGAGATGATGTTATGCACATTTTCCACTGTCTATGCTATTTATTTTTCAGGCTTACTCACCCAGGAATGAGAATCAATCTACTTAGACCCAATATTTGTGAACATTCAGTATGTGCAATGTGTTCTTGAAATTGCTCACTATGTACTCGGCTTTAAGTTTTCTGGTCTACAGCTGGAGGGCAGAATGACATGTCCTAGTTCAATATCAGATTCTAACAGGAATGTCATTAATGTAGTTTTATGCATTGAAATAGAATCTTCTTTATTTTCTACTGCCTATTCTCCTGCATGCAATAGAGAGGACATAAAAATTCATCATCCTTGGGATACCTTTCTTTTAGGCTCTTCCTTTCTCCTCATCCCCTACCCCTGTCATCCCTACTTGCTGAATGTGTGTCCCAGGAGTCAGTGTGTCACTCATCAATATTCTACCATCCAACTCCATTATCCTTCAAGGGTTGAGAATACAGATATAGAATGGGTACAGATGTAGAAAGGATGTTCTATTGGGTCAAAGATGCTTCTATTTAGCTGAAGTATAACTGAACAATTTTCAGGAAAAGATGAACTATCTCCTTATTTTCTCTGAACAAACCAGTAGTTAGATATTTTTGTTTTTGTTTTTGTTTTAACATTATTGCCATAGGGCACTTGCACTTGCCAGAGAGATAAAGAGACAGAGAGAGGGAAGGTGAAAAACCATGCCCCCCCCAAGGGTATGGCCATGCCATAATCCCTTCTCCTACATTCTCCTCTAGAGACTTTGGGCACACATGAACATGCACTGGCATGAATCTCAAGCCACCAGGTCTGGTACTCAAACAGTGGTCGACCATGTGGGAGTACAGTACCTTAACCACTATGCCACCTGCTGGCCCCCAATAGATGGTTTTGTTTCCAGAGGCAAATGCTCTGTTGGTTAATAACTGCGATTGTCAATTCAGTGCCATATCTAATGTGAATCACAATATATTGGGCTGTAGGAAAAGTCATGATGTATTTTTCATAGAAACCCAATATATTCTGTCTCTGACTATGGACTAACTGCAGGTATTGTGTTTTGGAGTTGTCTAGAGTTTTCCTTCTCTCTCATCTCCCACCCTGAATCTTTTAAAGTTATCAAAAACAGAGACTTCTTTCAAGAAATCTAATAAATTCCTTAAGTCCTTTGTAGTTTTAAGATTTTATCATTTTATATATTTATCCCATAAATTTTTACTAAATCTCTTGTTTAATCAAGTTCAAGTTTATATGAATACTAACATGTTTCTCTGTTTTACATGTTAAGAAATTTGAATATGTAAACTTTCTATCAGTCTTCAGCATTTTGAAATGCTGTCCCACCTTTTCTAAAACACTTTTGCAGATAAATATCCTGGAGGAGAAGAGTAGCAAGAAGCTAGTCAATCATATATTTGTACTTCTTCAAAGTGTAAGTAGGTATATGTCTCCAAATATGTGGCTTTATCATCTCTAAGTAGCACTTGAACTTATGTCACTCAATCTTTATTGAGACTTCATGATGTATCAGGCACTATACTAAAAAGAAGACATAAAGAGATATATAAAACATGGCCTTTTACATTGAGTAGTTTAAGATCTTTCTCCTACCTCTACCATGTATGAGAGTGGTGAGTCTAGATTTTAGAATTTTGATGAGTCACCCATGTTGTTTAAAAAAATGTTTTAACTAGGAACCAGCAGATGGAATAATGGCTACGTCACTGGACTCCCATGTAGTCAACTGTAGTTCAAGTTCCACGGACCCAATGGCTTAAACTCACACCAGGCACGTGTGCATGTGTGCCCAAGATCCCAAGTAGAGAATGGAAGAGAAGGGATTGTGGCTTACCATCCCCCTGGAGGGGGGGTGATTTCTCACTTTCTGTCTCTGTTTCTGTCTTTCTGGCAAGCACACATGCCCTATAGCAAAAACTTCTCAAAAAAAAATTAACTCTTACATAAGTGCATTTTTTATTTATCTGTTAAAATTATGACAGTTATATCTACCATTAGATTGTTCCATGGGAATAAGATTGGTGAGGAGAGTGTCTTGAAGACTAACGCTAAATAGCTCTCAACATTGAGTGAGTCTTGAGCTTTTTCTTGGGACATCCTGTACCAAGAAAATCAAGTACCCTCTGCTGTTCATGAGAAATCCTAACATCTATCTCAGGAGAGAGAACCATTCTCATTTTAAGATTCCAGAAAGAGCTAACATATATCTCATCTTTTCACCATGTATATAATATGTACCCTATATCCAGGATACTTTTCCAATTTAGGTATAAGACAACAAAGTTAAATACTAATCTTCTTTGGTCCAGCAGGTGGCATGGTGGTAAGGTGTACTCTGACCACAATTCAGGCTTCAGAATTATGCTGGGTGTAGATGTATGTGTGCCCCAAGTCTCAGATGGAGAATGGAGCAGAGGGGATTGCAGTGTGGCCATCCACCATGAGGGGTGATTTCTCACTCTCTCTACCACTGTTTTTCTTTCTCTCTCTCTTCAGCAAATGCATATACCCTATGGCAAAAACAAACAAAAACTAATCTTCTTTTGAGAGAAAAGTTTCACATGATTCTCTCAAAAGAGAAAAGTTTCACATGATTAGCTTTTGAAATACCTATTCCCTTAAATACCATGAAAACATTATCCCATAGAACAATGTTTTCAAAACCACCTATGTCTCTCTCATGCTGATGTTCTTTATCACCACCTATAAAGATTAGAGCTGTGTTATTCTTTACAGTGACTACTATGACCCTCAAAAAAGACATCAGTCTGACTTTCTCAATCTTGACTTGTAACACTAAGGATACCAAACAAAGGTAAAGGTTCAGGGAAAGAAAACTCAACTACCTGCCCAAAATATTTATTAGAACAATACTGAGAATTCGGTGATGGCTTCAAATTCCCATGCTTTCTCACTAGATGAAGAGGAACTTTGCTATTAGGAAACCATATGCAGTAAGTACATTAGCCCCAAACTTTGCTTGCTTCATATGAATTATTGCTCTCTTTGCATGGATGTTTAATACGATACTAGCAAAAATGCAACAGACTGGCACAGAACCCGATCAGAAATATTTTAATAACTCCAGTCACTGGGCTTTCATTTTTCCAGACCAAAGATAGACAGAAAGGTGTTGGGTCCAAAGTTCTGGCACAACAGGGTGAGTCTGCTTCCTTGTGATGATTTCAGACACAGCATAACAATTCCAGCTACCTTTTCCTGACCATGGTAGAAACTTCAAGAAATGTGGGTTCCTTGTCTTTTCTCTTCCATCCAGTGAGTTTTGCTAATTGCATTCAACAATTGTCCTGCAAGCATGACATCTGCTGTGGCCTCTGCCATATATGACATAACCAGATATTTGATGATACCTAAAGGATTTTTTTAAACACTATTTTGTCAGTATCAACAAGTTCTATAGCTCAAGAATCCATTTGGTTCTCTACTGTCTATAGAAAAAGACAGCTGTCTTTTGAAAGGATCATTCTCAAAGAAGGGAGCATTTGAGGCAACCTGTCAACAACACAGCAATTGATTTTCTTCCCAGAGCCTAATGAAAGAAATGGCTGGCTCGGATCCTTTTCTGTCACTGTATTTTTTGGGAGCAGGATCTACCCTTGGAACAGCTGACCATGAGAAGTCATTAGAGATTTATAGAATATTTAAGAAAAAAGACCAATAATGGGGTCACTATACAATATTGTCAGAAGCCAGATGCTCTCTTAACAAAGGAATTTTCACCAGCATTTTTAGAAATAAGTAAAATAATTGCCACTTGAATGTTTTTTCCAGGATTTCAAAGGAATATAGGATTGACCTAAAATTATATTGCCCTTACATCTTCAATGAGTGCCTTATTGTTGGTATATGTTTTATTATGAGTTTCCTCTCACATATTTTTCTTAAGTAGAAAGGAGACATATTATGATTACCATTCTTAAGAAACTTAACTAAAATATATTCATTTAATATCTCAGTCATTTGAAAACAGCTACTGCCCACCTACTGTGTGCCAAGTGCAATAAAAGACATCAAAAAGAAGTGACCATTCTCTTCCCTCTAACACACATCCAGTGGAGCAAACAGAGGCAGGACAGGAAGTAGAGTAGTCATTAAACAAGCAGGAAGAGAATAAGAAGGAGATTCTGTGAGAGGCAATAGCACACACAAACTTACACTGACTTGCATGTCCCTGAAATTTGGGCAATAGCAATTAGTCTCATAGGCAGAGTACATGGAGAAGTACGAAGTGACAGCAAGTATGGCTGAAAAAGTAGACTCGGGTCAGATTATAAAGATCCTTGAGTACTGTGCTAAGTGGTTTCATCTGTGATTCAGAAGAGCAATAGTTAGTAGAGGATCGAATTCAGGTTTCTTGATTGGAAGGCCATGGTTTTCTCTGCTAGATTGCACTAGTCCCTTCAAATGCTAGTGACCACCATAGTGAATATGACCAAAGATCTCTCAATGGAAATATATAAATTACTTGTGAGAAGAAATTGTTGTGTTCTCTCATTCTCATCTCCATCTTACAGCTGAGGAAACTGGAGCATAACAAAGTTAAGTAGCTTGTTCAAGACCCACAACTAGTTGGGAGATCTGACTTCAGGATCTCTAGTCCTGACTATACTTTGTCCTCTTTTGATCTAGAGGCTTTTATGTATTTGTCTGTGTTATACCAATGCTAGCAGTGGTTAGTAAGGCTATCTTTCAGAATATATTTGATAAATGATCAAGTTTAAAACTAAAAAGAGGGACCAGCAGATGAGTAATGGTTACATAGCTGGACTGCCACGTAGGTGACTGCAGTTCAAGTCCCAGATCGGGCAGCTTAATACTCATGTGGGTGTGTCTGTGTGCATGGTCAAAATCACAAGAGGAGAAAGGAGGAGAAAGAATTGCAGTGTGGCCATCCCCCTTGGGGGTGGGGGGGAGGTGGCTGCTCGTTTTCTGTCTCTGTGTCTTTCTGTCTCTCCATCCAGTGCACGCACCCTATAGCAAAAATCTCTCTTACAAAAAAAAAGCTATAAAGATTGGGGCCAGCTTCATGACCTAGTGGCTGAGGCAGCTGGATCCTACTAGCCAACTGCATAGCTCCAGGCACATGTGCATGCATGCCTCAAATCCTGAAATGATAGAAAGATGGAGGAGAAGGGGTCTCTGTGTGACTATTCCCATTGGGAGTGGACTTTCTCTTCTCACTCTCTTTCTCTCTCTGGTAAGCACACATGCCCTTTGGGGGGGGGGAACTAAACAGATTAATATACAGGTCTTGCATCAAAGGATGTACTCATTCCAGTAATGCCTCCAAATACCTTCTTCTTTACCCATTCATGACTATATGGTACCAGATATTTGGAACTGAACAGTCTCACCCTGTAAAGGGCAAAAAAGCACCAGAAGGATATGCAAAGAATATTAATATATTTGACTGAGACCTCTGAGATGTTCCAGACACTGCAATTGCATTTATAGTCCAAGACACTGAAAATTCAATGCAGCAAATATGAAAGAAATATTATATACCTGATAAATATTGTTTGGTTTTGTTTAAATCTTCCTAGAGAAAATGGAAAAGACCCTGGAGGATAAGGAGTGTAGGCTGAAGGCAAGCCAGACAGACAAGTCCTCAAGTGTTCTCTTCATATGCATGGATATTAAAAATATCTAAATAGGCCTTAAGGCTGCCTTCTTACTTTAAACTCACTGAAGGGGTAGAGTATCATTTTCCTTGGAAGTATAAATATTGAAAATACTCATAATATGAATCAAATATTGTGATTTTACAAATCATCGACCATGTTTTGGATAGCTATAGTTCTCAAATTCCTTACTAGGAATCAATATCTGTTGGAAGTTTAACATCAAAGATTTATTCTGTGGGAGGAGTGGTTACTTCAAAGGCTAAAGCCAGCACAACAGGAATTGTTATAGTAGGATATATCTAACAATACAAAGAAAAACTTTCAATTAACCAGTTCTATGATGCACTGTAACTTCTATGTGAAGTACTGATCTCCCTTTCCACAGATATGATTGAGCAGAGATTGAATAATTATTGGAAAATGGTGTGAAAGTTAGAAAACGAGCAAAACATCTAAGGCCGGACCACAGTGGCCTTGTAGGATTCTTCCAGCTCTAGGGTACTATGAATTTACAAGCACTGGGCTGAGATCTTAGCAATCCATTTTATCATATTCACCCATACCATGTGGAAAAAGATTCAGGTCACTTTTTGAAAATTGTTGTTATCGTTAGGTTCCTTTTTTATTTCTTTTCAATACTAGTGTATGTTTAATATGTCTGAGAGGGAAATTTGGGACAAACACCTTTAGCAGCATTTCATTAATCTTCCAAAATAAGAAGATTACAATGTAGAACATGGATATCTATTTCTATGATTACATGATAGGTGAAAAAAACTGGGGCCCAGGGTCTTACCACATACTTCCTGTCTCTGAGCTTATTAGTAATAACCCTCAGAATAGTTTCTCATTTTATGTGTGGACATTTTGTTCCATTTTAATTACATTTAAAACAGCATAAAAGGAAGGGTCATGATGCATATAAATGACCTTTTATGAGAGACTTTATCTCTTATTTTGTTACCTCAGAATGCATTGTTCATAATCCTAGATACCCCTGCATTGCATGTAGTTCATATTTAAGAGGCGTGTGTTAAATCAAGTACTCATTCCAGGACTTTCCTGATTCCTCATTCCTTAGGTAAGAACAAAATAAAATTCTACACAGCTCACTTCTAATGAAGCAACCACAAGTTGAAGTGTCCTAAAAGCAGGGCACATTTAAGATGTGATGCTACTAGTCAGAATGTGAAAAAAGTAATAAGTGTGTATGGTTAACAAAGAATGCTTTCCCTCCATAAATCAGTTCTTGTCTGGGTCCATGATAAATTTCTCAGATGCATTTGAACAATTGGATATAACTCTTACTGCCCAGAAAGGCTGTATAAAGCAGAGATATATACAGGACTGACAGGAGAATTTGGTTCATTTTCCTGTTGCAGTTTGTTGAGAGGCAGTGATAATGATCTGTCTAGACTTTGCTGGACAACCTAAAGGAAGATTCTAAGTCTTCTACTTAGAAATGAACTCAGTTGAGAAGTAATCATCTTTCTGCTTTGGCTTTTCTATACAAGAAATTTCACTCAAGGATCAACTACATGTTTTTCAAGGCTGTGATTTTGCAAGAGACTAAGACATGTTCTCCCAAGTCAATGATTTCCCTAAGGTCTGAGTGTCTTCTTAGAATCACTAATATTCCAGAATCATCTTGGTAGACACTAAATCAAATAAGCTCACTCACCAGGACCTGTCTGTTACAAACCAGCACAGATTTTATCTCTTCCCACACAGACTCACTTGTAGTACTTATCATCATTCTCAGTCTGAAAACTTAGGCCCTTTCCATTTCACTGCCAAAATGCCCCAACATACTGGCCCCATGCCTACTCTGGTGGGAATTCCACCTTTATTTCTTGTCCAGTTGATTATCACTTTCTTCCTTTCATCTTACTCCCTTGCCGCAAAGTAAAGCTTGCTATACTTATGCTAGTCTCATTACAGATTCTCAACATGGCACCAGAGGGACCAGAAGTTGGCATAGTGACTATGTTGCTGGACTCCCATGTAGTCGACCACAGTCTGAGTCCTAGACCTGGTGGTTTAAACTCACACGGGCGTGTGTGCATGCAGGCATGCCCAAGATTCCAAGAGGAGAATGGAGGAGAAGGGATTGTGGCGTGGCCATCCCCCCTGAGGAGTGATTTCTCACTTTCTGTTTCTCTGTGTCTCTCTGTCTTTCTGGCGAGCACACGTGCTCTGTAATAAAAACCTCTCCAAAAAAAAAGATGGCACCAGTAAAGTGGACAAATGAAATTCATGCCCTTGCTTTTATGCAATTACCTTGACTCATAAAAGATGGTGCTAGATTTTAGCCACTCTTGTGAGACAGAAGGTTCTTCAACAATATATACCATTTTCAAATACTGAAAGTAGACAAAGTTTCCAGGGGGTAAATTTCTGTTCATAATTGTATAACTGCCTATCCTTTGTAGAGTTATTCCAGGGTTTGTGTTTGTTTGTTTGTTTTCCACTCTCATAGTAACTTCAGGAGATAGATGTTTTTTAATACCCTCATTTTTCTGAGCTGAATACACTAAGGCAAAACAGTGAAATGGCATATGCCCGACCACACAGACCAAGGCTTGGACTCTGCTCTTTCTTCTACTGCCTCATTCCATGAAGGGAATTGAAGTTGGGAGAGAATTTGAGTTGAAATAACAATGATAAAAGTAATTTTTAGTAAAGTTAGTAATTTTCAAATACTTGTTATGTGCTAGATACTGTGCTAATAACTTTCTATGCATTATTGTTTTTAATCTTTATAGTTTTGAGCACTGCATTTATTATCCCCATTTAATCAAGAATGTGGGGTTCAGGAAATTTAAGTGATCTGTGCAACATTACACAGTTTGGTAAAGACAGAATTCATCTTCATATCTGTGTGTTAAGCTGTAGAATTTACTAGTGACAAACAATTAAAAACTAGGAGGTAAAAGCAAAGCATTATGAGCTGAGTCCTGAGTGAAAAGGATGAATGATGTAAAGATGTACTGTGCAAAGGAAAGATCTGGTTTGAATTCCAACCCTGCCTCTATTCATCAGTGTGACCCTAGGAAAATCTGTTAACCCCTTACATTGTAGGCTTTTATAACATGGTGCTGGTATAATTTATCTGGATTATCTTACAGGAAAGAATCTAGGAAGACTAAGCGTGCCTAATGTTCCTGACACCTGACATCAATGCCCAGAAACTCTGGGTTCTTCCTTAGTCCCATGTTCTTATTTCAACTTTCAGGACAACTTTGTTCTTGGTGTATATATCCATTTCCTTGAAGTATAAAAAGGCATTAAGTGAAATTAGTCTGCTCTTTACAAAGGGTATACTTTTGAGAGCCCTGTTGGGCAAAACAATTGTCAGTCAACAAATCAGAGAGATAGAGTCTCTTCCCTAAGGGTTTTTATATTCTGAGAATTACTAGCACCCTTCCCCTACGTAGAGTAAACCGGGCTTTCAGAGGACAGTTTCAGAGGCAGCATGTGGCCAAGACAGGATGGGTTTGCTTTTGCATATCAATCATGATTCTCATGAGAGCTGCCATTTACCATGTGCCTCCCTGGTACTTGGTACAAGGGCAGGTGTGTTAAATATATTATTTATAAACCTTGTAATAGCCCCCTGAAGTATAGTTATCCCAATTTTACAAAGAAAGGAAATGAATCTCTGGGAGAAATGTCCAGGATATCATACTAGTGAGTTTCCCACCAGCCTCTCTGCCATATCATCCATTGCATGTCACTAAACATCCAGCCAGTTCCAAAGTGCTATCCCTTGCTCAGAGCTACCTCTGCTTTCTTTCCAATGATCAGAGCTGCTGAGGTCCTAGAGGAACATGATGGCAGAAAAGAAATCTTGTGTTTTCTAGAACTCACACTCTCATTCTGACTGGGGCTGGACTATAATCAACACCAATCTCTATCTGGTTTTGTGTAATTTAGTTTAGTTTTTTGACAGTTCATCAGAGACTTGTTTCTCTTATATTCATTTCTGAGTTTCTTTTTAGTTATGATGATATAGTTTTTTGGATGATATTGAAATACAAATTTGGAATCTATGAGGAATAAGGAAACAACAAAATGTGGTCATTGAAATATGAGGAAACTTTTTATATTAGTGGAAAAATAGAGTTAAAGTATTAGTTTATTTGGATGCAAAAAATTTAAACCCATGCATAATTTTTTCACAATATCCATTTTCCATGAACTTTTTGAAGACCCCCCCCCCTTAAATATTAAAGTAATCATTTTCAGTCTCCTTTGCAGACTTATCATAGCCTTGTTTGGAAATATCAAGTTAGGTTATATGGTTTTTATATTGTTCATATAATAGCCAGATTTTACTTAAAGAATCATAAAAAGTAAAATGAAAAGGGGGAAACTAGGTTTCAGATTTTTTTTTTCATTTTTGAAGACAAGTCTTTTTTTATTTTTAATTTTTGCTACTGGGTGCTTGTGTTTGTGGGAGAGAGAGGGATTAAGAGAGAGAGAATGAGAAAACAACTCCCCTCCTAGTGGGGAAGCCCATGGCACAATCACTTCTCCTCTTAGAGATTCTGAGCACTCACACACACGCATCTGGCTTGTTTATCAAGCTGCTAGGAGATCTGGACTCAACTAGCTCAGCTGGTCATATGGGGTTCATTAGACTTAACCACCACGCCACCTGCACGCCTAGAAAGTTTGGGTGTTTTTAACTTTTTAATTTTTTTCTAAATTTTACTTCCTCTAAGGTAAATTTATAGCTATAAAAATGATACCTGGAGGGGCTGGTAGGTGGTGTGGTGGTTAAGGGTGTTGGACTCCCAGATGGACAATGGTGGTTTGAGTCCTGGACCTGGTGGCTTTCTCTTCTCTCTCTCTCTCTCTCTCTTTCTCTCTCTTTGCCTCTTGCTCGGTCCCTCTCTGGTCAAATTAAAATAAATAAATAAGGTTAAAAAAATTAAATGGAACCTGGAAATTTTTTTGTTATGATCACAGAGGACAATGAAAACTATTATTCTTCCTAGCCATGTAATACTTCAAAGTAGATTACAGCTCTTCCTTTCAGAAAATGGCATTTGATTTTCAACCAGATACATTGTCTGTCACAAGTATAACCATCTTTCACATCTGGGATGTCTTAAACTGAAAATGTTCATAAAATCACAACTTATTTCAGGGGGAGAAGAAGACTAGGGTCTGCTTCAAATTCTGTTCCTCCAAGGATCCTGCATTTCTTTCCTATTCCATTGTTTCATGCCTAGGAAAAGCCTGTTGACTGGTAATGATAGCCTTTTGGGGAACTTAGAGAGCTTAGAACTGCATTTCTGTTTCCCCTTTCTTTCCTGCCTCTAAAGAGATGCCGTATTCCAAAGAGCTGCCTGCCAAGGCACACTGCTTTCTCTTTGGCCCACCTGGTGGGAGAACCAGCAGTGCAGGTAGATAACACAATGTCAGCTCTTTTAAACTTGGCTGTTGCTGGTGATTGTCCTTGAGGAACAAAAGTTTGGTGGAAGACAGGCCAGCTGGCTCTGGAGAAGGTTCTTGTGAGTGGGTCAACAGCTTGCCTTGAAAAAGTCTGAGGATGCATGTCTGAGACCCTGTCAGAGTTTCTGTGAACATGGATACGGTCACTGACTTTATCACCCAAACAGCTAAACCAGGTAGACTTTATGCACTTTTCAGTGGCAAAGAAAGGGTGAGGAAGAAAGAGAAAACAAAGACCTTAGTAATAGAAACAAAATTGGAGAACAAAAAGGGTATTTATTTCAGAAGCCAAAATATTTTTCTGTTTATAGGACTGGTGTCTCCAACTTAACCACAAATAACAAAAAAATAAAGTAGGGTTAAATGGTCAGTTCACTAAGTAGCAGGGGCAAGGAAACTAGAGTCAGGAATTTCTTACATCTGAGGAAAGAAGGATGCAAAGAGAAGACATTGGAGATGCCAAAGTCCAGTGAAATGAGATCCCTGCAAGCACCCTGCAAAAATACTCCCTTTGTCTGATGCCAAGGAAACTCACTGAAGGTTGTTAGTTTTGCAGCTTCACTTGGAACTAAGAGAAAGCTCCATAAAGTCAAGGGCACATTATAATCAAGTGTTCCGTTTGTTTACTTTGGCAAGTATGAGATGACTTTACTAAGTAATACTCTGTTAGGGCCCGGGGCCAGCACCATTGGAGCAGAAAAAGAAAGGTTTTTCAGGACAAGGCTTCTCAATCTTCTTGCTCTCAACACTATGCTCAGAGAGACCCTGTGACGTCCACAGCAGGAGAATAAACTTTGTCAGCCACATTGGCAAATTGCTGAAGAAGAACCAGGCTAGCTAGATTACCAGTCACTGGGAGGTGGAAGGATGCTGTAAGAGGGATTGAAGGACTCACTGGACAATGGTCCCCACAGCATCAGCCATACAGCACTCTACCTTTGTCAGTGCAGGTGTTAGATGCAGTCATTCCCTCCAACCAGAAGGGTGTGGCTCTCTCAGCTCCCCAGTCTCAGTCTTCCTCATGTTGTGGCAAGTCCAAGGAGTGCCCTCAGGGGCTGAGGCAGATCAAGGTACAAACACAAGCGGAAAGGGAACCCCAAACCTTGTCTTCTTGGAGCTTTGCTCTTGTTGGCATATTTACTCAGGTGCATGCTCTGAGCTGCTGTTACTGGTGGCAGAGCTCCCCTTAGGCAGTCGGGCTGAGCCACAGATTTGAGGGTATTCTCTTGGGGATGGTGCCAAGTGAATTGGCTGCTTTACCAGACTTAGGTCCTATAGGTCCTGCTCTTCAGCCTTCAGCACTGAACTGGTGGGTAAGCAGGTGAGTTACAGGGGTAAGCAGATATATGGTGTCACCTGTGTAGTCTCAGCAAAAGTGACACTCACTGAGTCTTAATATGCCCCCTGAACCCTAATCAAGGGATTGCTCTTAGATCTGAGCAATGAATGGCTCTCCTATGGGAAAGCCTAGCATTTGGATAGATTTGGGGAAGTAGCTAAAAAGAGATGAGTTGATCCTAGGGTTGATTAAGGCAATAAAAAAAAATTGTCATTTCAAACATTCCAGTGAGACTGTAAATCCCCCTGTCTTTTATCCAAGCAAGCCGGCCACACTTTTCTTCTTGTTTACACGTGACTCAATTTCTCATCATGGCTGAAGTTCTTGGCAAACAGATTTAATGTGAAAATAAATAAATAAAAGATGTTGGAGTCAAGAGAAAATGGTTCCCAAGTACTTAAACCCTTCTATCTATAAAATGAAATGAAGGTTCTGTCATCTCAAAATTCCTATGCCTTGATCCTAAATTCAATCCTAAAGTAATAGTACTCAGAAGTGGGTTCTTTGGGGAGTGAACAGGCCTTGAGGGTGGAGCCCTCATGAATGGGATTAGTTCCCTTATAAAAGAGACCACAGAGAGCTCTCCAGTTTCTTTCCACCATGGGGGGGATCCAGTGAAAAGTCTGCTGTCTGCAGCCCAGAAGAGGGCCTCACCAGAAGGACCTGGCCTTGCTAACACCCTGATCTGTCTAGAATTGTGAGAAATAAACTGTGTGTAAGCCACCTAGTCTTCAGTACTTTCTTATGCCAGCCTGAACTGACCTAGACATCCCTGAGACATATTTTCTCTGAGAAGATCTTGACTTCTTTCACCCAACCTGTTGGCAAACACATTGGGATAGCCTGGAAAAGCAATGTGTTTCCACATTGGGACTGCCACCCAGACTCCAGGCAGGAGTTCCATGCTTCTCCCCTGCATAGCAATCCTCATGTGGTAACCCAGCAGTCAGAGAATGCTGACTTCAGCAGGCACAAGATTCCTGGGGATGCAGCCCTTTCTAACCAAACTTCCAGTTTTGCTTTTGTCCCCTAAGATGCCAAACTATCCCCTGCCCTATATTCACTTTTCTCCTAATCCTGTGACTGATGGTATTGCATCCTCCCAAGATAGAATCCATTACATTAAGGCAAACTGGCCAACCCAAACCAGTTTGACATTTCAGAGTGTGATTTTGTAAGAACCTCCAACTAAAGCAATCACAGGCAATCTCCTAAAAGGACTTCTCTTCCCCCAAATGTCATTGCAGTAACTTTTTTTGTTGGCCAGAATCAGAGACAATCAGAACACATTGGGCATTTCTAATCCAAGTAGCCAAAACTATTTGGTTTCTTTCTTTTCATGTTTTTCCTTCAAGAAACCATGGAATTGCTAAATATCACACACACACACACACACACACACACACACACACACCTGCCATGTCTCCTGTGGAAAACTTGAAGCCATTCCATTCTTCCAGCAGTGTCATCATTTATTATGACTTTGGCATCTTTCATGTTGGGACGAGGCTAAAGAGAAAGTTATGCCTGAATACTGCCACTGCCACACCCCGCCTTACTCAGGCATAATAATCCTCCATACAACCTGGGGAGGAGCTGGTGACCTCAGAGAAAAGAGCAGCTGGCACTAGCAGTTCAAAGGAGATTATGCTGCAGCTATGATTCCAACCTTGCAGGACCTTCATTGGCTCAGCCTTAATCAAGGACCTATTCTATGCCAGGCTTCACACTGGGTTCGAGGGATACAAAGGTGAATAACGCTACTGCTGCAAAGCCCAAGGAATTGAAAGTCTAAGGTAAAACCCAAGCCAATAAAGATTCTCTGCCCAGGGCAGATGTCCCTTGACCCTAGAAGCCCCCCACTGTGGGAAGCTGCTTTCCTTGCTGGATTCCACTGGAGGAAAAAAAGAGATAAAGCTTAAGGGGTGCAGATTAAAAGACATGATCCTTTTATCAGGAGAGTAAGGCTTTGGAGAATTTCTTCAGTTCACCTTAAAGACTTCAAAATGTGCTTGCTCTGATAGAAGCCCCTTTCTCTATGTGTGTCCAGGTTCTATGCAGGCAGACAGCATGTACATGAGAATCTCGGGCAAACAGGACTTTTTCATTTCCTTTGATTCTTTCATTTTATTTCCCTTTTCACTTCCTTTCCTTTTATATTGTCACACACACACACTTGTTACCTCCCTGCCTAGAAAAACTCCTCACTGCCTACAGGGTTGAGCCTCCACTTCTCAGGGTGGCTTTTTGGAGAGTGATGGCTCACAATAGGACTGTTGACCATAGGATCAGAATGAACCATTCTCTCGGTCTTTATCAGAGTTTATAATTCACAGGAGTTGATGGACTTTTTTTCCTGGAAACCTGAGAATTAATACTTTCTTTTAAATTTGTTTTTTACTTTTTTTACAGAGAGTCTGTTAAAGACTAAATTCCTTTCCCTGCTCCCTTCATCTCCAGCCCAACTCAGTAGACTCATATGAGCGAACTTTCCTTTCATTTCAGGCTCCAGCCCTTGGAACCAATGGCTGGGTTTTCAGCAAGGA
>NW_006160001.1:5236568-5259001 GCF_000334495.1 Tupaia belangeri chinensis
CAGCAGGAACTTGTCTTCCCTTCGCTGTACCCATAAATGAGTGCTGATAAAAAAAAAAAAAAAAGGTTCTCCTTACTTTAATATATAGATCAATGATTAACAGGGGGCTGTACCTTCCACCAGGCTATAGGACACCTGGTAGAGCTACAGTGTTCTCCTTCCCAGTGTAGGAAATGCAGAAGAAGTCACCTCAGAACAGTCGCCTCTAAGGCTCTTCATAAAGATGTGGCAGGTTATGGTTCAGAGTGTGGATGAAGTGACAGACGGCAGGAAGGCCACAGGTGAGATTTGGGCCAATTTTTACTTTTCTCTGCCATTCTGATTCTCTCTTATCTTTCTCATCTGGGGCTGGGAATGGGTAGGCATGGAGTATGACAAAAGAATCAAAAGGCAAAAAGGACCTTATGAATAAGTCCATGTTTTACAAGGTAACAATGTGTTAACTTAAAGGCCTAACATGGAGGGTTACTTGACATGCCAGGAGTTCCAGAGAGAAAGTGTGGCCAAGCATGAGAGCAAAGATCAGAAGGTCATTGCTTATGCACTGGCACAATCACAGTCACAGGCACATGATAGAACAGTCTTGGGAAGTACAAGATTCTGCAAGACAAGGAGGCTGTATAGATGTGGAGCTGGAAGCATATCTGGATCTTACTAGAAGGCAGAGAGGCCAGACAGTGAATAGTTAAAATAATGCTGAAAAATATGGCAAGGCAAGATCCAACTCATTTTTTTTTAAGACTTCATTTTTATTTTGTAGCAGTTTTCAATGTAAAGGAAAATGACAGATAATACAGAAAGTTCTTATACACTCTTCC
The DNA here is from genome assembly GCF_000334495.1 of Tupaia belangeri chinensis. Taxonomy (NCBI): domain Eukaryota; kingdom Metazoa; phylum Chordata; class Mammalia; order Scandentia; family Tupaiidae; genus Tupaia; species Tupaia belangeri. The sequence goes on from NW_006160001.1 coordinate 5,237,387, forward strand.
TCTACAGTTTTTTTTAGTATTATCATCTCATGTTATTTTATATGATGATGCAACAATTTTAATATATTACTATTAACTAAAGTTCATGGTTTATGTTAAAGCTTACTTTTTGTGCTGTACAGTTCTATGGGTTTTGAGAAATTCAAAAAGACATTTATCCATCATTATATTAATAGCATCATACTGAATACTTGTACTGCCCTAAAAAATCTCTGGGTTTCACATAATAATCCCTCCACCCCTTCCCCAAACCCCAGACAACCATTGATCTTTTTATGGTCCCTATAGTTTTGCCTTTTCTAGAATGTCATATATATAGTTGGAACCGTACATAAGTCTTTTCAGACTTATTTCTTTCACCTGCCAATATGCTTTTAAGTTTCCTCTATTTCTCTCCATTGTTTCATAATTTCTCTTTTTTTAATTATTATTATTATACATTCAATCACTATACATCATTTACATTGTAAAGAGACTTTACCCAGAACGATGTACAACTCAGACCAGCTCAGTTGAGAATACTATACACATCATCCTCAACAGGTAATAAACCATATCTGTGTCCCACAAATGTCTTACCTCTCTATTTTTCCCCAAAATTTCCTTTCCTATGCTCTTTCCTTTTCACACTCCCCTTCCACTTTGTCTCTAGTGTCCATAACAATTTTCAATGCTTTTATGTCCTCCAGTCTTTCAGTCTCTACCATAGTGTGCAGACATTCAGTATATGTTATGTGGAGATATACAATCTCTCTGTTTCATAACCTGACTGGCTTCACTCAGCAATAAATCTTCCATATTTGTCTACCTTCTATCAAATGCCAGGTACTTTTGTTTTTTATGGCTGAATAGTATTCCATGGAGTATATGTGTCACATTTGTTCAATCCATTTATCTGTGAACATTTAGATTGGTTCTATGTCTTAGCAATCATGAATAATGCTGCAATAAATATACATGTGCAAGCACTTTTCTGACTGAGCATTCTCCTGTCCTTTGGGTAGATGCCCAGGAGTGGAATTGCTGGATAATATGGTAGTTCTATTTGAAGGTCTTTGAGGAATGTCCATATTGTTCTCCACAGTGGTTGGACCAATTTACATTCCCACCAGCAATGTAGGAGAGCTCCCCTTTCACCACTCCCCACTGGCACTTAGCTTTTTTTTTTTTTAATCTTCACCATTCTGACTGGAGTTAGGTGGTATTTCATTGCAGTTTTGATCTGCATCACCCTTATGATGAGGAATTTTGAGCATTTTTTTCATATGCTTTTTGGCTGTTCATATGTCTTCCTTAGAGAGTTGTTTATTCAGCTCGTTTTCCCATTTTTTAACTGTGTGAATCATTTTCTTTTGGGTAAGCTGCTTGAGTTTCCTGTTTATTCTTGTTCCTTACCTGAGGCATACTTTACAAAAATTTTCTCCTATTCCATGGATTGTTGATTTATACTAATTACTGTGTCCTTTGCTGTGCAAAAACTAAGATATGTAGGAATAAAACTAACCAAGGAAGTCAAAGACCTCTATAAGGAAAACTATGAAAATCTTTAAAAAGAAATTGAAAATGACACAAAGAAGTGGAAGAACATCCCATGTTCCTGGATTGGGAGAATTAATATAATCAAAATGGCAATCCTATACAAATGAATTTATATATTTAGTGCAACCTCTATAAAATTACATAATTTTCTCTTTTAGCACTAATAGTCCATAGTATGGATGTGCCATGAGTCTGTGTATCCACTGGACAGACTTTCAGCAAAATAAGAGGTAGAAACAATGGAAAGGAAGGATGAAGGAAAAGCAGCAGAGGATACAGGATATGATAGAAGCAAGAAGGAAGAAAATTTGGGAAAAACAGACTAACAAACTATAAATATGGAAACAGAAGCCTACACATGTGTAAGTCAAAGTTCTTGTGGCCAGTGCTCAAGAGGGCACAGTCCTCACTGTCACCCACCAGGCCTTCTCTGATTTTCTTTTGTTATAGACACATCATGAATGTGGGAACCATGTAATCTTCTTCTTTTTTTTTTTTTAGAGGTTTTTTTTTTTTGCTATAGGGCGCATGTGTTCGCCAGACAGACAGAGACAGAGAGACAGAAAGCGAGAAATCACCCCCCAGGGGGATGGCCACGCTGCAATCCCTTCTCCATTCTCCTCTTGGGATCATGGGGACGCACACACACGCGCCCAGTGTGAGTTTAAGCCACTGGGTCCTGGACTCGAACCGTGGCCGACTACGTGGGAGTCCAGCGACATAGCCATTACGCTAACTGCTGATCCCTGTAAGCTTCTTCTTGAGAGCCCAACATATCGAAGGCCCTACAATAGGCAGGTTCTCTCAGACACCAAGATCAGTGCTGAGTAGTCATATCCAATGAATCTGTGCTGCTTATATGGCTGAGCCCTTCCATGCCACAGGTATGAGAGAGCTTGCATGAGACATTCATCTCAGTAAAGAATGCATCTCTCTTGCCATCATCTGAACCTGGCTTGTGAGATGCTCTGTAGTCCAAGAGTGAAGCTTCAGGGAATCAGGGAAATCAAAGAAGACTCATGTCAACCTATCATAACAGGTGAAAAGGGCATTCTCATCTCAGGTTAGGAATCTAGCTCTCTATGCACTAATCTTTTCATCCAAACACAAGACAGCATAATTTGGACAAACGATCTCTGTAAAAATGGAATAATAGGTAGGTGAATTGGGTGCTTAGAACAGCTTTGAAAGTAATTAAAACTAACCAGTCCCTGCAGATATTCACATGTGGGAGAAAAAGAACCATCTGTGTAATAGCAGTAGCAACTCATATGCACTTATGTAGGGACCCAGTCTGGAGGGTGCAGCCTACACTACCCAGAAAAAGATAGCTCTCCAAGAAAGCTAAAAATTGCAGGGCTAATAGAAGTCTACCAGTGAGCATTTACTAGTTCAGTGGAGCTCCTATGCAAGAGTTTATTTCCCAGACTTGTATCCTGTTGAAAGGTCACTCCCTAAAATCAGGCTTTCTTGCAGGGCATAGTGCTGGTATTCTTTGATAACTCATACTATCTTTCAGTATGATGAGGAGTGAATGAACTTATAAGATATTGGGGTATGCTGTAACCCATTTTATGTACCTATAACAGATAACACAGACTGGGTAATTTATAAGGAAATGTCATACTGTTCTAGGAAATCCAAGGTTGAAGAGCTCACATCTGGTAAGAGCCTTGTTACTGAGGTAGAAGGGCAAGAGAGCATGCACACTCATGCATAAGGGAGGGAGAGAGAGAAAGAGAGAGAGAGAGAGAGAAAGGGAACCAACATATCCTTTTATCAAGAACCCACTCTCAGGATAACTAATGTAGTCCTCCAATAATAGCATTAGTCCATTCATAGTCCAGAGTCCTCAATCACCTTCTTTTCAACCCTACCTCTCAACACTGTTGTGTTGTGGATTAAGTTTCCAACACGTGAACCAACTTTTATAGCCTAGTGGTGAAGGGAGCTGGATCCCACATGGCCAACCACAGTATGAATTTCTGCCCTATCAGCTTGAAAAACATGCCAAGTGTATGTGCATGGCCAAAATCTCAACAGGATGGAGGCATGGAGAAGGGATTTTGGTCTGACCATGCCCCACTATGGACTGATCTCCCTCTCCCCTTCACTCTCACTCTCTTACCCCACTGAGAAATTCTCTCTCTCTTCTCTCTCTCTCTCTCATAAATGCAACCCCTGGCAATTGAAAAAAAAAAAAAAAAAAAGAAAGAAAGAAAAGAAAAACGTTTCCAACACATGATCTTTGGTAGACAAATTCAAACCTAAGCAGGGTGTTTTGCTTTGGATCTGTTCATATCCTGCCCATATGTGTGCTCACATGATGTGCACAGCCAGCATGAGGGTAGAGAGCTCTTAGGAATTTCTAACCTAAGGGAAAGAATTTGGGGGCTGCTTTGCCCAAAGGTTATTTTGCAGTGTGGAGCTCACCAGAGACATATATCTTGATCCCTGTCTATACTGCTGTTATATAACTTGAGAAGTTGAAAGTCACCATATAAACAATAGACACGAGGTGGTTGACATGGGTGCAGTGGTTTGGACAGAGAGCAGCTATCCTTCTGTCTTGAGCCCTCAAAATGGCATGCGTTCACAGATTTATATATATATATATATATATATATATATATATCAGCTGAACTTGCTATTGAAAGTAGTTAGATTAATTAAGATATTTTGTGAATCAATAAAATGTGCGGGGGGGGTGGAATAGAAAGCAACTGTAGATACCAAAGACAGGTGGGAAGAGAGTGAAAAATGACAGAGGGTGAGAAATGGGGGGAAATACATATATATGTACGTATGTGTGTGTGTGTGTGTGTGTGTGTGTGTGTGTGTGTATATATATGGAAAATTACCTGTCGACGATAACATGTATGATTAAGCCAATATACAGTGTATTCTGTATGAGAAACATTATGTATGCTGTTATGATGCTCAGTGAATGAATGTAAAATAAATAATTTTTTTTTAAATGGCAGTACTTTCAGAACGAGGCCTTGTCCATGGGAACAAATACCCAGAGGTAACACATAAGGGTCTCATAGCTCTTCAACCCACCGGGCAGCAGAGGTAGTCCAAATGATTCGAGTAACCAGACACATAAGCAGGGGAGACCTGGACTTGGATCTCAGCTCAGCGTCTGCTTTAGGGACTGTTGGATTTGCCTACTCCATTGGCATTGAACTTCACTGACGTTCCTGGCCCATCTTAGGTTATTTATTTCATATTTGGTCCCCTAGAGAGGAGCAGTCCTCTTACCACTAAGTGTTCATTATCCATATATTTCTATGAGAAAGATATTTAGAAAGAATCTATTTTCCTGAGGTAGTCTGCTAACCAGAACAGAATTTCATTTTGTTTTCCTGCTCATTGGCATGTTCCGTTCATGACTGGGAAGGACTGGTTGTGAAAATGCAGAGTGAAGGTCAACATTTTGTAGTAGTGTATAAAAAGAGTAAAGAGTCTGGGGTATGTTCCTCTGTCCAGAGAATGTGACTCATCCACCGCACAGATCTTTTCCTTACTCCTCCTCCTTTTCACTCCGCTTTTCCAGGCTCTTCTCTAGACTTTGCCCCCATTGTCTTACCTATGCCCTTTCTTTTTATCTACCTATATTTTTCAGCCATAGACATCAGACAATATTTAAATGTCTGCTCATAATAAAATGAAAACCTTGGTGAGAGGCCTAGGGTCCCCAGGGAGTTTGGAGAGAGAAGGAGGAGGGCACAGAGCAGAGAGAGAGGTTGGCACTACCTTCTTGACAAGGAGTCCCAAGTGCTCAGGGGCACTGAAGGACAGACACTCGTGACAGAGCCCAGAGCTGTGCCTTTATCATTTATGGTGTTAAACTATGGGACATTCATTCACTTATGAATTTTCTTAGCGAAAATTGAATGACCACCAATTTTTAAATAGGGTGAACCTTGAGGATACAAAGATGAATTAAACATAGTCCTTGTCCCCAGAAAGCTTGTAGGTAAGACCAATAATGGAGACTGTGGTAAAATCTCTGATCCTGGGGGCCATGGGTCTCCGTGAGGGAGGCTGGAATCAAATGGGGTTGCTCTGGGAGGATTCCAGAAGACTTAATGCCTGAACTGAATATTAAAGATGAAGTTGGGAGCTAGGCGAAGCAAGTCAGATTATAAAAGACAGACTTTGTATGTCCTCACTCAATATATATCTATGCTCAATGGCAGAAACTGAAAGTTTGGAAGGTATAGTAGCAGGGAGGGCAATGGTAGATACCAGAGATAGTAAGGATAGGGGTAATATGGAGGTGGGTAATGGAGGGAGGGAGGGTGGAAGGGGAACAGGGGAAGAAAAAGAAAAAAAGTATATTTAATTGACAAGAAAAATTAAAAGCTATTTGCTGATAATGTAATGTCTCTGTCTTGACTGATATGCATGTAATTGTGCTGGAAAAAGAAATGCTATACACTGTAAATACATATGTGATTAAATGTAATATGAAAAATAAGAATAAAACATAAAAAAGAGCAATGTTATAGATAGCATGTCTCTGGCAGAAACAGCCCACTGTAAGAGCAAAGGCACTTAAGAAGCATGGTGGTAATGGAAAAACTTGGAGCCAAGTATTTGGAACCCCAATTATGTGACCTGGACAGACATGAGACCTAGGGTAGGAAAAGAGAACCAGTTTGGGTTGGACTTGGAGGCCATATGAGAAGGCTCAGGTTAAGGAAATTATGGAAGAACTGTAGACAGGAGAGATGTATCAGATTAGCATTTGTAAAAGAAAATTTCTAGCTGAAATGTGGAAAACAGTTTGGAGGGAGCAAGGCAGAAGATATTGAGAGTACTTATGGGCTGTTGCAATGAGAATAAAACTAGAAATGAGGTTCCTCAGAAGTCTCTTTCTTCCTCCACACCTGGCCACCCCAGACTTCCTGTTAGAGAGGAAAGCAAGCTGGTGAGGAAGGTTTTCTTGAAAACACATTGCTTAATTGCGTCGTTTCTGTGTTGACTATGACTATAATGACTTTGTTTTACAGTCACCATCATGTAAACATTTCCTTCTGCTAACAGCTAGCTATTTTTCCAATAACCTACCAGCTCTGCCTAATATTTGCCCACGGCCAGGCTCAGGGACCCAGCAGTCCAGTATCTCCTCTGTTGGAAGAAGTTTCCTCTCTGGTTATAAATACTAATAGATATACAATTGTCAAAAGACACTTGCTCTAGCACAGGTGGCAGAACAAGATGGCTTCACTAGGGAAGAAAGATCATTAGTCATTATGTCATTCATTTCTCTTTACTATATAACTGTGTCCAAATTAAGCTTTGAGTCAAAGGATAAGTATTTGATTGTTTAGGCCAAAGCGGAATTATTATCAAACACCGTAGTTAAGAGGGAAAATTATGGAATGTACTCCTGTCAATTGTTAGCTGTGTGGCATGAAAGAAGAACTTAATCTCTCTCTGACTCCATTTCCAAATCTAGTATAGGATATTTATATTGCTCACCCATCCTAGTTTTGTGGGGCTACCATAACAAAACCCTATAAACTAGGTGACTTAAACAACAAAAATTTGTTGCCTCACAAATCCAGAGGCCAGAAATCTAAATCATGGTTTCAGCAGGGTTGATTCTCTTCTAAGAGCTGTGAGCAAGAATCTATTCTAGGACTCTGTCCCAGCTTCTGGTGTTTTGCTGGCAATGGTTGGCATTCCTTGGCTTGTTGAAGCATCAACCCATTCTCTGCCTTTATCTTCACATGATGATCTCCCTGAATCTGTGTCCAGATCTCTCCTTTTTATAAGAACACCAGACATATTGAATGAGCATCCATCCTAACTTCATCTTAGCTAAGTATATCTGCAATTACCCTGTTTCCAAATACATGCACCTTCTGAGGTGCTGAGTGTTAGGACTTCAATGTATGAATCTGGGGATAGGGGTAAAATTTAACCAAAACATTACATAGTAGAATTGAATTTGCAATCAGAATTAAATGAATTAGTTCCTATAAAGTACTTCAAACAGTGCCTGGAAATTAGACAACTCTCAGTAAATGCTGGGTAATGCTAGATATAAACAAAATATTCCCAGGATAGTGGAGAGTACTGAGATTCAGTGATTTGTGGCTTGTGTCTTTTTTGATTGGCAGGCTTTATGACATATAAGGTATTTTGAATAATATTCCCAGCTAAAAGGTTTATGATAAGAAGAGGAAGACCCTGTGATGTCTGACTTTTTTTTAACCCCTGTTCTCCAAGATGTACATACTGTACCTGGGGACATCAAGAAGTTTGCGAAATAAATGAAACTAAAGTATGAGTTTATTTATATGCAAAAATGTGAAATTCATGCATAGTTTTTCATAATATACCTTTTCCGTGAACTTTTTGAAGATCCTTCATCCACTGTAATCTACTAATCCACTAATCCACTAATCCCAGAGGAGGGAAAAACAACTGCTATTTCTTACAAATAACTGATGAAAGTTCTGTCCTGATGAGTCTTACATATCGTTAACTTCTCTGTGTTTGTGTCTCACTCACGTGAGTTGGGGTGGAGATACTCACTGCACTGTGGAGTCAAAACTTACTAATTTGTGTTCTGGAGGGCTGACCTCAGCCTGCCTGGGGGAGCAGCTGACGTGCGTAAAAGTGTTTGTTCACCTCAGCTTACCTTAGAGTCAGCCTTTCAAAAAATAAATAAGATATGTTGATCTTTTGTGTAGATGGTTAAACAAAATTGAGTGGTCCCAAATGAATTCCAGGTAAAGAAGAATAAGTGGAAATATCAGAAAGCAAGCTACTGAAATTATCAACAGCTGGGCCTGAAGAGCCCAGTGGCCTCTGCAGAGCTTCTAGGACACAGCAAGTGTCTTCATAGCAAACCCTCTCTGCCCATAGTTCTTGACAGCTGCCACGCCCCCCACCTCACCCCCTGAAACTGTGTGGCAAGAGATTAAGAAAACAGCACCTACCTGGCAGAGGAGGTAGCTGACAGAATCAGCCAAAGTCAAACTGAGCCACCAAGGAAAAACTGATTGGGAATATATGGTTTCCATTGAAGAAACTTCCAAAAGGGTTTTTGTCCATAGAGAGGTTTTGATGGGGCTGACTTTGCTGCAGACTGACTCATCTCAGAAGCGTGGACTCCCTGACCTCAAAGGTCAAAATAATTGAGCTATTTTTCCCTAAAACATTTTTTAAAGTTTATTTCTCCCATGAAAGAGGGAGACAGAAGAAAATAGAGAGAAGGGCATCCCCCTCTACGGGGTCTTCACAACTTAATCCTACTCCCAGCCTCAGCCAACTCAGATCACAGGCATGTACTGACATACCCAGCATTCTTGGGGAGACCTCAGGGCATGAGCCCAGGACCTTCCTATATGGCCTCAGCATCCCAGAGCATTGCCTTACCTTGAATCACTGCTACTGGATTGGGAGCGCTCGCTCTCTCTCTCTCGCTCTCTCTCTCTTGCCCCTCAGATTCCAGTGTCCTTTCATAGGGAAGTTTCTGTGCTCCATCAGGAAAATACCAGACTGGGAGGTAGGATGCCTGCTCTGATTCTGCTTTCCCCAAAGCTGTGTAACCTTAGACAAGTGATTCGACTTTTCTGGGCTCAGTTTCTTCTATTTCCTCTACTGTTCAAAGGGACTGAAATTATAAAAATCATGGAGTTGTCATACTGAGAGAATCTTAGGAATCCAGTTCTGTCCATTTTGCAGATAAAACTGAGGGCTTATGAGACTTACAGTCATCAAGCTAATGAGGGGTCAGGTATCTGGAATTCAGATGTCTTAACTGCCACCTGAGACCTATTCCATTTAATAATAGCTATCCCTCATCTGCTTATAGTGTCAGAGTACTCACTTTACTCCTCACCACAACATTCCTTTTCTTCTCTTCAATTCACCAGAGGATTCTTTCACTCACCAGAGAGAATGAGAGGAGGAAAAAGCACCCTCCATAAGGCATGCTTATGCTGCAATCCCTTCTCTATTTCTCTCTCCTTTGGGGATTTTGGACTCAGTGTATGTTTTCAAGAACAAATTTGGTTTGCCATAAGGGATCTAGTTCCCTTAATCACCAGGTCTAGTTCCCTTAACAGGGTGGCTTCTCTCACAACAATCTTCTGTGGTAGATACTTGTATGCCCATCTTGCAGATAAAGAAACTGTCTTGCCCAAGTTCTTCCAGCCACTGAGTAGAGGTGCCAGGACTTTGACTGCTAGTTTGTTGTTCTTCCTGTGGCACATTAACTGCCTCCTTTACCCTCAGAACATCTGGCCACATGCCACCATGGATGCGCTTTTTAAGCTGGCACCAGTCCCACGAGGAGCAAGGCTCTGGTTCTAGATTGTAGGCAGGTTTGTCACAGGGGTGGGGACAGACAAGCAAAAATACTTCAAAGCAGCTGCAGAAATGTAGTATTCATCTTCTCACTGCAAACTCTTTTTCACAGGGTAAAAGAGATTTTTAAGGAAGAATACTACTGTATGTGTCTAATCTAGAAAATATTATTATTGACCTATTTGATCAAGGGTAGAGCAAAATGAGTTAGTTAGCAGCACCTGAGCTCAGGTGGGTGACTCTGCCATCCTCCCTCTTCCTCAGTCTTTTATTTATTTATTTATTTATTTATTTATTTATTGGAGAGGATTTTGCTATAGGGCACGTGTGCTCACCAGACAGACAGAGAGAGACAGAGAGACAGAAAGCAAGAAATCACCCCCTAGGTGGGATGGCCACGCTACAATCCCTTCTCCGTTCTCCTCTCAGGATCTTGGGCACGCACACACACTCGCCCGGCATGAGTTTTAAGCCACCAGGTCCGGGACACAAACCACGGTCTACTATATGGGAATCCAGCTACATAGCCATTATGCTAACTGCTGGTCCCTTCCTCAGTCATTTTTGTCTTGAAGAGCCTGGTACCCTGAGTAACACCAGTACCTCTCAGCATCTTGGAAGAGTCACTTTCTCTGGGTAAACAGAGACCTCCATACAATATCAAGACCTCCTCTGCATAAAGGAGACTCACTCTCCAAGATCTCTCCAGGGTGAGTGTAGTTAAGTTCCAGTCCACATGGTTTGGCAGCATTAGATGTCTGACAGAAAGTCTTGATAAATATCTGGTCAATGTCACGCTGTGGGAGAATCCGAAGGACAGGTTATTTGTGTTTGTTACTCAAATGTCACCCAATGGAAATGTTATCCATAATGTAATTTCAGGTTTTCTAGAGAGAAAGTGGAAAAGAAATGGCAATTAGTTTTAATAATATAATTTATTTATTCTAGTATGGTTCAAATATCATGTCAATGTGTAATAACATAGTAATTAAGGAGATAGTTTTTATTTCCCTTTTTATGCAGAATCTTTGAAGTCCAGCATGTATTTTACACTGACAGAATATCTCATTTTGGACTAGTCACATTTCCAGTGCTGGAATGCACATAGCTATTGCTGCTGTATGGCATAGTTCAGTGTTAGACAGATGAGCCCACCCAGATGGCCTCAGCAGGTGTTTTAAGCTCTCAATCGCTCAGATCTCTTTCCTTTTTTTCTTAAGGAATTATTTATTTTAATTTTATTTATTATTATCAATTTGACCAGAGAGAGAGAGAGAGACCAGACACCAAGTCTGGGACTTAAACTGTGGTCAGCCACGTGGGTTAACCACCACACCACCTGCCAGCCCCCCTCTAAGATCCCTTTCAATCAACACTTGAAAAGTCTGAGAGTACTAATGTGGTTGGGAACACATTCATCAGGCTCTCAGCATTCTTAACAAAAATAGATGTAGCAAAATACAATCATGACTCCTCTCCTCCTACCCATTCCTTCACCACAAGCAATCAACAGGTTGGTCTCAAAGATAACTGGCCAAAGTCAAAGAAAACTGCTTTAGTTCCTTGATAAGCCTCTCTCTCTCATTTTTAGTTGTATATATGGATAATCAGAATCCCTGCTTCTACTGGTGTGATTGCACCTGCTAGGAGCACCAGAGTTAATTATTAACAACCAGACAAATTTTCAATGAGCCAGGGCTAAACCTTGCTCTAAGGCTCTTGAATGCATTTGCTTTTTAAATTTTTTTTTTAATTTGCCAGAGGGGACTTACACTTAACAGAGAGAGAGAGAGAAAAGAGAGTGAAAGTGAGAAAGCATCCCTCGTGGGGCATGATCACACCACAGTCCTCCTTCATTCTTCTCTTGGGATTTGGGACATGACTGCACACATACCCTGCATGTTTCTCAAGCAGCTGGGTCCAGAATTTGAACCATGCCATAGATCCTGTGGGACCCAGCTGTCTTAACCACTATGTCACGGGTTGTCCCAGCTCGTGCATTTTCTAGGAGCACATTTCCATGAGGACTTCACTGCCGTTAGGTTTATCCTCAGGCCAAGAACGTAGAGACACACAAACACTGGGCCTATAATTTTAGTTAGAAGAGATCCAAGCGTAAAACCTCAGGGAACCTGAAGATTTTTCTAGGAAAGTAAACTTTCTTATTAGATCTCTCAACCAAACAAGTGTTTGGGGAGAATAAAATCACATTACCTTAGAAAGAACTGAAATAGTCTGGCCTGACTTGTAGAATAAAGATAATTTTATTCATTGTATAAAGTCACTCTAAACAATGGTAAGGCCCTTGGATAACATGATTTACTCCTCATCCACCCTACTTGAAATAAACACATCCTAGGATTAGGTTGGAAGGAATGTGGGAATTAATTTTGCCCCTCTTAATGTATATATGAGCCATCTGAAATGAAAAAAAGGCCATGTCTAGAGAGTGAGCCTGATGCCTTGCAGGTGGTATGCTTCCTGCCCAAAGAGAGCTGAAAGCTCTGAGTCCTACAGTTTCTCTAAAGTCTATCTAGCAGTTTCCTGATATTTTGTTTATGCAAAACAAAATTTTCCTTTGCTGGTATAATACAGAGGTGGACTTTGGCCTAAGTCATGCAAAAATATCAAAATTAAGAGCACCTACATTTGCTGTGCATTAACTATTTGTGTGGCACTATGAGAACTTAACCAAAAACTTCCATTTCCTCATGTGTAACAGTCAAATTCCTTAGCTCATAATTCCCTCATGTATGCTTGTGTTATGTGGAAGATTAACTAAACACATATCAAGTGCTTAGAGCTCCATCTCCCTATCTCACCTATGATCTTGATGAGTCACTGCTTTGCCTTGTGAGGAAGGGAAGGAGGTAAGCTACAGGAAGGGTTGACTTTACAGGTAGACGCAATCTGTGAGGGTCTTTGTGGTACAACACGTCCCATGCCCATGCCTAACTCAATCATTCTAGTCCACCAGGATTGTTTATTTATTTGTCTGTTATTTTGAAAGTTGAAGGGCCAGCCCTATGGCTTGGTGGTTAAGGGAACCAGATCCCACATGGCCAATCATGTGGCTCAAATTCCAGCCACAGTGGCTTGAAAACATGTTAGAAGCATGTGCTTGAGTGCCCCAAATCCTGACAGGGCGAAGAAATGGATAAGACTGCAGACCACAGCCCATATCCATTGAGGAATGCTTTCTCCCTGTCTGTATGTTTCTTTCTGGCAAACACATGTATCCTCTGGGGTTGTGGGGGCAGGGGAGGATTAAGTTTAGGTTTCCTTCACTAAAGGCAAATACTCTTCTGAGGGATAATCTTTTAATCAGCCAACCATTACCAGGAAATCTGTTATATCTTCCCAGGTATCTAAAAGAGCAAGGTCTTATGGGTAAGGGCAGGAGAAAAAGACCAAACTTCTGGTACCCTAAAATTCAGACAGGAGCCAGCAGATGGTGTAGCAGTTACATCACTGGATGTACATCCCACCTGGCCAACCATGGTTTGAGTCCTAGATCTGGTGGCTTGAAACTCATGCTGTGCGTGCATGTGTGCCCAAAGTCCCCAGAAGAAAATAGGGGAGAAAGGATTGCTGTGTTGCCACTCCTCGGGAGGTGATTTCTCACTTTCTCTCTCATTGGCTCTGTCTCTCTCTCTCTCTCCAATGAGTGCACATGCCCTAAGGCAAAAGCCTCTAAAAGAAAACCTAAAAATTAAAAAATAAAGAGAATTCAGACTATAGTAGAAATGACCATCTGACATTTAATCTGATGCACTCAAATGACTGTTAATATATAAGTAAATTTGAGGACCAGCAGGTAGCCTAGAGGTTAAGGTAGCTGGATCCCACATGGCCAACTACACAGTTGAATCCCAGACCTGATGGTTTGAGTAACACACTGTACATGTGGTGCGTGCAGGGCCAAAGTCCCAAAAGGAGGGGAAAAGTGAGGAGAAGGGATTATGGTGTGACCATTCACCATGAGGGGTGCTTTGTCACTTTCCTTCTCTCTATCTCTCTGTCTTTCTCTGATGAGTGTGCATGCCCTCTGGCAAACTCTAAAAAAGAAAGAGAGGGAAGGAAGGAAGGAAGGAAGGAAGGAAGGAAGGAAGGAAGGAAGGAAGGAAGGAAGGAAGGAAGGAAGGAAGGAAGGAAAGAAAGACAAAAAGAAAGAAAGAGAAAGAAGAAAGAAAAAGAAAAAGGAAGAAAGAAAAAGAAAGGAAGAAAGAGAAAGGGAGAGAAAGAAAGAAAAGTTTGAGTCATCTTGAAGTTGCCTTCTTTCTACTGGGAAAATATTTGAAAACTTTTACTCAGAATGAGTAATTTAGAAAAAAAGATGGTGCTGTCCTTCAAATATCATGCTTGTTATTTTTGCAGAGATTTAATTAGCCTGTAACTCTGAAGTGTCAACACCTTGGTTTGGGCTTTTGACTAATCAAATTATACATGTGTCTATACAGCCAACCATAAATGAATTAACACAGAATCAAGATTTCATTTGAACTCTGTGACTCCTCTTCAAGTGGGAACTAAAGGGAAAATACTTGGAGCCTAAAGGTCCCTATTTTGGGTGTCCTGGATACCCTCAGCTTTGGTTAAATTAACTGAAGCAAATGCAATGGGAACTTTGAGAGAGATTCCAGTACCTGGAATCAGGCTAGAGCCTCTGGCCATAGGAAGCGTCCCACAGATCTGCCAGTTTCACCAGCGGCCTCAAGGCTTAAGGCGGAACATAACAAGAGCCTTACACCCAGTTGTGTCATGTAACTTTGACAAGGGGCATTGGCAATTTGCAATATATCCAGTGGGCGGCACCAAGGAAACAGATCCAGGACAGGACAATGGGAGAATTACCTGGGATGCTGTTATAAAGCAGAAGTACTCAGAGAAAAGCAGTAACTATCTACTTTTTAAATAATTGTTACATGGAAGGCAGACAAGGAGTGTTTTTTGTTTCAAATGACAAAACTAGCATCAGTGAAGAGCTTACAGGGTGACTGGGTTTTCCTAGCAGTCATGGCTGTCTGCAATGAGTGCATACTTTGCTGGGTGGTGCCTTTCTTAGAACCTAATGTGTTCACACAATGTCTGGGAAAGGGGGAGCACCAGTCGAAGAGTCAGAGGATTGCTTCCCTTTGGGTGGATGGGTGGTACTGGATAGAGAATCCTCAGGGTGTGGGTATCTGTAAGACTATAGTGTTATGGGAACCAGCAGTTAGCGTAATGGTTATGTCGCTGGACTCTCACGTAGTCGACTGCGGTTCACATCCCAGACCCAGTGGCTTAAAACTCACGCCGGGCGCGTGTGCGTGCGTGCCCAAGATCCCGAGAAGAGAATGGAGGAGAAGGGATTGCGGCGTAGCCATCCCCCCTGGGGGTGATTTCTCGCTTTCTGTCTCTCTGTTTCTCTCTGTCTGGCGAGCGCACGTGCCCTATAGCAAAAACCTCTCAAAAAAAAAAAAAAAAAGACTATAGTGTTATGATTTTTGTTAAGTGGATTTATGGTCTCTGTGCTCTACAAACGGTGGTTTCCCACATTAACTATTTCCTGTATGGGAAAACAGGAAAGCTAAGAAGGTTATAGTGCATTTTAAAAATATTTTCTGAGATGCATCAGAAAAGGCAGTGAGTGGTGAGGATAAGAGTGTGGGCTGTTATCCAGGAGGATAAGGGATTGCAGTGTGGCTACCCCTCAGGGGCAGAGGTTGCTTTTTCTGACTTTCCCTTTCTGTATCTCTCTTTCTCTTTCTCTGGCAAATTAAAAACAACAACAACAACAAAAAGTATGTATATTCCTTTTGATTTGTAACATGCTAAAAAGGAAAAAGTTAAATATGGTTACTATTTTTGTAACTACTGACATTTTTCTTTAGGGGCCAATCAGAAATGATAAACCTGATCAGTGGAGTGAATGACAGCTAGTTCAATGACACAAAAGAAAAAATAAACCAAGTCCAGTGATTTGTTTTTCAGTAGTGAAGCTCAATGAGAATGGGAAAACAGCAAGGTCCCTGACATTTCCACTCTGGCGAGGCCGTGGCTTCTTTGTTTCACAAGAGAAACAAAAACCAAGGTTTTAAGCCAAAAGTTCATTTGCCCTACTGTTGACAAGGTGGTAACATCTGACACCTAACTATCCCACCCTAAAATTTTTGTCTCATCATCTACTGATGATGATCACCTGGATGAACGGCAGGGAGCAACAAAAGATAAAGAAGCAAGAGGGCCACATGTCCCAATGTCCTATCTCAGGATTGGCTGGCTGCACCCAGATGATTTGCTTGGGTCTAGAAGCCCTTCGTCCCACCTTTGGTTCTTTGAATTTCCCAGGCTCTGAATTCTAAGCACTTTACCAGCTGGAGATAATGTAAGGAAGGGGAGAAAGATCCCAATTCTCTCTCAAGACATATAGTGTAGCTCTTGAGATCCTGAATGCCCATTTGTCCAAATGAAACAGATCACCGAGGAAACAGCACAGGCCTCCTGCTGTTGAGCAAAGTGTTTTCCAGTCCTGGAAGTGACACCACTTGGCTCCTGTGAGAAATAAGGCAGCTCTGTCCTGATGCTAAAATGATCAATTCCACGTGATAGATGACATTATTTTTCACGGTTCCAATAAATACAACAACGACACCACAGACGCCTGTGGATGATCTCTTTGGAAACTGAATGATGCCATGAGCAAGCAGTTAAATGAGTTCCTTTCTCTTTGGATTGTCTATAAAACTAACATTATTGAAAAATGTGAAGACCGTTATGTTTCATTAGTGAGCTCCACGGCATGATTCAGCGTTGTGGGTAATATGTACTAATCATCCACATGTGCCCATCTCCTAGGACTCTTCCAAATGGCATATTGATTCCTATTGTCAGATTTTGAGGGGGGATGGGCTAGAATCTCAAGTGTGAGATGGAAGTTGTTTCTCCTAATTGCCTTATTTTTTATTGCTTCTTTTTCTGTTGTTCCTTTCTTCTTTTATTGTTTATGAGATGAGCCATCAAAACTATTATATCTGCATGGAACTCTATCTGCTCTGTAGAACATTGCATAACTTAATTTACAGAGGGAAAATATTTTTTTGTCAGCATAACACAACTTGAAGAGGTACTATATGGCCAGCTAACTATGGGACTGAAATTCAGGTAGAATAAGTACCTCAATTTCTCTAGGTCAACAATTATCAGTTGTCCCTTATTTGACCTAGACATGTATACAATAGTGGTTAAATTCAGCAAAATTTTCTTGACTGAGATTTCATTTGTCTGGAAGATTCTACATACTGATCTATACAGAATGCCCATAAAACCCCTTGGCGTGAGATTATGAATCAGCATGTTAATCTCTTTCAGGTAAAAAATATGACACCAAAAAATCCAGTAAGAGATGAGAGGACATGAGTCTGATGTAATACAATATCCTCATACAACACACTCAACCTCATGTGATTGGTCAGCTCTACCTAACAACAGTCAAAAAGCTTAAAACATCCGGCCTACTAGAAAAATACTATCGGAAGAACCTGGAGAAAAATTTAAATGTGTGCAGGCAAAGGAGGAGAGCCACACAGATGACTTCTATCTAGACAGATCTCTTTCTCTCCTTAGGGCCTTTCACACTTAAAAAGGCTGTAGGACCTATTCCCCTCCCCCGACGTTAAAAAAAAGGACTTTACTGAATTAAATTACTTTAACTTCCCTCTCATTTATACTTTACAAAGAATTGCACTGAAAATGAGTTCTGACATTATGAAAATTGGGTACTGAAAATTGATGTTATTAAACCTATTAAGGGTTGAGGGAAGACTCTTTTGAAGAGTTAGCAGTGTGAGTGGCAGTTCCCACCTAATAGGCTTCTGAATAGAAATGTTTATAAACTTACTAGTTTAAATCATTCGAAATTAATATATGCATCCAGCACCTCTTCTCACAATCTCCCTGACATTAAGGGTGCAAGACACTCGATTACTTCACCTTCACCTGCCTGAAGAATGAAATGTTTCATTCTCTGTTAGACTAAATAACTAAATAAACTCTAATGCCTACTTAATGTCAGACAACAGTAGGATTTTAAGCATGACTTTGATAAGTTTTAGCCCCTAATAAAATTATTCTGGTTGAGTAAACAGAATGTCTAGTGGAATTCCAATGTAAAATTTGTCAACAGAGAGTAGCAGGCTGTTGGATATTCAACTATTAATACATATCCCATAAGCTATCAAGAAGAATTTTTATTCCTACAGAGCCTCAAGAATTGGCTGTTTTAGGACTTAACTGAATGTGATACTCATTACTTTTTACCAAAGACATTAAAGAGAAATATACAGAGGCAAGACTTTCATGGGAGACAGAAATGGATTATCGTCTGTTAATGATAAGGTGTATAGTATCCTCAACTGGATTGATGTGAAGAGTATTCATGTTGGGAAAATTTACTTTACAAGCTAAGTGATATACAGTGATTGAATGTATAAAAGAAATTAAAGTAAAATAAAATTTCTAAAAATGTATTTTTAAATACCGACTATGGCAGCTATTCTCAAAAACACTTTCAGTCTTGAATACAGGAAGCAGAAGATTCATACCTTCATTAAAAAATTTTTTTAATCAAAAAAAAAACTATGCAGAGTGATAATGCAATGTGAAATCAATGTAAAATGTCATTTTCATGAAGAGGATAGAAGAGTGCTGTATGACATCATTGTATAACCCACTCAGACTACGTCACTGTGTGACACCTGTCCCCCAGCACTTGAAATGATATACAATAACTAATATGCTCAGTTGCTCATGTTGACTCACCACACTGGACTAGGCACATGAAGGCAGGTCCCATTTCCCATTGATTATCACACCTGTCTTATTCACTTTGCTTATAACTAGCAATCAGTAACATATTGTTGCATAGAGAATACTATATAGAGGAAGAAAATCTTGAAGGAGCAAAATTCTGACAGACATGAATGTTTCATGGCAGGAGAAACTGATGAGCCATGGCAGGAAGCAAAGACGAACAGTGTGAAAATATCATTTCATGTGCTCAGCAAACATTTACAAATCCCGTACCATGTGCTAGACACTGTGGGCAGTGAGAGTACAAGAGCAATGAAGAAACACTGCTCTTGGGGTGGATTGGTGTTTTCTCTCACAATTGGAGAGATTTTTGACACAAGCCTGAATGGAGTGAAATGAAAGTGGCTAAGATTAGGAGTGGTTGGGATTGGTGAGCTGTAAGGGATGAGGTTCAATAAGTGTTTAAAGACCTTTATCCTGTGGACAGTGAAAATCAGCAAAAGAATTTAAGTTAGAGAAAGTTAAAATGTAACTGGAAAAAGTATCAGAAGTTTATTGGACATCATTGTTAAGAGATGTTTCATTACTGATGACAAGTTTAGCCAGTTTACACACACTTCTATCTCAAAACTTTAATAAAAGTGAGACATATATTCACATAGTCACAATTTATAGGACTGGATTATAGTTGCATTTTCATTTAATTTTTGCTTAGTCATTTAGTTAATCATCAGTATATTAATAATAGGGCTTTATAATATTTTACAAATATTACTTCCTTATATTTACTTTTTTAAATGTTCAATGTAGTGTTAAAATGTGGTTCTGATATATTTGTAGACAAAAATATTTTCTAGAAGACTGTACTCCCATTTAATAATCCAATGGGATAATGGGACTTAGTCATACTAAATTCATCATGGAGCAAGGTTTGCTAGTATTCATCTGTTTCATAATATTTTTTGTGAAGTCAGACAGTATAACTAACACCATTTTCTAAACCATCTCTTCCCTTTAATGTTCCCTATGGAACATATAACGAACATTGTATATGCAGTCAGATTTTATAATGGGTATTCTGGTTACAAACTAGATCCTTCACAAGCAATGTGATTATTTTTACATCCATAAACCATGCAAACTACAAAGCAAAGCACAGATGCCCTCCTCTTGCTATGAGGTGTCCATGGTCAACCATATCCAATTCGGAGAAGCAAGTGGGGAAATGAAGTTCTCTTGAGTAGAAATGTTTCTTAGTATCATTTTCCTGAAGGCCTAGTTTGCAATTTAATGGCAAAAAAAAAAATCTGTTTTTAAAAAGTCAAATTTGGAAAAATAAAAAGACAATCCAATTATAAAATGGGCAAAGGATCTAAATAGACATTTCTCCAAAAATTATACACAAATGGCCAATTTGCACAAGAAAAGATGTTCAATGTTGTTATTCACTAGGAAAATGCAAATCAAAAACACAATGAGTCATCTCACACCCCCAAAGATGTCTATAATAAGAAGAAATGGGCAATAACAAGAGTTGACAAGGATGTAGAGAAATTAAAACCCTTGTACCCTGCTGGAAGACATGTAAAATAAAGCAGCCACTTCAGAAAAGTTTGGCAGTTCAAGAAATTATACGTAAAGTTATCTTATGATGCAGTTATATTGGGTCATTGGGAAAGTCATGATGCATTTTGGCATAGAAAAATCTAGAAAGATGTGTCATGACTTTTCCAATGACCCAATAATATGCCCAGCAATTCTATTAGCCATATACCCCCCAAAATGGCAAACAGATTCTCAGATACTTGCACATGTATATACATAACAGCATACTCACATTATCCAAGAATAAAAACAATTTAGTGTCTACCAATAGATAAACAGACAAATGAAATATGGTAACTCATATGGCGGAATACTATTCAGCCATAGAAAAAAATGAAGTACAATAAGGGTGAACCTCAAAAATAGTATGCTAAGTAAAAGGATCTAGTAAAAAAAATTTAAAAATAAAAATACACAAAACCACACATTTCAGGGAACCAGCAGTTAGCATAATGGTTATGTCACTGGACTCCCACGTGGTCGACCGCGATTCGCGTCTGGGACCCAGTGGCTTAAAACTCACGCCGGGCGCATGTGCGTGCGTGCCCAAGATCCCGAGAGGAGAATGGAGGAGAAGGGATTGCGGCATGACCATCTCCTCTGGGGGGGTGATTTCTCGCTTTCTGTCTCTATGTCTCTCTCTGTCTGTCTGGCGAGCGCACATGCCCTGTAGCAAAAACCTCTCAAAAAAAAAAACAAAAAAAAAACACACATTCATGATTTCATTTATATGATATGTTCAGAATAGATATACTCATAGAGACAAAAAATAGATTAGTGTTTGTCAGCTGCAGAAAGAAGAGTAGCAACTGACTGCTAATGGTTACATGGTTCACAGTTTCCTTTGGTGTTGACAAAAATATTCTAAAATTGATTATAGTAATGGCATAACCTTGTGAGTATACCAAAACCCACTAATTTTGTATTTTAAAAAGGGGAGTTGTGTGGTATGTGAATTGCATTTTAAGTTATAAGTTTTAAAAAGGAAAGTTAAAAAATATTATACTTGGAATTCATTATTTTTTGAAGGAGATAAGTAAGTTCCGAAATTAGTTGATTTGGAGAAAATCCATGCAGAAAATTGCAATTGGGAAAAGTTATAAGCAAAGAGATTAGATGACTCACAGAAAATTGGGAGAGAAGTAGATGTTAATAAAAGACAGTACAGAGACTAAATTCAAGTTTATAAAAATACTCAAGCAGATACATGAGGCATATGTATATTAAGTGAATGTGTGTATGTATGTTTATAATATATGTTATATATGAAATATTATTTTATATGCAATTAAATATATGTGTGTGTATATGTATATATGTGTGTGTGTATATATATATATATATATG
>NW_006160001.1:5260830-5289683 GCF_000334495.1 Tupaia belangeri chinensis
GTATATATATATATATATATATCCCCTTTAGGAAAATTCTCAAAGTCTGTACCACCAAAGATTAATGATAGCTCTCTCTGTTTAATGAGATTTCAGGTGACTTAAATTATTTTCTTTGCTACACAGTATTTTCTAATGTTCTGTGTGATGAACATATAATATTCGAACAATAATAATAAAGTGAATGTGGAATGATGTTGTTTGAGAAAATGTACTCTGTGGTAGGATAAAGAAGGTGGAGGCAGTTTTTTATGTCTTCTTAATGTCCTGCTCGAGAAGACCAATCTCCACATGTGGAAAAAATCACATAAAGTAAGGTGGGCATCACAAAACAATAAGGCATGTTCTGTCTCTGAACTACCAAGGCCAGAAGGCATGTTCTTAGAAAATCTGTGGGCCAGCAGGTGCCATAGTGGTTGGGGTGCTAGACTACCACATGACTGACTGCAGTTTGAGCCCCAGACCTGGCAGCTTACTTTCTCACTTTCTCTCTCTCTCTCTGATGAGTACATGCACACTGTAAAAAATTTAAAAAATAATAATAAAATAGATGTTATTAAAAACAAACGAAACTCTGAAGACAACACAAAAGACCTTTTCCCCTTGCTTAACAAATTCTCCCTAATTTTGAGGCATCTTTATAGACACTCTACATTAGTCACTATATGCCAGACCTAGAGCTATCTACTTTATCTATCATCTATCTATCTAGCATCTCTCTATGCAATCTATCTTAAATTGGGAATGTCCACCAGGCAATTGACACCTAAAGGCAATGAAAATGTGTTTTCTAAGTAACAAAATGACTTCAAAAACCACTTTTAAATTATACCACATCAGCATAGTGATTAAGGGAGCCAAATCCCATACGGCTAACCACACTTCAAATTCCAGCCCAGCAAGTTGAAAAACACACAGGGCACTTATACAAGGATACCCAAAATTCTACTCAGATAAGAGAAATGGAGGAAAAGAGATTGTGGTAGGACCCTGGAGGTTCTTTTCTTTAAAAAAAAATTTATTTATTTTACATTCATTCACTGTATATCATTTCAGCGTACAAAACGAGTTTTCCCATCCAGAATACACTTTATATTGGCTCAATATACATGTTATCTTCAACAGATAATTTAACAGGAAATTTTCCACTTTGTGTTTCTTATATTTTTTACTTCTCCCCCCCCCTTTTTATCTCTCTCTCTCTTGCTGGAGAGTATATATGCCCTCTGTCAAGACAAAAAAAAATAAAAATAAAAAAAACCTGAACAGCAGTGCAGTGATAAATTATACTACATAAGAACATGAGCTAAGCATGTAACATGGACTGAGTCACACCCATTCTTGCCTCTCTGATATTACAGAATAATCAGGCAGGAGCCAGGAAAGAGCTAGTTCAGATAGAACAAGTCCACAGGCTTGGTGGCCCTCCGAGTGGAACTCTAACACATAATTCCCTGTGTGAGGCTGGAGGCCAGGAACAAGAAAGAGTTCATGAGGGTAAAATCAAGGTGACAAGTCTCCAAACAGGTCATGGAAACAAGGGTCTGATCATACAACAAGAGTCAAGAGGTCCACACAGAATGACTCAGGTGTAGGGTAGCAGGAAGAAAAATTTCAACACACTGGATAGAAGAGGGTATAATGATGGATGGGGCAAATTAGCACTATCTACATTCGAGCCTAGCATTGAGCTTGAGAATGTTCACAAAAGTATTGTTTAAAAGGGAAAGCATAAATAAATGTTTTGTTGTGTGTCAACAGGTATAAACAAGTTCATTGTAGTGTTTTCAAATGATAAAATACCCAAGAAAATTAATAACCCAGAGCTGTGTGTGTCAACCTAGAAAATAAACAACAAAAAATTCTATCCTTTAAAAGAATTCATATTATTCATTTCTTTCTTTCACATTTATTTCACAATTTGGTTACTGAAACACCAGCCCGAGTGTCTTTCAATTGATTGTGACATGCTGTTTTGAGAAGGTAAGAGGCAGAAAAGTTTCAGTTGCCAAAAATAACAGAGAAACGGGGAAGAATTTAACTTCTGAACCAAAAGGTCACTCTTGCCAGGGGCCTTGGAAGAGGGCAAGGTTCTGCATTTTGTTTCCCAACTTTTTTCTTTAATAAAGTGCCACAGCCGCCTTACCAGTTGTGCCATTCCAACTAGTAAATGGTTCTGCCAAATTCCTTGGAACTATGCGGGCACCAAATTCACCACTCCCTGTGTAAGAAAATCAGGGCCGAAGAAGAGAAGAAGCAGATAATGATGGTCCCTATGCCCCAGATCATAACTCAACTCACTCTGCCTGCCATTCCAACCTCATGGTGACGGTTTTCTAAATTATAAGAAGCTCTTATAAAAATGAACCTACTCCTACATACACATACCCAGGGAGGTACAGACTTTCACCAGCCATCATCTTTGTGGATATCCCTGGAGAACAAGACTTCAGTAACAGATAGAATGGGGAGACTCAGAGCAGAGGTAGGAGGTTAGAATAAGGACAAAGGGAAACCAGTAGATGGCGGAATGGTTACATCCCTAGACTTTCACATGACTGGCTATGGTTCACGCCCTGGACCCAGAGACTTGAAACTCACACTAAGGGTGTGTGTGTGTGTGTGTGTGTGTGTATGCGTGCCCAAGAGAAGAATGTTGGAGAAAGGATTGTGGCATGGTCAGCCCCTGGGTAATGATTTCTCACTTTCTCACTTTCTGACTGTATGTCTCTCTGTGTGTCTTCGGTGAGCACATGCTCCCTATAACAAAAACAAAAAAATTTCTCTCTTAAGGAAAGAAGGATAGAAGAGGTGAAAAGTGTGGAGGTAAAAAGAAGAAATATGAAACACTATAGCAACCAGACCTTTTTTTAAATTTTATTTATTATCATAATCTTGTTTATATTACATTGAATCACATATATCTATCTATACAGTGTGTTGCACTTCTTTTTCCAGAAGGAATATTATGCATATCAGTCAAGGCAAAGACACTACTATCCACATCATCATCATCAATAGCTTTTTGTTACTTTTTTCCAGATTATTATTATTTTCTTTATTCTCATTACTTTTTAAACATTCAATCACTATGTATCATTTTGCTTGTAAAAAGAATTTACCCAACATGAAATACTTCTCAGACCAGTCCAGTTGAGAATACTATACGTGTTATCATCAACAGGTAATAAACCATTTCTGTGTCCCACTAATGTCGTGCCTCTCTATTTATTCTTTTGCTATCCTTCTCTATACTCTTCCTTTGTCCTGTCTGTTTCACACTGTCTTCGCCATCCATAACTATTTTCACTGATTTTATGCCCTCCAATATTTTGATCTCTACCATGAAGTGCAGATAGTCGGTATATATTAAGTGGATACATATAATATCTTTCTCTCATACCCTGACTTGCTTCACTAAGCAATATATCCTCCATATTTGACCACTTTCTATCAAATGCCAGGGTCTTCTTGTTTTTTTATGGCTGAGTAGTATTCCTTAGAGTATATGTGCCACACTTTTTCAATCCATTCATCTTTTTGTGGACATTTGGGTTGGTTCTATGTCTAAGCAATTGTGAATAATGCTGCAATAAACATTGATATGCAAGCACTTTTCTAACTGAGCATTCTCCTGTCCTTTGGGTAGATACCTAGAAGTGGGATTGCTGGATCAAATGGTAGTTCTAATTGTAGATCTTTGAGGAACTTCCATATTGTTCTCCACAGTGGCTGAACCAGTGTACATTCCACCAACAATGTAGGAGAGTTCCCCTTTCATCACATCTCCCAACACTTAATCACTTTTTATATTTTTAATCTTCACCATGATGAGGGATGTTGAGCATTTCCTTATATGATTTTTGTATGTCTTCCTTAGGGAGATTTTTGTTCAGCTCATTATCCCATCTTTTAACTGGGTTAATAATTTTTTTTTCAGGTAAGTTGCTTGAATTCCCTGTGTATTCTGGTTATCAGTGCCTTGTCTGAGGCATGTTTTACAAAAATATTCTGCCATTCTGAGGGTTGTCGCTTCACACTTTAAAAAGTAAACTGTGTCCTTTGCTGTGCAGAAACTTCTTAGTCCGATATAGTCCCACCTGTCTATTTTAGGGATTATTGCCTGTGCTTTAGGAGTCTTATTTAAGAAGTCTTTGCCTATCCCAATGTCTCCCAGTATTTGTCCAGTATTTTCCACCAGTAGTTTTATAGTTTGAGGTCTTAGGTTCAGATCTTTGATCCATTTTGAATTGATATTCATTAATGGTGAAAGATGAGGGTTCAGTTTCAACTTTCTGCTGGTGGATACCCAGTTTTTCCAGCACCATTTGCTAAAGAGGTTTTCCTTTTCCCAATGTATTGACTCACATCCTTTGTCAAAAATCAGTCAGCTGTAAGCTCTAGGGTTTATTTCTGGGGTCTCTATTCTATTCCATTGGTCCACCTGTCCGTTTTTGTGCCAATACAATGCTGTTTTGATGATCACAGCTTTATGGTATATTTTGAGGTCCTGGAGTGATATGCCACCCACTCCGCTCTTCTTGCACAGAATTGCTTTGGCAATACGAGATCTTTTATGATTCCAGACAAATTCTATGATATCTTTTCTAGATCTGTGAAGAATATCTCTGACATTTTGATTGGAATTGTATTAAATATGTAGATTAATTTGGGTAGAATTGCCATTTTGATTATATTAATTCTTTCAATCCAGGAACATAGAATGTCCTTACACTTTTTTATGTCCTTTTTAATCTTTTTTAAGATTTTCATGGTTTTCTTTGACTTCCTTAGTTAGGTTTATCCCTAGGTATCATATACATTTTGTGACTATGGTAAAAGGAATCCCTTTCTTACACTCTGTTTCATTCAACTTGTTCGTATATAGAAATGTTATAGATTTTTGGATGTTGATTTTGTATCCTGACACTTTACTGTATTCATTTATTACTTCGAGAAGTTTTTCATGGAAACTTTTGGGTCTTCTAAGTACACCATCATGTCATTTGCAAATAAAGATATTTTCAACTCTTCTTTGCCTATTTGAATGCCTTTTCCAACCAGACCTTTTTTTTTTTTTTCAGGCTAGTTTTTCTGGAAAGTTTTTTTTTTTTTTTAATTTGCTACAGGGCATGTGTGCTCACCAGCGAGAGAGAGAGAGAGAGAGAGAGAGAGAGAGAAAGTAAGAAAGCATTCCCCCACAAGTAATGGTCAGTATATAATCCCTTCCATTCTCCTCTCAGGACTATGGGGGCAGACACATGTGACCAGCATGTTTCTTAAGCCTCTGGATCCCCATCGGACTCCAATAACACAGTCTGTCAAGTGGGATCCAGCTGCCTTAATCTCCATGCCACTGGCTGGCCCTGGAACCTGTCTTAAGAACAACTGCAACAACAAAGAAAAAACACATCAACCAAAAAAAATTATAAATCCAAAAACATAAGTATCAGAAACTATTTTTTTCTGAGAGAGAGAGAGAGAGATTTTTGCTATAGGGAGCATGCACTTGCACGAAAGATAGAGAGAAACACAGAGACAGAAAGTGAGAAATCACTCCCCAGAGAGGATGGCCAATCAGCAATCCCTTCTCCTCCATCATTCCCTTATCTTATCTTCCATTATCTTCCATTCTCCTCTCAGGAGTTTGGGCACACACACACAGCCCGGCATGCATTTAATCCTCCAGGTCTGGGGCTGGAAGCTCGGTCAACTACATAAGAGTCCACTGACATAACTTTTCCGCCATCTTCTAGTCCCAGAAGCTATCTTCTTATTTACATGGGTAAAAAGTCAAAATCGGGACCAGCAGGTGGTGTGGTGGTGAAGGCGGTGGACACTCCCACATGGCTGACCACTGTTCAACTCCTGAACCTGGTGGCTTTGTTTCTCACCTCTCTCTCTCTCTCTCTCTGGTCAAATTAAAATAAATAAATGAATCAATAAAAAAAATTTAAAGAGTAAAAAACACTAAAATCAATCACCTTTCTCACAGAACCAAATCTTGAACCAAAGCTTATTTCTCTTTAAGAAAAAATATTAACATTTTCCTCAGAACAAATTAAGTCCCTCCTATTACCATAGAAGAGAAAGTACTTCTGCAAAAACAGATAAAAAGTGTCCAGTCAGAGGTTGCAGAACCTGGAAGGGAGAGAGGCTACTCAGACTCCACATATGGAGTGAGGATAGAGTTGGCTCCACAGGGCCGAATAATGCAAGAAAGACTTTAGAGTGGAACTCTTTACAAAGGTGTGAGTAAAGAATTTAAAACCTTAGGAGAATATATTATCATGGCTGGCAGCTGTAGAGTTTCAGGACTATGCTGCACCTGAAGAGGCAGAGGGTGGGAACAGTCACCATAATCCCAGAAGGGAGAGTTTTGTACAAAGGATTATCTCAGGGACAGCCCCACAGTCTAGTGGTTAAGGAAGGGGGAGCCCACATGGCCAACCATGGTTCAAATCTCAACCCCAGAGCTTGTAAAATACACCAGGTACATGTGCATGCCCCAAATCCCAACATGATGGATAAATGGAGAAGGGTTTTGGTATGTACATGCCTCGTTGGAGGGTGCTTTCTTCTTCTCCCTCTCTCCCTCTTTATCTCTGGCAAGTGCATACATCCTCTACTAATTAAAAAAGAAAGAAAGAAAATCAAAGAAAGGAACATTCAGGAAACCACTGGCTTTCAATCATCCCAAGGTGATGTTACAACAAGAAAACAGGAGAGGAATATCCCAAGCTCCCTTTTTTTGTTGGATCTCCTGACAAGACTCCTGTGAGCCAAGTTCACCCTAGACATCAGAAGACAAGAGACCACAGGGAAGCAATCCTCATAGTTCAGAGAGGAAGCAGGGTGGGGAAAGGCAGAGAGAGGAGGTGCAAAGGGAAGGAGGTCAGCACAGCAGTCTTCTCAGCTCACAGCCCTGTCATGAATGCAATCCTTGTAGGGAAGAGTCAATATTCATTGTGCTCTGGTTTGAACATTTAATATGCCTCTGAGATAAAAGGCCTGCCTGAGTCTCACAGGACACATACACACTTTCTGAAACCACATGGCTCATTGATTTAGGTATTTTCAGAGCTCACTCCAAAGCTGTTCTTACCTCTCATATTGAACAACCCAATTGCTGTGACTGGGTGGGGAGATACTTTGCTTTCAATATTAGCATAACTTATTGTTAGGTAGTACAACTTCGCTCTTATTTAAGAAGCCCTTATGTTTCAAAACACGCACTTGAGTGAATCACCAAAAAAGTAATTCTTTACTTTTCAAAAAAATAAAGGTTCTTTAAAGAAATATATTTCCTAGTGTGAATTAAGGGTTATTTCAAAAAAATAGTAGTCCCTCGGAAAGATATGTCAAGAGATTTAAGGGCCCTCAAATCTACATCTTCCAGCAGCTATAAGCCACGCAGGGATTCAGCGGGTATGCAGCACTGTGGCCAGACCTTAAATTTGTTGAAACACTTCCTATGCAGTTGGCATATATCTACTGGCCCAAGGTCCTTAATCTCCCCACTGCTGTCTTCCTCTGTCTTTCTAAGTTCTCCTCCCTCTATTACCCTGGGCCCTGTTATCCACAGATGAAAGGGTCTCCTACTCTCTAGCACAGCCAGGCATCTATTCTGGGTGTTCAATGCCTAGGACATACCTCACTATGGAGTTTGAACCTCTCCTATACTCACACAGGAGTCACTTAGGTGATATTATTCACCAGAGAAAAACAGGCTTCTTCCCGGGAGCCATCAGCTCTTGCTTGTACTGGGCATGCTCCCTCTGCTGACCACCACCTCATACACTTTTAGAACTCAACATACAGAATAGCCCCCCTCTGTCCAATGGCTCCCTAATGGAAGTTTTTGTGTATTTTCCTGGAATGAATCTGAATGTCTCAGAGAACAGATACAGGGACTTTCAAGTGGTGTGTGATTCCCTGTTGCTTTTTATTGTTGTTGGTTGGTTGGTTTGAGATCTCGGAGGTGTCTGCTGCAGTAATTATGGCAAGATTTTTTCAGAGTGGTTTCATTTTTTTATTTTATTTTCATTTTGTGAGAGGGTGCATGTGCTTACCAAGGAGAGAGAGGAAAGTGAGAAAGCACTCTCTATGGGGGATGGTCAGACTGCAATCTCGTCTCCTCCATTTCTTCTCTTGGGATTTTGGATGCACACACATACACACACACACACACACCTGATGTGTTTCTGAAGCCTCCTACTCTGAACTCAAGCCATACAGTCAGGCATGTGGGATCCAGCTGTCTTAACCATGCCACTGCTGGCCTCAGAGTGGTTTTAATTCCAGTTAAAGAATATATTGTTCATCACTCATTTATTCCATCACTCGACGTGCTCTAGAAAAAAAGAAAAAAAAGAAAGAGCTCCTGTTTAAATACAGAAACAAGGGAAGATAGCAAATGAACAAAAACATTCTGGAAAAAAAAATGAAATCCATTCTCCATTACTGATAAGCAATTCTTCTTCACCACTAAATCATAAACCTTCACGAGAGCAGGGATTTGGTCCATTTGTTCAATACTTTATTGTTGGCAATTTTACAGTGCCTGGCACATAGTTGGCACTCAATATAAGTTGATTTAATAAAGTGAATCATATAAATCAGCTTCAGAATCTGACCCTAGTGCTAATTTTGTACTATAGTAGATCTTCTAGGGCAGAAATAATTTTGAGGTCAGTTCATTCATTTCTGACATTTATAAGCAAAGAGGCTTTGACTTCTATTTTGAAGCAAACAAAATGATGTTACCACATAAAAAAAGTCCTGGGAAGAACTTCTCCACCTTGACTGTCTCCCTGCCTAAGGCCAAGCCTGACAGGAGCGCCCTCACCTAAGGTGAATGCTGAGCTTGTAATCATGCTTGTAATATTTTCCCACCAGCATAATCAACTGTCTTCCTCAGAATCAAATTTTGCAATCAAAATCCACAGGGCACGTATTGCTCCTTATAGTGTAGCACATGGCATCCATCCTGTCATTTCAATTTGGGAGATTTCTTAAATGACGAATCATGAGATCACAATTATATATTCTCAGTGGAACCCCTTGACTGAGCCAAAACATACATTTTTATAAACCTCCACAAAACAGTTTATCTTAGTAAGATGCTATAATGACATGCCTTAAGAAATTAAGTGGCAGCTTCTAAAAGAAATACTCCTCCCATCACAGAGACAGAACCTCATGCCAAAACAGTAAGCTACATGAGCTGTGGATGAATTTTAATAGGTGCCTCAGGCTGTTTGCATTTGAGAATGCTAAATGCAGACTATGCAAGCAAACTGGATGACTTGAGAGATTATATGTAAAGAAGTAGAGACACTGGCAATTTCGGTCATTCAGTGAATGTTAAATAATGAGATTCATGGTGAAGCAAGACCCTTAGGGGATCCTTGCCTTTCTGTCTCTCTTTCTTTCATGAAATAAATGAACAAACTTTTTTTATTTCTTTTTTTGTACATTCAATCACATTATTTAGTTTACCAAGTGAATATTCCAACATGTGAACATTTCTCCCTAGTCCAGTTGATACTACTATAAAATTATCTTCAACAGATAATACCCATTTTTTTGTCCCATTAATGCTTTGCCTCTCTATTTTTCTTCTAAATGTCCTTCTTCAGACTCTACTCTCACCCACACTATATCTGGTATTCATAACCATTTACTGTGTTTCTATATCCTTTAGTCAATAAAAATTAATAACTAGTTAAAGATCTTCAGCACTATTTCCTGGATCATTGCTAAAGTAATTGAAGTGACCACGCAGACTTGCAAGATTGCAATGGTCAAACAAGATGTACTGTTGAAATCTTGGAAATAAGTGCAATAGAGATTAAGTTTAGAGATTAAGCTTTTGATAGGGATCTAGTTCAGACTATTATAAATTCAGATCCTCAACATTAATTTACATCATCAGAATACCTACTGTTCCATTGACATTTTCTTGAAATTTCATGAACTATCCTCAGGAACCAAGAGCTGGTAGGCAGACATTAATGATATTTTATATTAACCCGACTATTGTACCAAGATTCTTATAAGCTTGAAATAAATTTTTGCTTCACTGATAATCTAATAAAGAAAACCTAAGCTATCTAATAAAATGAGGTTTTTCCACAAGCTACATATACCTAGATTATGTGTAATTGAGCTGAACGATCAGATGGCAACTCCAATATACTACTGATTTGTTTGACCAGTATCCATGTCCTTGCCTTGAGTCATACAATGTCTGGTTGTTCTCACTGGGAGAAAAGTCTATACAAAATTTAGCATTACTCAAACTAATGTGAAACTAATTAGCTACAATGTACAGTAGGACAGCCAGTCTTCATTTAATGAAAGTATTCTCAGTTAAGTTCTTGGGGGAAAAAAATTGTCCTGTCTGTAATCATCTAGAGCTTAAGGAAGATCTTTCTTTTCAGGATTTGAGGTGTGGGATCTTGATTGAGTAATAGCCCGATGAGGATATGAACAAAGGATGAGCTTGTGAGTTACTCTGAAGTTCTATATCAATATTATGTATCAAGTGAATAAAGAGAAATATAAAATTGGAACTTGTACCATAATTTTATTAGTATGCGTATCCATGATGTAGTCAACCATAAATAGGACAAGCTCTTCAACACTTCCAGGTTTACTTAGTTCTGCCATATTGTCTTTTCAAAAAGCACATCCATTGTTTAGCTGTTTTTTTTTTTTTTTTTTTGTTTTTTTTTTTTTGGAGAGGTTTTCGCTATAGGGCACGTGCGCTCGCCAGACAGAGAGAGACATAGAGACAGAAAGCGAGAAATCACCCCCCCAGGGGGGGATGGTCACGCCACAATCCCTTCTCCTCCATTCTCCTCTTGGGATCTTGGGCACACACGCACACGAGCCCGGTGTGAGTTTTAAGCCACCGGGTCCGAGACACAAACCATGGTCGACTACGTGGGAGTCCAGCGACATAGTCATTACGCTTACTGCTGGTTCCCCCATTGTTTAGCTTTTTATTGCTCCTCTTGGAATTAAATACTGTAATTATCATTCAGTTCAAAATGTTTCCTAATGTCCACTGTGGTTTCTTCTTGTGCCATTTTTTTTTTATCAACCCTACAGTATGTGTAATCCATGATGTAGCCACACCATAAATAAAACAAGGTTTTAAACATTTCCAGGGCTACTTAATTCTGCCATTTTTTTTCCCCACAAAGGACAACTATCGCTTAGCTTTTTCATTGCTCCTCTTGAAATAAAATATTTTTGTTATAATTCAATTCAAAATGTTTTCTAATTTCCATTGAGGTTTCTACTTAAAAGTATATTGCTTAATTTGCAAGTATTTGGAAATCTTAGTTAATTCTGTTAGGTTCCTAATTTAGTTTAGTTTCACTGTACACAGAAAGCATACTCTGTATGATTTCAATCCTTTAAAATTTGCTGAAATGTATTTTTTTTCATCCAGAACATGATCAATTTTAGTGAATATGCCATTTATTTTTTAAGAGAGAAAGATTTTAATTATAGGGCATGTGTATGCGCCAGAGAGACAGAAAGACAGGAAGTAAGAAATCACCCTCCAGGGGGATGGCCATGCCACAGTCCCTTCTCCTCCATTCTCCTCTCAGGATTTTGGGCATGCATGCACACACACCCAGTGTGAGTTTTAAGTATTCCATATACTGTTAAAAGAATGTGCATTCTATAGTTGTTGGCTGTAGCATTCATTAAATGTCAATTAAGCCTAGTTTGTTAATCAAGTCATACAAACTATGTCCTTAATAATTTTTTATTTGCATGTTTAATTAGAATGGTGCATTAACATCTCCTATGATTGTGTGTATTTCTCTATTCCTTTTAATGCTGGCAGTTTTTGCTTTATATATAGGGTTATCAGAAACGTCATGATGCATTTTTGCAACAGATGGAGTGAATTCATTTTTAGAAGTACTAGAATCATTAACGTCTATTTTATTACTATGTCATTTAACAGCTGACAGTTCTAGCTTCATTCTAAAAAAAAATTTAGTGATTTGGTTGAGTTTTGGAGATTTTACAAATTGAAGATGGAAGACCAAACTGCATTTTCACCATATTTTACTGTTTTACTTCTATAAATGGAAGAATGCACATCAAGTTTGTGAAAAGTTGTATATAGTTTATGATGACAGTGCTCTATATGAACATCAGTGCTGACAATATTTCTCCAAATTCCACGCTGGTGATTTTGATCTCAATGACATTCCTTGGTCAGGGAGCCCATCAAGGTTGATGACAACAAAATTAAGTCATTGGGCAAGTCAAACCCACATTACACAACACAAGAGATTGCAGAAACTTTAAACATCCATCATTCAAGTATTTACAGCCACCTGAAGAAGCTGGGATAAGTAGAGAAGTTAAGTCTTTGGGTTCTTCAAGAACTCAAAGAAGTTCATTTGACAGCACGTATAAACATCTGCAATACGCTCGTTAAACATGAGGAAAACAATCCTTTTTTGGAGCAACTAATAACTGATGATGAGAAGTGGGTTGTTTACAACAGCGTGGTGCAGTCTTGGTCCCAATGTGATGATTCACCTCAAATTACATCAAAAGCAAATATTCCTCAGAGGAAGGTTATGCTTTCAGTGTGGTTGGATCTTAAAGATGTTGTGTTTTTTGAGCACCTACCAATGTATCAAACAATCAATGTGTACTACTGGCAAATGGACAGTTTGAATCCAATATCCAGAAATGTCCAGAGCTCATTAATCAAAAAAAAAAGTTGTTTTCCATCACAACAGTATGAGACTACACAAAAATTTGATCACCTGTCAAAATTACTGGAACTTGGATGGGGTGTGTTGCCACACCCAACATACTCATCTGACCTTCTGCTGTCAGATTTCCACTTTTTTTTGTTCTGTTTTATATTACCTTTAATCACATATATCTTTACAGTATACAACATTTCTTTTTCCAGCATGATTACCATGCATATTAGTTAAGACAAAAACATTACTATTCACATCATCAAATAGCTTTTCATTTTTTTCAGATTATTATTTCTTCTCATTATTTTTTAAACATTCAATCACTATACATCATTTGACCTGTAAAGAGAATGTACCTAACATGAATACTTCTCAGACCAGTCCAGTTGAGAATACTATACATGTTATCATCATTTCTGTGTCCCGCAAATGTCATGACTCTATTTGTTCTAGTGTGCTATCCTTCTCTGTACTCTCCCATCTCCCTTCCCCTGTTCCACACTGTCTTCAGCATCCATGACTATTTTCACTGCTTTTATCCCCTCCAGTATTTTGATCCCTACCATAGAGTATGGATAATCAGTATATATTAAGTGAAGGTATATTACAATATCTTTCTTTAATAGCCTGACTTGCTTCACTCAGCAATAAATCTTCCATATTCGAGTATTTTCTATCAAATGCCAGGGTCTTGTTGTTTTTTATGGCTGAGTAGTATTCCATAGAGTATATGTGCCACAGTTTTTCAATCTATTCATCTGTTTGTGGACATTTGGGTTGGTTCTATGTCTTAGCAATCATGAATAATGCTGCAATAAACATTGATATGCAAGCACTTTTTCTGACTGAGCATTCTCTTGTCCTTTGGGTAGATACCCAGAAGTGGGATTGCTGGATCAAACGGTAGTTCTATTTGAAGGTCTTTGACGATTGACGAGCCCCCATATTGTTTTCCATAGTGGCTGGACCAATTTACATCACTTTTTATATTTTTAATCTTCACCATTCTGACAGGGGTTAGGTGGAATCTCATGTTAGTTTTAATCTTCATCTTTCTTATGATGAGGAATATTGAGCATTTCCTCATATCCTTTGGGCTGTTCGTATGTCTTCATTACAGAGATTTTTGTTCAACTCATTTTCTCAACTTTTAATTGGGTAATCTTTTTTTTTTTCA
Organism: Tupaia belangeri chinensis; assembly: GCF_000334495.1. Lineage (NCBI taxonomy): Eukaryota > Metazoa > Chordata > Mammalia > Scandentia > Tupaiidae > Tupaia > Tupaia belangeri. Next base: position 5,274,763 of record NW_006160001.1, read on the forward strand.
GGTAAGCCATTTGAGTTCCCTGTGTATTCTGGTTATCAGTCCTTTGTCTGAGGCTTATTTTACAAAAATATTCTCCCATTCTTAGTGTTGTCAATTCACCTTGATTACTGTGTCCTTTGCTGTGCAGAAACTTCTTAATCTGATATATTCCCACTTGTCTATTTTAGGGATTATTGCCTGTGCTTTGGGAGGCTTATTTACGAAGTCTTTGGTTACCCCAAGGTTTCCCAAAGTCCCAGAGTCTCCCCAGTGTTTTCCAGCAGAAGTTTTATAGTTTGAGGTATTAGGTTGATTTTTGATCATTGATCCATTTTGAGTTGATTTTAATTAATGGTGAACAACGGGGATTCATTTTCATCTTTCTGCAGGTGGATACCCAGTTTTTTCAGCACCATTTGCTAAAGATGTTTTCCTTTTCCCAATGGATTGACTGATATCCTTCATCAAAAATCAGTTGGTTGTAAGCTTTGGAGTTTATTTCTGATATCTCTATTCTACTCCGTTGGTCCACCTGGCTATTTTTGTGCCAATACCATGCTGTTTTGATTAGTTTATTAGTATATTTGGGGGCCAGGGAGTGATATGCCACCCACTACACTCTTCTTGCACAGGATTGCTTTGGCAATACAAAGTCTTTTATGATTCCAGACAAATTCTATGATTGTCTTTTCTAAATCTGTGAAGAATGTCTTTGGTATTTTGACTGGAATTGTGTGAAATATGTAGATTAATTTGTGTATAAATGCCATTTTGATTATATTAATTCTTCCAATCAGAAACATTAGATGTCCTTCCACTTTTTTATGTTGTTTTTAGTATATTTTTTAAGATTTTCATAGTTTTCTTGTTAAAAAGTCTTTGACTTCCTTGGTTAGGTTTATCCCTAGGTATTGTATACATTTTGTGGCTATGATGAATGGGGTTCCTTTCAGGGACCAGCAGTTGGCATAATGCCTAAGTCAAAGGACTCTCATGTGGTCAACCATGGTTCGAGTCCTGGACCCGGTGGCTTAAACTCGTGCCAGGCACATGTGTGTGCATGCCCAAGATCCCAAGAGGAGAATGGAGGAGAAGGGATTGTGGTGTGACTATTCCCCTTGGGGGATGATTTCTCACTTTCTGTCTCTCTGTCTCTCTCTGTCTTTCCGGCAAACACACGCGCCCTATAGTGAAAACCTCTCAAAAAACAAAAAAAAAAAAGGGATTCGTTTCTTCAGATCTATGTCATTTAACTTGTTGTTCATGTACAGAAATGCTATAGATTTTTGGATGCTGATTTTATATCCTGGCACTTTACTGTATTCATTTATTACTTCGAGAAGTTTTTCATGGAAACCTTTGGGTCTTCTAAGTATACCATCATGTCACCTGCAAATAAAGATATTTTCAACTCTTCTTTGCCTGTTTGAATGCCTTTTCTATTATTCTCTTTTCTGATTGCATTGGCTAAGACTTCCAGCACTATATTACACATCAGTGGAGAAAGTGGGCAGCCTTGTCTACTACCAGTTTTTAGTGGAAAAGCTTGTAACTTTTCCTCATTCAGTGTAATGTTAGTTATAGGTTTTTCACATATGGCTTTTATTGTGTTGATAAATGGCCCTTCTATATCAGTCTTACTGAGAGTGTTAGTCATGAAGGGATGTTATATTTTATCAAATGCTTTCTCTACATCAATACAAATGATCATATGGTTTTTATCTTTGTTTCTATTAGTATGGTGTATTATATTTATGGGGTTTTGTTGGGGTTTTTTGTTTGTTTGTTTGTTTGTTTATTGGAGAGGTTTCTGCTATAGGGCACGTGTGCTTGCCAGAAAGGCAGAGAGAGACAGAGAGACAGAAAACAAGAAATCATCCCCCAGAGGGGATGGCCATGTTGCAATCCCTTCTCCTCCATTCTCTCCTTGGGATCGTTTTTGTATTTGTTTGTTTGTTTGTTTTTGAGAGGTTTTTCACTATAGGGCACGTGTGCTCACCAGACAGACAGAGAGACAGAGAAACAGAAAGCGAGAAATCACCCCCCAGTGGGGATGGTCACGCCGCAATCCCTTCTCCTCCATTCTCCTCTCCGGATCTTGGGCACCCACGCACATGCGCCTGGCGTGAGTTTTAAGCCACCGGGTCCGGGACGCAAACCGTGGTCAACTACGTGGGAGTCCTGCGACATGGCCATTACGCTAACTGCTGGTTCCCTCTCCTCGGGATCTTGGGCACGCATGCACATGCACCCGGCATGAGTTTAAGCCACAGGGCCTGGGACTCGAACAGTGGTTGACTACATGGGAGTCCAATGACAGCCATTACGCTAACTGCTGGTCCTGGTCTTGCACATATTGAACCACCCTTGCATCCCTGGGTAAAGCCTACCTGATCGTGATGAATAATCTTTGTTACATGTTATTGGGTACGATTTGCAAGTATCTTGTTGAGAATTTTTGTATCTATATTCATCAGAGTAGTTTTCCTTTTTTGTTTTGGGAATGAGGATAATGGAGGCTTCATAAAATGAATTTGGAAGGTTTCCTTCTTTTTGGATCTTTAGAAATAATGGGGCCAGCAAGTAGCCTGGTGGTTAAGGGCTCTGGACTCCCACATGGCCGATTATGGTTTGAGTCCTGGACCTGGTGGCTTGCTTTCTCACTTTCTCTCTCTCTCTCTCTCCTCATTCTTTCCCTCTCTGGTCAAATTAAAAATGAATGAATAAATAAATAAATAAATAAATAAATAAATAAATAAATAAAGTTAAATTGAAAGAAAGAAAGAAAGAAAAGAAAGAAAGAAAGAAAGAAAGAAAGAAAGAAAGAAAGAAAGAAAGAAAAAGAAGGAAATCATTTGAGTAGGATAGGTGTTAACTCTTCCTTAAAAGTATTGTAGAATTCAAAAGTGAAGCCATCCAGACCTGGCTTATGTTTGTTAGGAGGTTATTTTTTGCTGATTCAATCTCATGGCTTATTATGGGTCTATTTTCTATGTCCTCCTGATTTACTCTTGGTAGATTATATGCATCCAGGAATTTGTCCATTTCTTCCATGTTCTCTTGTTTGTTGGCATATAGTTGCTCATAGTATCCTTTAATGATGTTTTGTATTTCTATTGTGTCTGTTGTAATGCTGTCTGTTTCATCAAATATTTTATTTATCTGGTTTTTTTCTTTTTCTTTATCAGTCTAGCCAATGGTGTGTTGATCTTGTTCATCTTTTCAAAGAACCAGCTTTTGCTTTCATTTATTTTCTGCTTGTTTATTTTCTATTTCATTTATTTCTGCTCAACTCTTTATGATTTCTTTTTGCCTGGCATTTTAGGGGGTTTTTATTGTTGTTGCTTTCCCAATTCCCTGAGGCATGATGTTAGGTTGTCTATTTGCCACCTTCTCAGCTTTTTCTTATGTGCACTAATTGCTATGCATTTCCCTCTTATGACTGCTTTTTTGTTGTCCCATAGATTATGGAAACTCTTATCATTTGTTTCCATAAACTTTTTTTTTAATTTCAGAATTAATTTCTTTGATAGTTAAGAAGTCATTCTGAAGTAGGTTGTTTAATTTTCATGTGTTTGTGTATTTTCAAGGAAGTTTCTTGAAATTAATATCGAGTTTAATTCTATCATGGTCAGAGAAGATATTGGATATAGTTTCTATGCCTTTCTGGACATGTTTTCCTATCATTAAGTGAGTCTTTTTTTTTTTTTTTTTTGGTTGTTTTTGTCTTTTTACATCCATCTGACTTTTTAGTTTTCCTTATAAAGCACTCCCTTTAGAACCTCCTGAAGGGCTGGTCTGGAGTTGGTTAACTTGTTCAGGTTTTTTTATCCAAGGATGTTTTTAATCTCTTCTTCCCATATGAAGGATGATCTTGCTAGGTATAGGGTACAGTATTCTTGGTTGAAATTGTTTTTCATTTATCACTTTGACTATATTCCCCCATTCTTTCCTAGGTTCTGAAAAGAGGTCTGATGTTAGCCTGATGGGATAACCTTTGTAAATAACTTGATGTTTCTTTCTTGCCAATGTTAATATCTTGTCTTTGTCTGTGGTTTTTATCAATCTGGCTAAAATGTGCCTTAGAGAGGATCTTCTTGTGTTGATTATATTTCAGGCCCTATTTTTTTCTCAAGTAAGGATATTTGAATGCCTCTGTAGGTTTGGAAAGTTTTCTTCCAGGTTTTCATGGAATAAATTATCAATGCTCTTATTATTTTCTTCCTCTTCTGGGATGCCAATTATACAGATGTTTGGGTACTTGATGGTATCTAATATGTCTTATATATTATCCTAATTTTTTTTGGTTGGTTTCTCAGTCCTTTTGATAATTTTTTCTAGGTCAGAGGTTTTGTCTTCTACATTCAAGATTTAATTTTCTGTGTGCTCTAATACACTTTTAATACTTTCGAGGGAGGTTTTAATTTCCCATATCACATTCTTCATCTCTAATAATTTCTTTTGATTTTTTTGTGGTGTCTTTTTCTTCTTTCAAATTGTGAAAGGACTTCTTCATCTCCTGGATCTTGTTGTCTCTTTTCTCTTGCATCTCATTTAGTTTGGTCACTACAAATATTCTGAATTGTTTATTGGACATTCCATGAGTTCCATTGTGTGGGTGATGAGGAATTGATGTTTTCCCTTAGGGAAGAGACATTTAGTTGTTTGTTCATATTTCTTGTGCCTCTGGTTCCTAGTCATCTGGTGATCTATATGTTCCTTCCTAAATTATTCAAGGCATCTCCAAGCATTCAAAGCTGTGCAGGAGTAGGAAATTGGCAATCTCTCTTCTGTTCTGCTTCCCTATTGCTCACCAGTACCCAGCACTGTTGTTGCTGGTCCTGGGTCCTGGGTGACCAAAGTCCTCCCTGTTTCTAGAGAGCAGGTGTGCCTGAAACTGATCTGCTTTGTTATCAACTCAATAACAAAGAAGAGATCATGCAGTGCATGTTGTGTGCCATGCTATATGAAACACCGAAGTCCTGAGAGTTCAAAGGTGAGTGGAGGAGGAGATGAGCCATGTGTCTCAGCCATTATCCCTAAAGCTACAAGCAGCCTGCCACCCAGCAAGGCCCTTCACTGGAACGAGTGTCCAGCTTGGGGAGGGGATGAGCCATGGGTCCCAGCCATTATCACTCCAGCCACAAGCACCCTGCCATCCAGCAAGGTCCTTTGCTGAAACAGGTGTCCAGATGGGGTGCTAAGGGGCACAAGTTTGTTTCAGAGTCCCAAGAAACAAATCTGAGAGTCCAAAGGTGAGTGGGGAGTTGATGAGCCATGGGTCCCAACCATTAGCTCTCCAAATTCAGGCAGCCTGCCATCTGACCAGACTTCCAACTCTTTGTGTTGTATAATGTTCAATTCAGATGAGGCTGTAAATCAGCACATTGTTCAGTTTTTCACTAATAAAGACAGGTCCTTCTATGAATGAGGAATTATGAAGCTCACTGAAAGATGGTAGAAGATTATCAAACAAAATGGCAATATATCATTGATTGATCTTTCTTCTTTATATAAATAAATGACCTTTGAAAAACATAGAAAAAATACATCATGACTTTTCTGACAACCCAATATTTTAGGACCATGAAATTATATAAATATAGATTTTTATTTTCTTGATGAATTAGCCCTTTTTCATTATGAAACCCCATTCTTTTTATTTAATAATGCTTCTTGCATTAACTTTTACTTCATCTGATAATAGGTATTGCTACACCAACTCCCTTTTGGTTAGTGTTTTAATGGTTGGGGTATCTTTTTTTGTACCTTTAGTTTCAACCTTATTGGTGCTTATTATATTCTAATTGGAGTTTATAATCCATTTACATTTAATGTAATAGGACAGTCCAATTTCCCCACACAAATGCACAGCAGCTAATCTAAGAACATTTGGAAGGTAGAGAAAAAATTCACTTTAGAATACACCCTCAAATGTTAAGTTTCCCTAACTCTACTACCACTTGCTTGGAAGGGAGCCAATCACTACCCCTCACAGAGAGGAGCAAACTAAGATTAACCCAAAACAAACAGACAGATAAACAAAAACAGCTCAGAAATAAACCAGATTATCTACTAAATTTTGGGAGGTCTGGGCCAGAGAACTTACCAAATCTCCCCCAAAGAGAGATTCAGAGCCAAAGGAGGGTACAGGGCCTACTGTGCTGGTACCAGGCACTGAGTTTGAAACAACCTCCTCAGAAGATCTCTGGTTTCTCTCTGGTCTCTGACAAATTGCCATTATTGTCAACAGAAATAACCAACTCTGTAGAAATAATTAATGCAGTTTACTTCTAAACAGAAATATGAAAGACCAGGCCCTGAGAAAGGCAAGTGTACCTTTCTTGGGTTCTCAGACACAGTGGTTTCTTTTATTTGGTTTTGAGAGCGAGAGACAAAGTTTGGAATTAGTTAAAAGAGTTTTTCCATTGATTTGGCCCAAAAAGGCCGGACATATGGAAGCAGGGGCTTGTAGGTTATAGGTGGGTTTTCTGTGCTTTGGGAAAGGATCAATAAAGACTGTACTTTAACAGACATAAGAGGGTTTGTACATCACAAAATACTATCACAAGGATAGACAGGATATAAAAAAGATTCTGTTTTCAAATGGACTAAAATGATGAGTTAATCCCAAGGCCTTTTGGAAGGGATTTTTGGAAATAGGAAAAAGCAGTCAGCCTTCTGTCATCCCTCTGTATATTATTCTTTAAGCATTTACACCTTATATATTTTACTATAAGACTTAACCTTCTCAGCACTCTGCAGTTATTACAAGATGAGATCTTACCACACCATAACTGAGCCTGAATTTTATTAGGTTTCAAGACCCACTGGATTAACCAGGCATTACTGCTTATGAACTAAGGATATTATCTCATAGGAATAAATTGGCTGGAACAGAGTCATCAGAAACACCTTTCAACAGACATCTGAATTGAAATACATAGTTCTAACTCCTGAGAACTAAGAAACCACCACAATATTAAAGAATAAATCATTACTTTTTTAGAGAGAAAGATATTTGCTATAGAGCATGTACACTTGCCAGGAGGACAGAGAAAGAATGTGGGAAGTTACCCCCCTGGGGGATGGTCATGCTATGATCTCTTCTTTTCCATTCTTTTCTCTGGATTTTGGGCACCCACATACATGGCATGAGTTTCAAGAGATAGCAGCAACCCTTTGAATGAAATAACTAGATATTCCCTCCCATTAACAAAAAGCAAAGGACATGTTAAAAGGTGAGTCATTGCCTTTGGATAGTTAAAGGAAGGTATTATGTAATCAGAGGGTCCAAATTATGGAGCTGCATGAGAGACATGTGTTCAGTGTTGGTATTTTTACCCCTTTTGAGTTCTTGTAGTAGGATGCTGCAGAGGCAACGTGCAGGGGCAAAGTGATAGCTAAAGAAAGAGAATGTATGAAAAAGTCATAAGATTTTTTTTAGCTCCACTAAAATACTGTGGTGGAATTCTTCATGAATATCAAAGTCTTCACACTATAGAATTGCTAAAGTAAGAACTAATTCAGGAAATGTATGACTTAGTAAAGTTTTATTGGTCATCATTGACTGACATTTCAAAAGTAGATATACAAAGAAAACTCCTTATTATTCCCTGGGGAAATTCAGAGGCTCAAATAAAAAATTTAGGAATTATCTTTAATTATTCTCTTTTCCACTTTCCATGTCCATCCCATTAGCAAATCTCATCTACCTACTCCATAGCAAATCTTATCTTTATATACAAAGCATACCTTAAACAAAAACTCTCCTCACCAGTTCTACTGCTACCACCTTATAATTATGACATCATCATGTCTGAACTAGACCAAGTCCTCCAAGCAGCCTCCTTTAGCAACCTGGTCCTACTGTTCCCATCTTTCTTTGTCTCCTTTCTCTCCACTCCATATTACAAACAGTAACCAAAATGATCTTTTGAAAAATGATATCACTGGGACCAGCAGGTGACATGGTGGTTAAGACACTGGACTCCCACATGAACAACCACAGTTCAAATCCCAAACCCAGTGGTTTAAAAATCTCACCAGTTGCATGTGCATGTGTGCCCAAGAGCCCAGGAGGAGAATGGAGAAGGGATTGCAGAATGGTGAACCCCCCCAACCCCCACCCAGGGAATGATTTTTCATTTTCCCTCTCATTGTCTCTTTCTGTCTCCAGTGAGCACATGTGCCCTAAGTCAATTTAAAAAAAAATTAAACCGTTATGGCATTTTAATGTACTTTGACTAAAATCCAACCTTCTAGACCCTGATGCATTCAACCCCTACCTGCCTCCCCAAACTTCTACTACACTTTTCTTCTTGTATACTCTATCAGTGCTTGCCTCTTGAGTACCCCAAGCAGTACAAACAATTTCTTGGTTCAGGACTTTCTTTTCTTTCTGTTTCCTCTGCCTGAAATGATTTTTCTCAGGGCCTCAGGCAGTTGACTCCTCTCTCATGTGTCAACTCACAGAATTCATGTTCAGAGACCCAATCCCTGACCACCTATTAGTGAACTCTCTTTGGCTTCACTGGGTGTTGCAACACCACATTTCCTTCATCCATGGAACTTAACATTGCTCTAATTTTTGTTTGTCAGCAGGTTTTCTTTGTCTCTTGTCTATGTCCCCACTAGAACCTATGCCCCACATATCAATTAGCAGGTTGAGTAAGTTTTCATTCTGTAGTTTAGATAGTCTTAGAGTAGTAATCATGTACTAAGTAAATACCCTAGGGGAATTGGCCAAAGAGACTTGTATGGTTATTTATATCCATTTTGAAGAATTATCCCAAGGCAAAAATGATCTGACTGACAGCTTAAGGCAACTCCAAACACACCTAGCTCCATCTCATACCTCAGTTTCAATAATGGGCTTTTGGCCAGATACTTGCAATATGTGAATTGCGAGAGCCTCCTGCCAAATGGTCATGTTGTGTGTCTATATTTATGTGGGCTGCAGTTGAGAGTGACTAAGGCTGTCTAGTTATTGTGTCTCTAGTACAACACTTCCACATAATAAGCAATCAGTAAATATTTAACACATGCTTGCATGAACAAATGACCTCAGTAATGCCAGGGCCCAAAGTTAGGAAACCTTGGCTCTTGGGAGCATTAGGAAATTAACGTCAGCCTTCTTTGATATTATGATGAAAATTCTATGCTTCTATTTACATGTGGGATTTCAGGAACACATATGCTTCATGTGGGATTTCAGGAACACATATGCTTCATCTAGTCAAATACATCCCCAAGTAGAATTTTCCATGCCTCTGACTCTTTGCCTTGTAAATTCTGCTCTGATAATGCCACCATGGAACAAAACTAAAAGGACATACAGCCCTCACAGCTTCCATTCATGTTCTAACAGAAGCCCTTCTTTTAGCCCACTTTCCCAAAGGTTCAGGGACTTGCTACCTGGGTAGTGATAACACTAATGGGCTCCCAATTGTAGGGGGAAGATTGATCTAAAGAGATCCACTGGCAGAAAATACAGGCATGCATGTTCATACAGGTGCCTATTGGAATCTATCAATACACACCCTTACCACTCATGCGGCAATGAGTTTTAAAATAGTTAACCATTTCAATTATAAAGTGTTACAATGAAGGTAGGGTAGAAGAAATTGCCCAGTCAATGCAGGAACTAGGCACATGGACAAGCAGAATCAGAGTCCAGTCTGAAAGCCAGTATACTGCTTATACCAGCAGATCACTCTCCTCCCAGGCCTCCCTTTCTTCAACTGGGATGTAGAAGCTGCCCCAGCTTCTCAGTGAGATTCCTCTCAGTTCTGACCCTCTTTGATTCGAGAAGTGCTGCATTTTGAGACTGCAGTCTCAAGTAGAAATCTCCTCGAAAAGGTGTATTTGTTTTTGGAGCTAATCTTGAGTGTAAATTTTATAATTTAGCAGAAAAGTAAAATGATATTGAAGCTTACAAAATAATGATGCTAAGATAGATTGTGTGTGTGTGTGTGTGTATGTGTGTGTGTGTGCGTGTGTGTGGCACACTTCCCTTATAACCAGAATTTCTTTCACCCCATAATCATTGATAAATCATTTGTAATTGGGAAGGATAAAACGTTAGCATGTCTTGTGACAAATGTCATAACTAATTAAATTTCCAGTATTCATCTTTATGTAAAAAACTCAAGACTTTATGAGACAAGACTTCATTTTTTGTGACCATGTATCACATCCAGAGAAGAATGTGAACAGGTGCTAAATCCACAGTGGTTCAAATGTTCTAAAGTTTTGGAAAATTGACTTTAAAAATTATCACTTGGGGACAATAGGTTGCGTGGTGATTAAGGCAGCTGTAACACACATGACTGTGCAGTTCAAATCCTGGACTTGTAAGCTTGAAAAACATGCTGAGTGCTGAGACCACTAGTTACCATAATGGTTATGTTGCTGGACTCCCATGTAGTCTACTACAGTCCTAGTCCCAGACCTGGTGGCTTAAACTCATGCCAGGCATGTGTGCATGTGTGCCCAAGATCCTGAAAGGAGATTGGAGGAGAAGGGATTGTGACATGGCCATGCCCCCTGGAGGGTGATTTCTCTCTTTCTGTCTCTCTGTCTCTCTCTGTCATTCTGGAAGGCATATGTGCCCTGGGACCAGCAGTTAGCGTAATGGCTATGTCGCTGGACTCCCACGTAGTCGACCGCAGTTCAAGTCCTGGACCCGGTAGCTTAAAACTCACACCGGGCGTGTGTGCGTGCGTGCCCAAGATCCCGAGAGGAGAATGGAGGAGAAGGTATTGCAGCATGGCCATCCCCCCTTGGGGGTGATTTCTCGCTTTCTATCTCTCTGTCTCTCTCTGTCTGTCTGGCAAGTCCCCATGCCCTATAGCAAAAAATCCTCTCAAAAAAAAAGAAAAGAAATGAAAAACATGCACATACGGATGCACCAGAGCCTTTCTGGCCCAATGTGGGGCTTGTAACAGCCAGTCCTAGCTCAGGCTCCACTGCTGGTAGAGTGTGTGTGTGTTCGCATCAGTCTGATGTCTCTGCCCAGCCCTAGTCTTGCTGCCTTCCTTCATGGGTGTTGATCACTAATAAACACCTTGTACCAAAAACAAAACAAAACAAAACAAAATAAAAAACCCTCATGCTGATGCTGAGTGCATGCACAAGTGCCCAAGATCTAGAAAAGAGAGTGGAGGAGAAGGGGAAGGGATTGTGGCATGGCTATTCCTCTTGGGAAATGTTTTCTTAATTTCTCTCTCTTTCTGTCTCTCTCCAGCAAGTGCACATGCCCTATAGCAAGAATAAATAAATATAAATAAATAAATAAATCACCTAGCAAACTTCAAACTTTCCCTTTCTCATAAGACTTTTGAAACAGAACTAAGATCAATAGTGTTTTAAGCTCACAAAGAAAAGAATCTATTGCTTGAAAATGTATGTTTTCTGCAAGTATGATTTTTCAACATGGATCTGGGCTGCTAAGTATGCTGGCTCTAGCCAGATTTTCATCATTCAAGTCAAGATGACAGCTCGTTTATCTAGATAATTTAAGCCAGCACTAGCCCCTCAGAACATAGAAAGTAGGTTGCCTGATGAAGCACAAGGGAAAGGCATTTCACCAATTAAACCAGATTAATGTAGCTATTATTGCCCCACAGTCAGATATTTTCAAGACAAAGCATTTGGCAAGCTGGATTTCATTCAGCCAGCTACCTTGATGTTCTATTTCACCAGAGGAATAGAAAGTGCTTCTGTGATTATGGCCACAGTTTTGAAAATAAACTCACGTTGACAGAGTTGTGGTTTTAGTGATCAGAGTGCCTCTTAAGAAGACAGTACAAAAATCAACTCGAAGTGGATCAAAGATATAAACCTAAGACCTCAAACTATAAAATTACTGGTGTAAAACATTGGGGAAACTCTGGGAGACAGTGGGATAGTCAAAGACTTCTTAAGTAAGATCACTAAAGCACAGGCAATAATCTCAAGTGGGATGGCATCAGATTAAGAAGTTTCTGCACAGCAAAGGACACAGTAATTAGTGTAAATTTACAACCCTAAGAATGAGAGAAAAATTTTGTAAACTATGCTTCGGTTAAGGGACTGATAACCAGAATACACAGGGAAATCAAGTAGCTTACCCAGAAGAAAATGATTAACCCAATTAAAAGATGGGAAAATGAGCTGAACAAACAGCTCTCTAAGAAAGATATATGAACAATCGAAAAGCCTATGAGGAAATGCTCAACATTCCTCATCATAAGGGAGATGCAGATCAAAACTACAATGAGAAACCACCTAACCCCATTCATACTGGCGAAGATTAAAGAAATAAAAAAGGATAAGTGCGGGAGGGGATGTGGTGAAAGGGGAACTCTCCTACATTGTTGGTGGGAGTGTAAATTGGTCCAGCCACTGTGGGAAACAATATGAAGGTTCCTCAAAAACCTTCAAATAGAACTACTATATAATTCAGAAATCCCGCTCCTGGGTATCTATCCAAATTACAGGAGAGTGCTCAGTCAGAAAAGCACTTGTATATCAATATTGATTGCAGCATTATTCACGATTGCAAAGACAAGGGACCAACCCAAATGTCCACAAACAGATGAATGGATTGAGAAAGTGTTGCATTTTGAGACTAGCACATATACTCCACGGAATACTATTCATCCATAAAAAACAACAAGACCCTGGTATTTGCTAGAAAGTGGATGAATATGGAAGACTTATTACACTCTATGGTAGAGACTGATAGACTAGAGTGGACATAAAAGCATTAAATATTGTTGTGGACACTATAGATAAAGTAAAAGGAGGTTGTGGGAAGCGAAGAGTGTAGGAGAGGAAATTTGGGGAAAAAGTAGAGAGGTAAGACATTTGTGGGACGCAGATGTAGTTTATTACCTGTTGAGGATGACGTGTATAGTATTCTCAACTGGGCTGGACTGAGGTGTATATCATGCTGGGTAAAGTCTCTTTGCAATCTAAATGATGTATAGTGATTGAATGTATAAATAATAATGATAATAAAGTGAAAAAATTATCAAAAGTTTACATCTCTCTTTGGCCAAAAGTCACAACTATGATAAACATATACATCATTAATTACCAAGTAATATTTAGCTTTTGTGACTTAAATAATCATGGATATTAATATTGATACAGAGGATTTTCTTTTTGGAGAGGTTTTTGCTACAGGGTGTGTGCACTCGTCAGAGAGACAGAGAGAGACAGAAAGACAGAAAGCAAGAAATCACCTAGGGGGGATGGTCACGCCACAATCCCTTCTCCTCCATTCTCTTCTCGGGATCTTGGGCACGCACACACATGCACTCAGCATGAGTTTAAGCCACTGGGTCCGGGACTCAAACCGCAGTCGATTACATGGGAGTTCAGCCACATAGCCATTACACTAACTGCTGGTCCCCGATACACAGGACTTTTAAAGCTTTGTGGTAAATGAAAGTAACATACGAGTTTATTTTGTGCAAATTTTTTTTTGCATTTTTCATTAATTAATTTATTTATATGCATTCAATCACATTGTTTAGCTTACAAAGTGAACATTTCAATATGTGAACATTTCTTCTCAGTCCAGTTGATCAAAATATCTTCAACCGGTTTTGAAATCCATGCATAGCATTTTCATAACATGTCTCCATGAACTTTCGAAGATCCTTATATATGCAGAGTTCATGTGCTACACCAGGCACTGTCGACATGCTAAACTCAGTTGAGGCAAATGATGCATGAAGACACTACAGCACAGAGAAATGGTGTGACTAGGCCAAGTCTCACAGCAAGCAAGCTGCCGCTTTTGGAATTGATCAGAAATCTGATTCTCTAAGCCAAACTAAAGCAATATATATAAAGTCCATTACAGAAGTGAGCAGTAGCATTTCAAAGCCTATTCCATACTAGTAATGTTACAAAATCACAGGAAAAATGAATATTATTGCAACTTTTAAGTAACAACAACAACAAAAAGACGGAAGTGTATTCTTTTATGGAATGATGATCCTGCCAAGATCACTTCCATAGCATCAATTTGTGGTCATGATAAATGAGTTCCCAACCATTGAGTTCATTCCTTTGCAATCAGGCTTTTGTGAGATCAAATATTTTTAGACTTGGAATAAAGTTATCAGCTCTAAAATAAGGAACAAGAGAAGGAACGTAAACCCTAGAGGAGTTCAGTCACTTTCTAGGGTTGCACAGGTAACCAGGCATGAAGTCAGGGTGAGAATTCCGATAGGTTGCTATTCAGTTGGATCATGATGCCTCCCTGAGGTCAGGCAAGGGACAGCAATATAAGCCATAGTCTGGGATGAAATAGCTTTGTAGAACTGGGGTCATCAAATAATATTTGCAATGGACAAAACAGTAAATATGTTCAGTTTTATAAGATACGTAGGCTCCATCTCAGTTACCCAACTGTGACACATGAAAGTAGTCATAAATGATATGCAAAGAAGTAGAAATAGCTATGTGCCAATACACTTTAGTAATGCTAAAGTATGAATTTCATACCATTTTCTTATGTCATAAAATGTTATTCAACATTGGATTTTTTTAACTATTTGAAAATGCAAAAATCTCTTGACTTCTGGTGAATTTGATTTGGCCTAGGGCAGTAGTTTACCTTCCCCTGTTACAACGTCACACATTTTAGACTTTGAAAGAACTGATTCTATGCCCTAGGTGATGTCTATTTTCTCTGACTTCATTCCATATGCCAGAACCTCGAATTTCACTCACATTTCCTCTGAAACAGTGCTGTCACATTAGAATGAGTATTTAGACTTTTGTATTTTATCTCTAAAATGCCTTTTTTTTAATAAGCTGTTCTGAGTACCACTCACATCCTGAGGCTCACTGAGAAAAGGACTGAAGGGAAAAATGCTTTCTTTTCTTTTTTTTTTTTTTTTTTTTTGGAGGGTTTTTCGCTATAGGGCGCGGTGGCTCCC
>NW_006160001.1:5290402-5327400 GCF_000334495.1 Tupaia belangeri chinensis
AGAGATTTTCGCTATAGGGCGCGTGTGCTCACCAGACAGATAGAGAGAGACAGAGAGACAGAAAGCGAGAAATCACCCCCCAGGGGGGATGGCCACACCACAATCCCTTCTCCTCCATTCTCCTCTCAGGATCTTGGGCATGCACGCACACGTGCCCGGCGTGAGTTTTAAGCCACTGGGTCCGGGACGCGAACCGCGGTTGACTATGTGGGAGTCCAGCGACATAGCCATTACTCTAACTGCTGGTTCCCAGGAATAATGCTTTCTGAAAAAGGCAGACCCAGCGTAAATACCAGTAATACTGTCAGTGAGTATTGGTGACTTGGGTTGCACTTAATAACTGAGGGCAAAATAAGGCATAAATGCTTGCTTGTTAACATGGCTATAATGGAATATTCAGAAAATGCCCAAAACTTGCTAAGCTCACTGACTACATAGTTATAATGAAAGGAAATACTTAGGTTCGTATATAAACAACTGCCTCAAAGAATTCGCCACATTTTCTGGGCCCTTTAGAGCTCTGGTTGTCCAATCCCTTGGACAGGCCTGGTTTGTTTGCTCACTTAACAAGACAGCCAAGTGTTCCCTTGAAATTGAACAGCTTCCTCTCCTGAGAATACTGTTTATTTGTGTTAATAGGGTGGAGGGCCAGCTGGTGACACACTAGTTTTTTTCTGGGTTGAGAATAAGAAGATGCAGGTCTGTGCTTTTCTGTCTTGGATGGGGGTAGTAGGTCAAAGCCAAGGGAAACAGACTTTTTGCTCTTTTTCCATTCTGGACTGAAGTACTCTCAGAAGAAAAGAGAGAGCCATAAAGGTGCTTGGAAGTCAAGGCTTAAGGATGTCAAAGCAGTTAGTTTCCACAACAGTGACTTTTGGCTGGATCCAATGTAGAATAAAGGGTTTGAAGTGGGTACCTAGAACTATAATACAACACATGCCATGGCCCTGAGGACCACTGACTCATACTGCTCTTGATGTGCTATAGAACATGACTGACTCCTCACCAAAATCACTTGGACTGCTACAGTATTGCCTGTTGCAGTTTGAGTATCCTTTACTTGAAATACTTGGGACCAGAAGTGGATTTTGCAGTTATTTTTCAGATTTGGAAATATTTACATACATATAATGACTATCTTGAGAATGGGTCTCAACTCTAAACATGAAATTCATTTATGCTTCATATATATACCATGTACACATAGCCTAAAGGTAATTTTACACAATATTTTGTATTGCAGTGTTTTGGTTATGATCTATCACCAGTTCAGGTGTGGAATTTTGTGGTGTCCTATCAGCACTCAGAATGTTTTGGAGTTTGAATTTTTGGATTAGAGATACTCAACCCATGTAAGAGTTATGGTTACCAAGATCTGTTGGCTACAACTGACAGAAACACAACTCAAAGTGACCAAAGCAACAATGAATATATAAGTAAATATATATCATTATCTCAGATGTGTGGAAGAGTTATGGGTTGATCTTCAGACATAACTTCATGCAGTAACCAAGCAGCAACTATCATCTCTCCTTCCTTTCGCATCACTTATCTCTGCTTTCATCCATGTTGGCTTGGTGCTCTAACAAACTTTCTTCATGAGTAAGGGAAGATGGACTCCAGCCTATGCAGGCTAATAATATGTTTTAAAAATAAAGGTTCTCTCCCAGCATCTGTTTTCATAAAAAGAACCCAACAGTCCCTGTTTGAGTCATATGCTCACTCTTGGACTTACAGATGAGTCTAAATGGACAGAATAGTCTGACTGGCTAGCATGAGTCCTGTGTTCACTCCTTTGATGTATGAGATAAGTCCTTAGATGGACTCTCTCACTAGATTCATGTGGCATGAACAAGGGAAGCTCTGACCATGACAGAATGCAAGACAGACACAAAAATAAAAATTGTGCACAACACTAGTAAATTATATGTTTTTCATAAGAATGTGGCTTTCACAAACAGTACACAAGTCAGAAGTCGCCCTGTGAATCATCAGTAGCTTGTAGAAAATTCTTTATTCCTTATTCATTCTTTCTTCATTCCCTGGCCTTCTTTTTATTTCCTTCCTTTCACTGGGTTATGAGCTGATGTAATATAAGTTTAAAAAATAAATAAATCTGTCCTATCCTCCAGCCACTTATGATCTGGTTCAAGAGGACAACACAGAAATCATCTGCATGACGGTCATGGCAGTCAAATGCGATCCTGCCCAAAGTGCTCCTCCATAAATCAAAGACAGAGATTAAGAAAAAAACTAAAATAAAAAGACACATCTTCCCTGACTATTGTAAGAATTTAGACAGTGCGAAGACTGATGCCAGTGCTACTGTCACTGCCTCATAGAATCCTGACCTACCTTGGATGAAAGAACCATCATTTTCAGTAGAAGCCACAGGCTCTCTGAATACCTGAAGCACAAACTAGTGAATAATTGGCTTTCAGGGGGAACCTCATACCATGGTGAGAACACAGCAAGAAAAAAATTGCATGAGAGAGGACAAGAGCAAGAAGAGAGAGAGACAGGTACACTCAACAGTCTTTGTGCTCTGGTCCTTCCTCTAGTCTTGCAGCCAGCCAGCCAGGATCAGGGACATACCTGGCATGTTCAAGGAGACTTGAGATGTGAACCAGAGCTTTCCACATGCTTTCCAGCATCCTGTAGCACTGGCCCTGCTGCCCGTGCCATTGGGACTGGGCCAGGAGATAATTTTTAATTAATTTATTAGTGAAAAATTAATCAATGGATTCCCTAACTAAGAAGAAGGTATTTGATAGAAGACATACACACACACACAAAACCCTATTTTTAAGATGCCCTTTTATAGACCACCAAAGTTCACCCAAATTAGTATTAAATATAAAGACAGATACCTTTTCAAAAAGGGAAATTCCCTTTTTTTCTGGGGGAAAAAAAAGGGAATAAGGTCATCAGGAAGTTTCTCCTTTGCTTCTTCCCTCTCCACTCTCAGGCTTTTCTCAGGATTTGAGATGAGGCTCTGTGTACTCAGAGTGCACATGGTACAAAACTTGAAGACCTTGGAACTTCAGGATTCCATGAGTAAAATGAGGTACTAGGTGAATCAGGCCTCATGGTTCTATGCAGTGTTGGCACCCTGTGATCCTGTGTCCACTTCTCTAATCAATATTCTAGGTTACAATGTGTGTGGCATAAGCAAACTCTAAGAACTGCCAAGCTCTGCTAAGTAAAGCAAGCAAGTGTTCTCTGAGAGAAGACATCTCATCAGGTAGAAAATGGTTAGTCAGCCTGAATATGGTAGCATTTGCACTTTAGCCTCTTTGAAGTGTCCTGAACCACCTCCTTTAAAAGAAAGAAAGAAAGAAAGAAAGAAAGAAAGAAAGAAAGAAAGAAAGAAAGAAAGAAAGAAAGAAAGAAAGAAAGAAAAAAAGAAAGAGAAAGAAAAAGAAAGAAAGAAAGAAAAAATCAATCCTTACATAAGAAGAAGATACCATGCTGCAAATATGGACCACCAGTGAATTCTGGCCCCAGACCATGAAAAAAGTGCTTATTTCAGATCTAAGGTATCGCCATGGCCCTAGCTACATAAAGCTCCCCTTATAGAAAGATGGAGGACTTAACGCTGATGGCATACTACATCATCTCATATATCTCTTTTTTTACACCAAAATCTCAAGTAATTTATCATTGTCTCTGAATAAGAGTTGTGGGCTTTTCCCCATTTTCAGCATGTCTATAAACATGACTGTGGTGACTACATTTTAGTTTAGATTTTTTTCCTCAACCAGAGCACATAGTTGTTTTTCAGTACATATTTGTAGAGTGAATAAATGTTATTCCTGGAACTCAGGCAAGGAGACAATGTTTTTAAGTGATAGAAAATGTTGGTATTGTTATATAGTATAACAAAAGAAATATGGGATGGGAAGACTAGACAGCTTATGAAACAGAATAATATCTCTTTTGAATCCAGAGACAATTTATGATTTTAAACAAGTCAAAGTGTAGCATGAAGGGATGAGATTCCAAAGGAAACTTTTGAAGGACAGCCTATAGGAAAAGGACAGCCTGGTGTTAATGTATCCAGGGACAGAGCCCTCAAAGAGCACATTTCTTGGACTATTTCTTGAAACATGAAATTGACTTTTAGGAGCCACATTAGGGATGCAAAGACATCCTGGAAGAAAGAGGACAGTACAAGACTTGAAGCTTGGTAAGAGGTAGCCCCATCTAGGCAAAAGTAACTCTTCTACGGTACTTGATCTCACAATCTGTATGTCTTGGAAGTGGGACCAAGATCATTAGAGCAGGGAACTCTCAGTACACAGAATGTTGTCTAAAAGAGAGAACATCCACTTCAGTTTCCCTTTTTGCCTAGATTAAAGGGCAGAACTGATGAAGGACTCACTGACATGGTCATTTTGAGCACAGGAGTTGAGAGAGCAATACAAGGAGGGTATCTGAGAAAAAGAGTGCTACAGACAGCAAGAATAGTAAGTGCAAAAGTCCCTAAGTAGGAACATACCTGGTGTGTTTCCAGGAGCATCAAAGAGACCAGAGGAGTTGGAGTGGCATAAGTGAGGGTGGGCAGGGAGGTAGTGGAAGTGGTCTCAGAGAGACACCTTGAGAGTTGTGTAGGTTATTGTGGTGACTTTGACACTCAGAGAGATGCAAAGCCAATGGCAAGAGTTTGGGAGTTTTTGATTGGGGTTTTTACATTATTTTTAATTTGTAAATTAAATGTATATAATTACCATGTATAATGTATTGTTTTGAAATATATATATACATTGTAGGGTGGATATTTGTGGGACACAGATAGGGTTTATTATGTGTTGGTGAGGATGTATATAGTATTCTCAACTGGGCTGAACTGAGGTGTGTATCAGCTGGGTAAAGTCTCTTTACAATCTAAATTATGTATAGCGATTGAATGTATAAATAATAATAAAAAGAAAAAAGAAAAACAAATTTAATGAATATTTTTATTCTCAAGATAACTATTTTGAAGCATTGACTAAAATTAATAAAAATTAATTTAACAAGAAAAAAAGAAATACATGTATATTGTAGGGTAATAGAAATCTAGCTAATTGACATATTCATTCCCTCATATAGTTTTCACTTTTGTGGTGAGAATACTTTATATTCACTCCCTTAGTATTTCTCAAGAACATAATATGTTGCTACATAAAGTCATCATATTATACAATATATATTTTGAAGTTACTCCTCTTTTCCAGCTGAAACTTTGAATTCTTTGACCAACATGTCCCCAACCCTTATCCTCATCACCTCAGCCCCTGGTAACCACCGTTCTACTTTCTACTTCTATGAGATTAACTTTTCTAGAGTCTACATACGAGGGGGATTCTGCAGCTTTTGTTTTTGTGTGTCTGACTTATTTCACTTAACATAACGCCCTCTGGGTTCATCTCTGTTGTCTTATAGGCCTTTGTTTTATGGCTGAATAATATTCCAATGTGTATATTCCACATCTTTAAAATCCATTTTTCCACTGATAGACACTTAAGTTGATGCCGTACTCTGGCTATTATGAATAGAGCTTCCATAAACATGGCAGTAAGGTATTTCTTCATTATACTAATGTCATTTCCTTTGGATATATACCTAGTAAGGGTAATGTAGTAGTTCTATTTTTAATTCTTTGAGGAGCCTCTCAACTGTTTTCTGTACTAATTTACATTTTCACCAACAGCATGCAAGGGTTCCCTTTTATCCACAGCCTAACCAATACTTGTTATGGTTTGTCTTTTTGGTAGTAGTCATTCTAACAGGGGAGGTGATACATTGTGGTTTTTATTCACATTATTCTGATGATTAGTAATGTTGAGTATTTTTTCATATACCTATTGATCGATTGTTTATTTTCTTGAGAAATATCTATTAAGGTTCATTGTTCATTTTTGTTAATGGCTTGTTTTCTTACTGTTTCAGTTTCTTACATATTTTGGATATTAATAGCTTATTCTACCACGCTGTAGATTGTTTCTTCCCTCTATTGATTATTTTCTTTGCTGTGTAGAAGCGTTTCAGTCTGACATAATCCTTTGTCTATTTTAGTTTCTGCTGATTGGCAGATTTTGAGAAGAGATGTGATATGATCTAACTTATGTTTCCAAAGAACCCTTTTGGCTGCTATATTGGAAATAGACTGCAAGGCAAGAGGAGAGGGAGAACAGCTAAAAGACTAATGCGGTCTCTAGACAAATGATTGCCAAGACCAGGATGGTGGCAGTGAAAAAAGTGAGAACTGCATTTTTTTTTTAATCTCATTTGGAGACATAGTCAACAACATTTGCCAGTGGATTGAATGTGGAGTCAAAGAGAGAGAGAAAGAAGTCAAGGAAGATGCATAGGCTTTTTATCTTAAGCAACTGGAAAGATGGAATCACCATTTTTATTTACTTTGCTCTTCATTAACATCGAAGTGAACACGATTTTAAAGTATACTACTGGTAACAATCAAAACGAGCACCTAGCTGACTTGAAGTATAGCAGAAACAAATGTGACTATGTAAGGAAGATAAACTTGTATTGTTCTGTCTGAGCAAGCAATGTGCAAAAACGTGTGCACGTGTATGTTTTTCAGCACACTAATATTCATAGGCTGGAAAGAACTATTTGCAAAATCGTGAATTATTTTTTGTTTGAATATCAAGTTGCTAATGAGTTAGAAGCATCTTTGTGCTTTTATTAAAAGTTCAGTGCCTAAAATTACCATGTACAGTGATCCTGTCTTCAAGTCCTGGGAGTGGCCTTCATTAGCTTTGGAATCTCTGAATACTCCTTTAATTATTTTAAGCCTTGGTTCCCACATTTTAAAAATGAGGAGGACAGTTGCCTATTTCATCAACTCTGAAACATTTCAAATCCCAGGTTTCATTAAGTACTAATGGCCTTCATTGTAAGCAGAAATTTAGTTAAACAATTAGTTGGTTTTACACATGCTGTAATTCATACCTTTGTTCATTGTTCTTCCTTGTTGCTAACAGCTGATTATGTTTTTTCAGCCGGGATTTATGTGAGCAAGAAAGAGAAACCAGTTAGCTCAATTGGTTGTATTCTGAGTTAATGGGGTATTCTTTTAGTGAATTGGCTTCACTCCATTTCTTGGCCACATACCTCACCTCTGCTTCACAAATGAGTGGAACTGATTACAACATAAATCAAGCATAGAGAGTATAAACCCATCCCTGCTATTGAGAAAGTAGTTTAAAACACAAGCATCCCTGATGGTAATCAATAATATTTTCTTTATATATAAAAGATGTGAACATGAATGCTTTGTGATAATAACAAAGAATAAATAAATAAATAAATACATAAATACATAAATACATAAATACATAAATAAATACATAAATAAGTAAAAATTAGAAAGGACAAGGTGATACTTATTTAAAGTTAGAAATGTGTTGTGAACTATTTGGAACCTATATAAAATGGCTAACAGATCACGTTAATAGCCTCTAAGACTTCCTACACTTGAAATAACTTGAGCTTCCAGTACTAACTCTAACAGCTTTGAGTCTTTGTGTTGTCACATGTAAAACAAAATTTAGGTGCCTTTACTTCTAAGATGTCTTCCAGCTTGAGAGTTCTGTATTTCTATGGGTCATCTACCTGGAATAACTATTCTATATGTGTGTGTGTATATATATATACATATATATGTATATATATATAAATAAATGTATATGTATACATATCCGTATGTGTATATATATCTATATGTATACATATACGTATATGTACATATATATATATACACATACATACATACATATATGTATATATACATAGCTTTATGTTGGAGGCACTGCCACTAATACATATATCTATGCATATGCACACATAGATATATATACACATACATACACACACACACACACACACATATAAAATTTTATTCTAAATTTTGCGATTCAATTTTGGGGAGCAGTAGTTATTTGAAGGTGTCAATATGTTCTCTGGGATCTCAGAAAATTATTATCAAAACCAGCTAAAGGAATCATCAGTTTTGTGTGACTGATCTTGAAATCTCTCTGGAGGCAAGAAACCTTATTATCAACAGGTTTTGCTGCAAAGAAAGCAAACTGGGATGACCCCTGGGATTTGGATACTGCTTCAAAGTTTATGAAAGCAGTAACCATCATCCTTGGGTCCAGGAGAGTGGACTAGAATAAGACAGCTGACTTCTGTAGCCTTGCAGAAATAATAAGGGGTGTATGTGTGTGGTGTGTGTGTGTGTGTGTGTGTTTGTGTGTGCATGCACGTAGGGAGCAGGGAGTGCATCCACACAATGGTGAGAAGCTGGAAAGAGACAAATAAGAATGAGAGAATGAACGCAACCTACCTAAAGTGAGTCAAAAATTTCTGAGATGGCCCAGCCTCAGTGGCACAGGCAGTGGGCACTGTTATACAACTGTGGAGCCATGTGGGAAAGAGCAGGTTTTGCATTCCAGTTAACCTGAACATGCCAAGCACACCCATGTACAAGGTTGGCTGGAAAATCAGGGGGAGAATTGCAACTAAATAGAATCTTGTCTGGGGGTCCTTGTCCTTTTCTCTCTTTCTCTCTCTTTCTCTCTGTCTCTCTCAAAAAATAAAGTAAATTTTGTAGGAAAAAAAGATATTTTTAGAATGTAACACTAGCTATGAATAATAGGCTTGCAAATATTTTCCTCTGTTTGTTATGTAATAGCAATCATTTCAGTGTCACTGACAAACACTGAGAAGGGAATTGCCACTCTGGCCAGTGTTGCATATGGCTCTTATGCTGAATGAGGCTTCAAAAATGAGGGTGTAAATCTCTGTTCCACAGACCTGAACAGGCAGATTTGAGATTGATCATAAAATGCCTTTTGGGAGAGGCAGTCCCAGTCAGCCTCAGAAACAACATGACAGGGCAGGACAAAAGGACATTCTAAAGCCTTTCTCTAAAATCTAAATCAGTCTTTTCAGCAAATTACCAAGAAGCAAATTAAATACTAGATTTGTAATACAAGCATTATTTAATCTGTGTAGCTTTATGTTGGAGGCACTGCCACTAACTTTCTTATTAAAATATAGTAATGATAGCCACCCTTTCTTAAGAGTTCAATATCATGCTAGACACTTTATATATACAATCTTCCCTCCACGACCCTGTGATGTGGATAACATTAGTCCCGTACTAAAGAGAAGGAAACAGACACATAAAACAGCTCTTTTCTCAAGGTCAAACAGCATATGTTAACAGAGCTACAATTTAATTCTAGGTCTTGCCAATACCAAATGCCATGCCCTTTCCAATACCCTAACTGGTTTCTACTACGTTGTGTGATATTTAGTTGGTGCATATACACTTCCCTCTGGAGTGTAAGCCCTTATACCCTTCTCTTCCTGTCTTTTTACTGTGAGATACAAATAATAAATTATTATGTATGTTACTGTCTTCAGAGTATGGTTGGTTCCTTGCTCTGGATTCTTGTTTTTTTTCTTTCCTTTGTTAGAATATTGTTTTTGACTTCTCTGCAAACCAACAACATGCACATTATATTTTCTCTAGGGTACACGTTTCCCAACACATTGTGAAGAATAAAAACTGGCCCACAAAGTTTAATTAAGAAGCTGTGAGCTAGATCTTACACAATACTTGCACTAGTGTTGACACAGGGACACAGGGTAGAAGGATGATTAGGTTCAGCACCCATAGTGTGACACTGGTTCTTGTCTTATGCTCATA
Organism: Tupaia belangeri chinensis; assembly: GCF_000334495.1. Lineage (NCBI taxonomy): Eukaryota > Metazoa > Chordata > Mammalia > Scandentia > Tupaiidae > Tupaia > Tupaia belangeri. The sequence continues at coordinate 5,300,130 of NW_006160001.1, forward strand.
AAGAATTAGAGATGGACACACAGTGAGGGGATAGCAAGCAGAGAGCTTAAGAGAGGGAAGGAAAAATGGAGCTCCCAGGCAGGCAGTGGGTCCTGGACAGTGGGTTCCCAAAGAAAAAATTGAGGAGAGGGGTTTTCATCTGGGACAGAGGGGCTTTGTTTAGGCTTCTTATTTTTATTTAGGCTTGTCCAATTTCTGAGAAACCGACTTTGAGAAGACAGAAGCAGCTTTCAGAAGGACTATTACATGAGGAGAAATGCTAGCTTGTTGACAAGCAGAGTGCTGCTCAAAGGAACTTGCAGGCAGAGAGTCGTCTGTAAGGAGTGCTGTTACAGGATGGAAGAGTTGAACTGCATTATGTGAAACCCTTGGTTCTTTAGGTCCAGATCTCTAAGATGAGAGTCCTGAATTGAGATGCAGATTAAAAAACCACAAACAGTGGTACAGTACGAAAAGAAAAGTTTTAATAGAAAAGTAGAGATATTTGGGACCAACAGATGGCATAATGGTTACATCGCTGGCCTCCCACATAGTCAACTGCAGTTCAAGTCCTGTCCCCAGTGGCTTGAAACTCATGCCAGGCCTGTACGTGTTCATGCTCAAAGTCTGGAGAGGAGAATGGAGGAGAAAGGACTGTAGCATAGCCATTTCCACTGCAGAATAATTTCTCACTTTCTCTCTGCCTCTCTGGTGAGCACACATACCCTATAGCAAAAATCTCTCTAAATACACCCCCATTCCTGAAAGGCCAGAGAAGGACAACTGACTTGGGCATAAGGCTAAGGTGTTACTTTTATTTGGGGATTTGGTAAGGAATATTTAGCAGGGGAAGGTCTGTCGTAACATCTGGGTTCTTTGACTGTGGACTCTTTCCTGCTTGCACATATTTCTCTCAGATGAGGAATTTAATGATCTAATGACACATGTCCAGTGTGTTCTTTGAAGGGATGAGCATCCATACCTGGATGAACTGCCCAATTGTTTTATTGCCCCAGTGGGAAACAGGATATCGATTTAACATCCCATCCTGCTGGTGAATTTCTGTATGTATATTTGAGCAAGCAGGGAGAGCTAATACTTGATTTCTAGTGAGAGCCGTGAATGATTTGTAGTAAAAGTTTGACTAGCATGACTCTATCTTATAAATTGACTCTATCGTAATATATGTGTCTGTCCATTTTGTATCACAGTGACTCTTCCTTGGGGGATCCCTGCCCTATTTACTTACTCACTGGGTCTAACTCCTGTTTCACTGTGATTCATGATGTCCATTTGTTCCTAAAGCTATAGAACCTTAAAATCAAGCAAATTAATCACTATTACTGTTGTGTGCAATATTGGCAATATTCTTTTATGCTTGCTTCTAAATATATGGTGGCATGAACTCCTGAGTCATTCTAGTGGTTTTGTTAAAAACCTCTATGCTAATAATTTGAAGTTTGTGGGGACAAGGGGTCTTTATTAAGAAGTCTTCTAAAACTTACATGTCCATATCTGAAATATTTAGCATAGTCATGGCTTAGATGTCAGCTGCTTCTGAAACATCAGTCAATCATTCCATAATATGAGTCTCCCAGTTTTTCATTGTATTTTATTATGTGGAAATATTTTTTTAAAGTACCGTTTGTTTCCTTGAGGCATAGAAATATATAGTTATTTGCAGAATAAATCTTGCCTAGATACAATAATAAAAATTGCTGTGCTCTACTGAATTCAGTTCACTGCATACATGAATGAAGTAGAGGGGATGTAGTTTATAGTTAGGGAGAATGGATAATGTTGATTAGGCTTTTATGACTTCCCAAAGATAGCAGTACCATCTAAGGTATTTATGCTAAAAAACTGAAAATAGCATTTTTCATCTGCTTTATTTATGCTTTGTGAATTTCAGAAAGACATCTTTATCCTAGCATGAGCTAAATTATGGTGTAGTAACAAATAAACCTCACTATGTTCCAGTTACCAGTAGCCTTATAATAAACTACCCCAAACTTCACTTCATGGGATAAAGCAAAGAATATTTTATTATACTCATGAATTCTTTGGGTCAGAAATATAGCAGTAATGTCTTACATCTACTGTGCAATGTCTATAGTCTCAGCTGTGAACATGGAAAGGGCTTGGGAGATAAAATCATTGACTTTTTCATGCACACATTTGGTGCCTGGCTGGGATGATTCAGATTAGCTAGGATTCTTGGTAAGAGGACAAACATGTGAACACCCTAGGGAGCTTGGGCTCTAGGTGGCTGGATTCTGAGATGGACCATGCAGAAGTAAGAGCTCTAAGACCGTGGGTGCTCCAAGAGTGGCTTCCTGGCTTTTTCTCATCTAGTGTTGGCAGTCATATAACGGTACTGGTGCTACCCAGATGAAAACAAGGAGGAGGAATAGACTCCTTCTGTTATGGAATAGTGGCAAATTCACACTGAAGAAGAGCATGTTGTATGGGAAATATTACTGGCCATCCTGTTGTCTTTGAAATCTACCATTTGCCGTGCATTGACTTACAAGAATAGGGTTTCTTTCTTGTTTAATCAACATGTTTCATGGATCCAGGCAATTCTTCAGAGCAGCTGTCCTCCTGTTGGCTTAGTGAGCCAAGCAGCCACTCTGATCTATGACTTCTCCCTGATTCCAAAACCACTACTTTGAGGGAAGAGCAGCATGATAAATCACATGTTAATTCTTAGATACACCACATGGAAGAGACTTAACTCAACAACTCCTATATTTCATGGCTCACATAGCCATGCCCAAATTTAGTAGAGCAAACAAGTAGAGCAAACAGGTCTTCCCAGAAAAATAAAAGGAGAGAAAGAAATGTTGGCAAATGACATTAGTGCTAACCGGTAGCCATGAAGACATTACCTGGGTGGTGAAGCCCCTATCATATCAATTTATTCAACAAATATGTTTTCAGTGCCCATTGTGTACAACACATCAGTTTGGCTCTTAAATGGAATGCAGCTGTCCCTCAAAGACATACAATTTTCTCCAGAAAACCAACTGAAACTTCATTTGCTTTGTCACTAATTATTGGGGGTGGGGAGGTGGGAATGTCTCTCTCGGGTCCTACATTGTTCTATCCTTTCCAAGGCATAGGAAATAAGATGTTTTTCTATTTTTACATCCCAGAGCCATTCATTTTATGGTTTTCATACCTTATTGTCAGTCAAAATCCCTTTTCTCTGAATATTTATCATGTGTGTCTTCCCCTTTTCAGGCCTTAACTTCATGACAGACTATTGATGACATAGCTGTATTTCCAGAAAATGCAGTTGGTTACTATTAATTTAACACCGCCATGGCAAATAACTATATTATAAATTAAATAATTTTCATCCAGATTAGAGTTATTTTGCATCATTAGTCTGACAGCAAGATTTAATTTGTTGTGATTTTAAAATAAATTAGATATTAAGGCAGTAAACAGTAGATAAACCTAGCCAGAAGGCTCTTATTTCCAAAAGCTGAGCCCATAGCTACATTTCAACAATGAAAAGATCAAAACACAGCAGGAGCTCTGTTCAAGACCAGTCTGTGTTTCAGTTTTTAATTAGAAAATTCTGTTTCTAATGAAAAATCATAGAACAATCTTCACTCCCTGATGAGAAAGAAAGAGGAGAAAAACCCAGGGTCTCTGATAGAAATTCGGAAACCATGTGTTTGGTTGGGTAGCTGTCTTCCCAGATGACTTTGGCTATGCAGAAAGTTATTCTTGTCCTTGGTTCATCATGCATCAAATCATGCTATGGAGCATTCCAGTGGAAAGTTCTAAATTATCAAGAACTTGAGGCAAGTTCTTATTTAAAGGAAATACAACAATATAATTTATTGACAGCATGTACTAGAAATACAATAGTAGTTTTAAAATGTGTTTACATAAACATGTAGATGATCAGATTATAAATTTAGGTTACTGAGCCCCTGCAGCAGAGACCTGTACCTTTTGAAGTGTACACAAAATGAAGAACATTTGTCTGATGTCATATAAGAGGCTTAATAGTCCATTAGTCTATCCCAGGATCATGCATGTGAATTGAGTGAAAACTGATATTTAGGATTATTATCAAATGTTTGCATTTGCTAAAGCTATAGGGCTTCTTTAGGTTTTCCCAACTAGGTCAACCAATTAGTCCTCAGATTTGAAGTACTATTAATAAATTTGGTTAAGCCAGAAAGAATAGACAGAGATACTATCAAAACTAATAATAGATAGTCTGATAATATGTTTACTTCCCACGATAATGAAATCTAGGCTCTTTTAAGGTCAGTCAAATATAAACTAAGCTAGATACTGATTATACTAAAAGGGAAAGTTACTAAGCAACTCAACATTTTGTTTTCCAAGAATTTTAATTACATTGTGTTAGATAAAAATTACCAATTTCACATATTTTGGTGCTTGGAGTCCAAAGAATTATTTTACATCCTAAACCTATACTTTCCAAGGCCATTTTCTTGAATCTTTTGTAAAATTTCGAGAGCTAATGCATCCTCTAAAATGAAGAAAATTCTGTATTATGTATTTTTGTGTATATATCTTGCATATTTAAAACTCCGCATGAATATATACTTTTAAGACTCCTAAATGTACATGGTACCTATAATTTGTATCTTTTTTATGCTTAAGAGCAAATAATGACACTTAAATTTTAAAGCTAGAAACTCCCTTGTTGCCAATATCAGATTCTATAGCATGATAACAAAAAAACTGTCTTACCAAATCAAGGTTCCAACGAGAGACAGAAAGTGAGAAATCACCCCACAGAGGGGATGGTCACGCCGCAATTCCTTCTCCTCCAGTCTCCTCTCAGGATCTTGAGCACACACATGCACGCGTCCAGTGTGAGTTTAAGCCACCGGTCCAGGACTCAAACGGTGGTCAACTACATGGGAATCCAGCAACATAGCCATTATGCCAAATGCTGGTCCCCTAAATGATTTCTAATCGCTCTCCCTTTTGTGAGAAAAAGAAAGGAAAGGGGCTAGTATTTCTTATACATGTACTATGTACCAGGTGCTTATCCATAGTGTCTTATTTAATCTTCACAACAATCAGATCAGGTAAATATTATTCCTCTCTTACAGACAAAAAATTCAGCCTCCTAAAAATTGCAGCTTGTCCAAACTCACATGACCAATTAGCAGTGAAGCATGGATTCAACACCAGATCTGTTCAACAACAAAGTCAACTCTCTTCCATCCTTGCCCTTCCTCAGCTCACATAATAATTTTCAGTGCAGTGACTACCTACTACATAACATGAAGTCTTTTTTCTTTTTCTCAAGAGAAACTAAAAGCAAAATCTTTGACTCCTTGAATTGGTCTCACATACACACGCACACCACCACCGCCACCACCACCAGCAATTCCCAAAAATCCTATGCCATGGAAGTTTAAACCAAATTGAAGGTATCATTGGTATGTATGGGATAGCTGATCTGTACCTAAATATTGATTACATGAAGTACAGCAGAGATTGAAGTAAATTTCTAGGTAATTAAGATCAAAATAACTGTTAATAAGGAAGAGACAGTTTGAAGTATTTAGGAGGGTGAATTGCAAAATTGTCCAACTTCAGTTAGTGCTTTTTATCAAGGAATTTTAGAAAAAAAAAATCTTTAAAGCACAGTCCTCTAAAAATGATTGGAAAAAGTAAGTCTATGATTAATTCTTTTTTTTTTCATATAGGTATATTTTACATACTTTTCTCAAGAAGTTTCAAGAGCCATTTTCTTCCAATTTTGCCATGGGAATTTGCCAATATATCCCATTTCTGACAATCTTATTATCAAGTTTCATAAGAAGTGGCATATGTACTTGACAAATCTTTGTTGTTTTGTTATTGTTGTTTTCCTTTTTTGCCACATATAATTATCTATTCTTTACTTTTTTTTTTTTTTGGAGAGATTTTTACTGTAGGGTGCGTGCGCTCGCCAGACAGACAGAGAGAGACATAGAGACAGAAAGCAAGAAATCACCCCCCAGGGGGGATGGTCACGCCACAATCCCTTCTCCTCCATTCTCCTCTCGGGATCTTGGGCACGCACGCACACGCGCCCGGCGTGAGTTTTAAGCCACCGGGTCCGGGACACGAACCGCGGTCGACTACGTGGGAATCCAGCGACATAGCCATTACGCTAACTGCTGGTTCCCTATAATTATCTATTCTTTCTTGATCACTAGTATATATTCATTCAACCATAAACCAAGTCTTCTTTTCTGAACATCAGTAGAATCTCGTCTCAGTTAAGGTTCTTTTAAATTATGGCTGTTTTAAGCTTGTTTCTCCTGATTTGGATTTATTCTTTATTTGGGAATCCTGATTTTTACAAAATATTTTCCTCGACTAAGACTACACTGGACAATCAGAGCTTGTAGCTCTGATGCCCATTCAGCCTTGTTAAGCTCTATCTGCCAAGGCATAAATTCTCTAATAGTCACATGTACTTTGAGTGAAAAATGGTTGAACTTTCTCTGCATTTTACTGCAACATAGGCAAAAATACCTGCTTTTTTTAGACTGTGATTTTGTAATTCCTGAAATAAGAATGATAACACATAACTACAAAGCTGAGATGACACTACCTGCTTCCATAAATGAGGGGAGATTTAAAGTGTTGATGTCTCCCAGCACCATTGAAAGCAGTACTGCTAGAGCAAGCAGTGGGTCCCACTGAATGCTGAGTGGCTCTGTAAAAGGCCTCAGAGAAGCTGATCTCTGAGAGAAGGACCAGTCACGAACAGGACCAATCATTTTTCCAGCTGTGGCTATTCCTTTACCACTAATGCATTAAATATTGGCTATCCTTTCTAGCTGGGTTGATATGAGAAATCATAAAACATAAAATCATATGAGTCAGCGATCTATGGTGAGGCAAAAGGGACTGACTTTTAATGTCTTCGTAGATGGGAAAATGTTAGAAAGAGAGGATGGAGCTTGCTTCAGCATCCTACCCATCTCCCCAACACCTATTCCCATTCTGAGACGTTAGAAATTTAGAGACAGTAGTAGGGGTGTTATATGTGTGGAAGATAAACGTGGAAGAGGCAGGAGGAGTTCCTTATCTTTCCCAAGGCAATTGGCTATTTCCACTTCCCTCTTCCTTTTCGGTTCTCCAACTTCTTACCAAAAGACTGAAAGAAGTCTTGCTTCAAACAGACTTAAGTGATGGGGGCCACATGATGTTGCAGTGACAACTCAACACTCTGTAAGGTTGACCCTTATTGGAAAGCTCTGGGTTCACATCCAGAAATCTCCCTAAACATACTAGGTATGCACATACCCATGATACTATACTGGCTAAATCTGGGGGTGGCTTGCAGTACAAGGACTGGGGGTGCTGTCTCTCTCTCTTTCTCTCTCTCTCTCTCTTTCTGTCTCTCATTCATGCAAGAAATAAACTTTTTTTTAGAAAAAGGTTTAGGTGACTAAATAAGAGCATAAACTGACTTTTCTGAAGACAATCACTGCAGCAGAAATACTAGTCTCAGAAAAGCATAGGGGTTGTTTTTTATCACTTGAATCCCAGGCATCCTAAGGTCTCCATCCTCTACTGAAGAAAGAGGAATTAAATTTCCACATTTCTAAATCATTGGCAGCCCACGCGACGCTCTATCGTGCTCCTGACTTCGTATTCTCAGGAGGACTTACCATGATGACACATACATGGGGGAGACTCTGAGGTGTTTCCCATCCCTTAGATAGAAAATAATTCTGTGTCTCACCACCCACATACTGAACTCAAGCTCTTAAGAAAGGACTCTGTTAAAGTGTATCTCTTCTTAGAAATGTAAAGGCCTTAATGATAGGAAATTAATCTCCAATTTTAAAAAAACAATGTGCATATTGCAAGATTTATGTCATAAAGAAAGTAACCATACACAAAAATACACTTACAAACTTTCATTGTAATCAGTTTACTTACATGCCTGTTTCCCCCAACACCCTGAACTCCCTAAGGCAAGCTCCACATTTATTTTGTCTGTATATGTTCCTTATTATATCCTCTACCTCACTGGCTAGTGTAGTCCTTTCTAAATACTTGGTACTAAATGTCTTATTGAGTACCTACATTCACTGAGTGGGTAGTTGATATACCAGACACTGAAAGTGACTAAGCAAGTCTAACTTTTAAGGATTTCGTTATCCTAGATTCAAATGTTATGATAAAATTGTACTAGAATTTGAGACATTCAATGTCAACCAGTTCACCCAACCAACAACTTAAGGAAAATGTATTCAGTCGACTGTGAACAGTCCTGCTTAAAGCAATGGGCAGAAACCTAATTAATCTGGGAGAAGATTGCTCTCTGTTCAGAAGCATTCAAATACCATCTGCATTATCTATATTTTACAAAATATTCCAGATGGAGTCTACCCCTTCTAACTCCCACTGAGCATGCTGGTTTGTGAATGACTCATCCTCCTCCAGGCTCCTCCTTCTGATTATTATTATAATGGGATGTTTGTTCAACATGTGTAGTAGTTGCAGGACCAGCAGTTAGCGTAATGGCTATGTCTCTGGACTCCCATGTAGTCAACTGTGGTTCAAGTCCTGGACCCAGTGGCTTAAACTCACGCCAGGCATGTGTGCGTGAATGCCCAAGATCCCTAGAGAAGAATGGAGGAGGGATTGCAGCGTAGTCACCCCTGCTGGAGAGTGATTTCTCCCTGTTTCTCTGTCTCTCTCTGTCTTTCTGGCAAGTGCACACACCCTATAGCAAAAATCTCTCAAAGAAAAAAATGTGTAGTTGTTGGGACTGATTAAAGCTAGGGAAAGTGGGTGATGAAATAACCAGCTCAAGGGCAGCTATTTGTTTTCTTTTCCACCTAAATTGTTTTATCTCACTGATGAACATTTTCATAAACTACTCAGAGTCGATCTCAAAGAGAACTCACCTGTAGCTTGTCCTGTAGCGTAACTCCAGATCTGGGTTTTCTTACACCCTTAGCGATGACTTATCTACACTAGACATTGGGAAGAACAAAATCAGCTTTCAAAATTTAAATGACTTTAGATATGAGAGGCTATGAAACTTGATGGGCACTAATGCTTTTTCTCTTTAATTGATGAATCAGAAATGAATAAAGCTTAACCCAGCAAGATAGAAAGGATAGAAAGCTCAAATTTATGATGTCTCTGTGGCCCAGAAAGGACTAAAAAAAGTTTAAAACTAACCAAATATGGGACCAGTATATGCCATAGAGATTACATTGCAGTTCAAGTCCCAGACACCATGATTTGAAACACAACAGGCGCATGTGTGTGCATGCCCAAGATCCCAGAAGGAGAATGAAGAACAAGAGACTGGAGCATGGCCATCCTCTCTAGGGAGTGATTTCTCACTTCCCTTCTCTCTGTTTTTTCTCTCTCCCTCTCTCTCTCTCTCTGTCTGTCTTTCTCTCTCTCTCTCTCTCTCTCTCTCTCTCTTGCACGGTCACATGTGCCCTAAAGCAAAATCCTCTACCAAAAAAATAAAAAAATAAAAATAAAATAAAACTAACCACACATGACCAGGCTTTCATTGCATGCATATTTTAAATACATGATCTGACTTTTGGCACATAAAAGTCCACATAAAAGGCGAGTATACTGTAGCAAGAGCTTAACTATTTAACTTCCTACTCCAACTCCAATTGCTCCAGTAGTTGATAAATAGAAACGTAGTCTACATTGGAACAGCCCCAAAGTACAGTGGTTAAGTGTATTGCATGGAGATGCAGGCCCCACTTAGCTAACTGTCGTTTGAAAAAATACACTGGGCACCTGTGTGTGCATACCCAAAATCCTGACAGAAGGGATGGAGGAAAGGGAATTGCTGCATTATTGCACCCCATTGGGGGATGCTTTCTTCTCTCCATCTCTCTCTATTGCAAGCTCACACACTCTCTGTGACAATGTAAAAAAAAAAAAAAAAAACTTTCTCTCTCTCTCTCTCTCTCTCTCTCTCTCTTGCACGGTCACATGTGCCCTAAAGCAAAATCCTCTACCAAAAAAATAAAAAAATAAAAATAAAATAAAACTAACCACACATGACCAGGCTTTCATTGCATGCATATTTTAAATACATGATCTGACTTTTGGCACATAAAAGTCCACATAAAAGGCGAGTATACTGTAGCAAGAGCTTAACTATTTAACTTCCTACTCCAACTCCAATTGCTCCAGTAGTTGATAAATAGAAACGTAGTCTACATTGGAACAGCCCCAAAGTACAGTGGTTAAGTGTATTGCATGGAGATGCAGGCCCCACTTAGCTAACTGTCGTTTGAAAAAATACACTGGGCACCTGTGTGTGCATACCCAAAATCCTGACAGAAGGGATGGAGGAAAGGGAATTGCTGCATTATTGCACCCCATTGGGGGATGCTTTCTTCTCTCCATCTCTCTCTATTGCAAGCTCACACACTCTCTGTGACAATGTAAAAAAAAAAAAAAAAAGAAAAGAAAAAAAGAAAAAGAAAAAATATACCATTTCTTATATTTTTATTCAGTTTTATAAAGAAGTTTCTAACTAAGAAACAAATATTATTTCAAAGTATTAATCTTTTATTCCTTTATTCAGGCAGCAAACATTTGTGGAGGGTCTGTGATGAGCCAGATATTACACAAAGTTTTGGAGATACAAAGGTGAATCAAGACCTGTGTCCTCCAGGTGCTGATAATGGGCAAAATGAGCACTTTTTTTTTAAGTTGCAATAATGTAACAATAGCGGTGTATTCAAACTAGAGATGCAAAGAGAAAGGATGGAAATGTTCAAACAGAGTTTAACTAAAAAATGAAACAAACAAACCCAGCCTACATGGCATGCCACAAAATGTAATTGGTAAGGTGCAAATCTCCAAAGATTCATCCAAACCTAAGGTTCTTAGAGCTTTGGAGAATGGGGCTGTCTTTCCTGACCCAGGAAGAAAGGCAGTCATTTGGTGTGCACTCAATGATCTACACGATCCACTTTGTCTTGCCATGATTCTGTCAAACGGAGGAGCAGATGCTAAATTGAAATGTTTCTCTTCTTGTCTTTATTTGGTTTGTTAAATCACCTCTGGACAATTGGATTTCCGGCAATAGTTGTCAGAAAAAAAAAAGAAAGGACATGTTGGCATTTCTGTGTAGTCAGAAAGTGCCTGTGCTCTGTTATCAGTGTAAAACATTTATGAAATCGATTTTCAGTATCTGCCGGATCAGGCTGATGTGAGAACTAGCTTTCCACAGCCTATCCTATTCATTTCTGGGTGACTTGACAGGACTGATAGTTTATTATGAGTACAAAGGGATGAACACTATTCTCCTAATCTATTCATTACTTGCCTCACCATGCTGCTAAATAATGTGCATATGGTAATTTGAGAAACATGGTGTTCCCATTGCTCTTTTCTTATTCCTGGAATTCTGTCTGTCTTCTGTAAATGGTGCAAAAATCAAAGGCACAATTGCCTCCAGATCTGATTTTACTTTTATTCTCACTTTCTGGTGCCCACACCATACCTACACTACATTCTTCTCTGCTTTGACCTGTGTCTTTAGACAGCACAGTCCCTTCTGCTCATGCTATTACTACAGGTGTTCTAGAATGATTCAGTGAAGCAGCTTGTTTGTTTGTTTCCAGACATATACTCGTATTAAGCTCTGTGCCAGACTCCGTGCTAAATCTCAAAAACAGAACAAGAGAAAGAGGGAAGTATCTGATTCAGGGACTATTTTGTTTTTCAACTTTTCCATAATCTGTGGTATCATATAAGGCAAAAGAGAACACGAAGTGCAAGCCTTAAATACAAATGGATTAATAATGAGGAACAGAGCTAAGAGAATGTGCAGGCTTTCCAGAGCACATGATTTCCATTCACAGTAGTGAGTAAAACTGATAAGCTGAAAAAAGGAGCATAATGGGACCAGAACCTTTTACAGACTTGGCATATTAAAAGCAGATGGGCAGATCCCTTTTCTAGAACAAGTAAGTTCATAGTACGTTTTACTGTGGATAGGATCTAATTTATGTGTATTAAACTGTCACAGTGTATGAGTTCTTTAAGGTCCAGTAATTCTTTCATTTGTTCATTTAACAAATATTAGGCCATTGAGAAAGTCATGACGTATTTTTCTATGCAAAATTTTGTCATGACTTTCTCGACCCCATTATTTAATGACCTGCTACTGTGGCTCAGTTAGTCATTGTTGCAAGACCTGGGAATGAAAGGTTCAGCCCTTCTCAAGTCTGTGTTCAGCTGAGAGGACAATGAAAACAAATACGTAAACAAATACTCTAGATAATTAGAAATTATGATATGAAGTTTCTTTTATGAAGAAAATAAACAAGGGTAAGTGTCTGAAAGGAAGTACTTTGCATAAGGGAATCAAGAAGAACCCATCATAGGACAGGGGAGAATTTCAAGTAGAAAACAGAATATTTATCTTATTGTTTCCAGAAAATAGCATAAAATTATCTATATCAGGGGTCAGTAAACTGCAGCCAGCCCCAGATACTGTCTACCATCTGTTTTTTTGTTAGTTTCTTTTTTGTTTGTAAGACAGATTTTTGCCATAGTGTGCATGCACTTGCCAGGGAGACAGAGAGAGACAGAAAATGAAAAATCAACCGCTGCCCTCCCCCAGGGGTGAGGGCCACACCACAACCTCTTCTCCTCCATTCTACTCTCAGGAGAGAGGACGCACACATGCCCAGTGTGAGTTTTAAGCCATTGGGTTCAGGACTTGAGCCAACCATGGCCAACTACATGGGAGTCCAGCAATGTAGCCATTATATCATCTGCTGGCCCCTACCTTCTGTTTATATAAATAATGTTTTATGGCTGTTTTTGTAAATAAAGTGTTTTGAGAACATAGCCATGCTTATTTTATTTTATTTTATTTTTGTTCAATTACTGTGTATCACAACAGCCATACTTCTTTTTACAACACCTATGACATTTTTTATACTGCAACAGCAGTTTTAGTTGCAAGGAAGACCCCTTGGCCCACAGCGTTGAAACTATTTACTCTCTGCATCTTTATAGAAAAAGATTACTACCCCTGACATAAGTCGCTCATCTGCATCCTCATTACACCCATTATTTCTAAAATTCTGTTGTTTTTAGCCATATGAGTTCACGGTGCTTACAGAAATTCTGTCAAATGGACCCAATGATGTTAGCTGATGTTTACTGGGTGACTTTTCTCAACTTTCGATGGGATTACATCCTGATAAACTCATTGTGATTTGAAATTATATAAATGAATTTAATACACTTGACCTACTGAACATCATAGCTTGGTCTAGCATATTTTAAAATGTGCACAGAACACTTACATTAGCCTACAGTTGGACAAACTAATCTAACACAAAGACTATTTTATAATAAATTGTTGAATGTCTTATGTGATTTATGGAATACTGTACTGAAAGTAAAAAACAGAATCATTGTATAGAAACTCAGATTACAGATTCTACTGCATGCATATCACTTTCTTACCATTATAAAGTCTAAAAAAATATATAAATCAAGCCAGTATAAATTAAGGATCATCTGTAGGTCCCAAACACACTTTAAGTATTTTATAGAAATTGCATTAATTATTAATTAATTAATTGATGCTCAGATCAGCACTATGCAGTGGGTGCTATTATCACTCCAGTTTATATTACAAATGAAGAAACTGAGAACACAGAGAGGTTAAGGAACTCACTAGAGGTCACGCAGCAAATAAGTAATGGTGTCACAATTCAAAATCAGACAACCTGGTAATAAGCACTATTCTAAATTGCCTTTGTGATTTAATATTAATAATAATAGACTCCACTGATTAAAACTACCTATCTAGGAGCCAGTAGGTGATGTAGTGGTTAAAGCACTGGATTCTATTTTTTTAATCTTAGTCATTCTGACTAGGATTAGGTGGTATTGTCATAGGATGAGAGAATGTTGAGCTGCATTGTGTGAAGTCCTTGGTTCTTTGGGTCCAGATCACTGAAATTAGAGATCTGCCCCGAGGTGCAAAATAAAGCCACAACCACAATAAAAGTAGGTAGGAAAGAGAATTTAATGGGAAAGAAAGATTTTACAAAAAGTACGCCCAAAAGATTTTTGAGCAGGCAGGTTGCTAGGTAGCATCCGTGCTTTGAATTGGCTAGGTGTCATTTTTATTATCAGAGGTGATAATGAATATTTAACAGGAGGAGGTCTCTCGTATTATTTATGTCCTTTGTTTGAATTTGAGGGCCTTTTCCTGGAGCTCTCACAGGTGAAGAATTTGAGGAATTTGATGACCTAACTGTGCATGCCCAGTGTGAGCCATGATGATAGGAGCATCCTAATTAGGATAGGCTGCCCATTTAGTTTTTTGCCCCAGTGGAAATCAGGATGTTGACCAAAATGTCTGATTGGGTCTTTTTGTATTTATGAGGAGTGACAAGAGGGAAATTTACAATCATCCCTATGTATCTTCCTCAGGTACCAAGGAAGAAAAATGGTATTTGCCTCGTCTTCTCGGCATGAGGAGCTGGGTGGGAAGAAGGCATTTCATGGAGGGTCTGGTTGTAACTCCTGATCAACTGTGATTGATGTGGCATGTGTCCTTCTACTATTCTCTCAGGGCTGCCCACTCATTACTAGCTGACTGCCTACCATAGCATTACATTGTGGTTTTGATCTGCTAACCCTCATGATACCGGATATGGAGCATTTTTCATATGCTTTTTGGCTATTCATATGTCTTCCTTGTAGTTGTCTGTTCAGTTCATTTTCCCTTTTTTTTGAGAGAGAGATTATTGCGATAGACCCATGTGCTTTTCCGAGAGACAGAGAGAGAGAAAAAGCAAGAAATCACTCCTCCTTCCTCCAGGAAGGATGGCCACACTGCAATCCCGTCTCCATTCTTCTCTCAGGATCTTGGGCACTTATGCACGTGCTCCTGGCATGAGTTTTAAGTCCCTGGGTCCTGAATTCCAACCACAGTCAACTATGTGGGAGACTAATTACGTAACCATTATGCCATCTGCTGGTCCCTCATTCACCCATCTTTTAATTGGATTATTTTTGTGTGGGTAAGCAGCTTGAGTTCCCTGTATATTCTGGTAATCAGTCCCTTATTTGAAGCATAGTTTGCAAATACGCTCTCCTATTCCAAAGGTTGTCATTTCACTCTAATTATTGTTTCTTTTGCTGTGTAGAACCTTTTTAACCTGATGTAGTGCCACTTGTCTATTTTTGGGATTATAGCCTGTGCTTTGGGGTTCTAATTTAAGAAGTCTTTGCCTACTTCAATGTTTCCAAGAGTTTTCCCTGTATTTTTCACCAGTAGTTTTATCATTTGAGGCTTTATGTTTAAATCTTTGATTCATTTTGAATTGATTTTTATTAATGATGGGAGATAGATTTCACTATTCTGCATATGAATATCCAGTTTTTCCAGCACCATTTGCTGAAGATATCTTCTTTTCCCCAAGGGATCATCTTGTGCCCTTTGTCAAAAATCAGTTTACTTATGTTTGGAGATTTAGTTCTTAGTTCTCTATTCTGTTCTATTTGTTTACATGCCTGTTTCCATGCCAATACAGTGCTGGGTTTTTGTTTTGTTTTGGTTTGGTTTTTTTGGAGAGGTTTTTGCTATAGGGCGCATGCGTTCACCAGACAGACAGAGAGAGACAGAGAGACAGAAAGTGAGAAATCACCCCCTGGGGGGATGACCACGCCACAATCCCTTCTCCTCTTGGGATCTTGGACACTCACGCACATGCGCCCAGCCTGAGTTTAAGCTGCTGGGTCCGAGGCTCGAACCACGGTCGACTACATGGGAGTCCAGCGACATAGTCATTATGCTAACTGCTGGTCCCTGCAATGCTGTTTTGATTATCACAACTTTATAATATATTTTGGGGTCAGAGAAAGAGATGCCTCCAGCTTTATTCTTTTAGTGCAATATTGCGTTGGCAATACAGGGCCTTTTATGATTCCAGACAAATTTTATTATTTTTTTTCTCTAATTCTGGGAAGAATATCTCTGGTAATTTCAATGGGATTGCATTAAATTTGAAAATCAGTTTGTGTAGAATAGACATTTTTATTATATTAATTCTTTCAGTCCAGGAATGTGAGATATCTTTCTATAATACTTTTTTGTATATCATTTTCAATTTCTTTTCTTTAGTTTTTAATAATTTTCTTTGTAAAAGACTTTGACTTCTTAGATGAGGTTTCTTTCTAGTTATCTTATATTTTATGTGGTATTGTAAATGGGATTACTTTCTTCAGTTCTACCTCAGTCTGCTCATTTTTGGTGTATAGAAATGCCATAGATTTTTGTATGTTCATTTAATATTGCTACTTTACTGTATTCATTTATCACTTCCAGGATGTCTTTTTTTTTTCAAGATTTTTTTTGATTTGCTGTGCTTATAATCATGTCATCTTCGAATAGAGATAATTTCATTTCTTCTTTTTTATATTTGAATGCCTTTTATTTGACTCTTTTGTCTAATTGCATTGACTAGAACTTCCAGTACTATTTTGCTTTTTTATTTTTTACATATTTTTTATTTCAGTTTCTTTTATACATTCAATTACATATGTCACTTAGCTTGTAAAGTGAATGTTCCAACATGTATACATTTCTCACCAGTCCAGTTGAGAATACTTTACATGTAATCTTCAACAGATAATAACTCATTTCTTTGTCCCATAAATGCCTTGCCTCTCTATTTTTCTCCGTAATGTCTTTCCTCCTTCACATCCTCTTCCCACACTGTATCTGGCATTTATAACCATTTTCTATGTTTCTAAATCCTCTAGTCATTCAGTTTTGGTCATAGAGTATGGACACTCGGTAAATATTAAGTGGAGACATAAAATGTCTCTCCCTTCATAGCCTGGCTTGCTTCAATCAGCAGTAAATCTTCCATATTCATTCACTTTCTGTCAAAATCCAGGGTCTTGTGTTTTATGACTGAGTAGTATTCCATAGAGTATATGTGCCACACTATTTCAATCGATTCTTCTGTTCATGGGCATTTGGGTTGGTTCCATGTCTTAGCAATTGTGAATACTGCCCCAATAAACATCAATGTGCAAGCACTTTTCCAACTAAGGATTCTTTGGTTCTTTGGGTAGATACCAACAAGTGGAATTGCTGGATCATATGGAAGTTCTACTTGTAGATCTTTGAGGAATCTCCATATTGTTCTCCACAGTGGCTGGACCAATTTAAATTCCCACCAGCAGTGTAGGAGAGTTCTCCTTTCATCACATCCCCACCAGGACTTATCATTTTTTGATTTTTTTAAATCTTAGTTATTCTGACTCGGGTTAGGTGGTATCTCATTGTGATTTTGATCTGCATCTCCCTTATAATGAGGGATGTTGAGCATTTTTCATATGCCTTTTTGTTATTCATATGAACCAGTAATAAATAACCTTAAAGAGTGATTTTTTCAACTAATTCTCCCATCATTTAATTGGATTGATCATCTTTTTTTTAGGAAAGCTGCTTGAGTTATCTCTGTATTCTAGTTATCAGTCTCTTATCTGATGCATAGTTTACAAAAATACTTTCCTGTTCTGAGGGTTGTTGATTCACATTAATTACTGTGTCTTTTGCCATGCAGAAACTTCTTAATCTGATGTAATCCCATTTACCTAGCATGGGCATTATCAACTGTGCTTCGGGGGTCTTATTTAAGAAGTCTTGCCTACCCCAATGTCTCCCAGAGTTTCCCCAGTGTTTTCCAGTAGTAGTTTTATAGTTTGAGGTCTTGAGTTTAGATCTTTGATCCACTTTGAGTTGATTTTTGTCAATGGTGAGAGATAGGGGTTCAGATTCATCTTTCTGCAGTTGGATATCCAGTTTTTCCAGCACCATTTGCTAAAGAAGTTTTCCTTTATCCACTGAGTTGACTGGTATCTTTTGTGAAAAATAAGTTGACTGTATGTTTGAGAGTTTAATTCAGGCTTCTCTATTCTGTTCCATTTGTCCACCTGTCTGTTTTAGTGCCAATGCCATACTGTTTTGATTATCACAGCTTTTTAGTATATTTTGGAGTCAGGGAGTGAGATGCTGCCCACTCCACTCTTCCTGAGCAGGATTGTTTTGGCAATACAAGATCTTTTATGTTTCCAGACATATGATAGTTCTATTTGAAGGTCTTTTAGGAACCTCCATATTGTTCTCCATGGTGGTTGAACCAATTTACATTCCACCAACAATGCAGGAGTGTTCCCCTTTCACCACATATCCTTCAGCACTTATCATTTTTTATTCTTTTAATCTTTGCCATTCTGACAGGGGATAGGTTGTATATCATTGTGGTTTTGATCTGCATCTCCCTTACAATGAAAGATGTTAATTGAGAATTTTTTCATATGCTTTTTGGCTGTTCATATGTCTTCCTTAGAGAATTGTTTATTCAGCTCATTTTTGTCATCTTTTAATTGGGTTAATCATTTTCTTTTGGGTAAGCCATTTGAGTTCTCTGTGTATTCTAGTTATTAGTCCCTTATCTGAGGTACAGTTAACAAAAATTCTCTCACATTCCAAGGGGTGTCGATTCACACTAATTGTGGTGTCCTTTGCTGTGCAGAAACATCTTAGTCTGATATAATTCCACATATCTATTTTGGAGATTATTGCCTTTGCTTTGGGAGTCTTGTTTAAGAAGTCTTTGCCTACCCTGATGTCTCCCCAAGTTTCCTCAGTGTTTTCCACCAATAGTTTTATAGTTTACAGTCTTAGGTTTAGATCTTTCATCCATTTTGAGTTGATTTTTGATTATGGTGACAAATAGGGGTTCAGATTGATCTCTCTGCAGGTGGATACCCAGTTTTCCCAGCACCATTTGGCAAAGATGTTTTCTTTTTCCCTCTGGATTGACTGGTACCCTTTGTCAAAGATCAGTTGGCTACATGTTTTGGGGTTTATTTCTGGGGTCTCTACTCTGTTCTATTGCTTCTCATGTCTGTTTTTGACTAATACTATGCTTTTTGTTTGTTTGTTCTTTTGAGAGGTTTTTGCTATAGGGCGCATGTGCTCACCAGACAGACAGAGAGATAGAAAGCGAGAAATCACCCCCCAAGGGGGATGGCCACGCCGCAATCCTTTCTCCTCCATTCTCCTCTTGGGATCTTGGGCACGCACACACACACGCCCGGCGTGAGTTTTAAGCCACCGGGTCCGGGATGCAAACTGCAGTTGACTACATGGGAGTCCAGCAACATAGCCATTACACTAATTGCTGGTCCCCAATACTATGCTGTTTTGATTATCACAGCTTTGTAATATATTTTGGGGTCAGAAAGTGAGATGCCACCCACTCCACTCTTCTTGTGCAGGATGGCTTTGGCAATACAGAGTCTTTTATGATTCCAGACAAACTCTATGATTGTCTTTTCTAGATCTGTGAAGAATGTCTCTCATAATACTATAGAGATTGCATTAAACATGTAGATGTAATGTTCAAAATATTTAAATATAGTTTGGGGTAGTTACTGACCAATCTAAACAGGTGCTGCCCAGCACACCACAGCAGCACATACCAGCTAAAGGGCAGCCTTGGTGTTTTTCTGATTTGCCTTACAAGGATTATATAGAGCTGTCATCTATCTTTCCCCCACATAATCAGGCCAAAATCCATGAGGGACAGGACTAGAGTTTGAATATTTTCTTTCCAGTCTCCGTAATGTTAGTTATGTAGAATAAGTGCTCACTTTGGTTGAAGAGACTGTACTGTTGAAGTATTTATGTTATAATCCAAGGATGAGGCAATGCAGCAAAGCAGTGTTCAAGTCATTACGTAGTCCATTTCTTCAGGAATGATATCTTCCTATGAATGGTGGCTGTATCATCCAAAATGCCACAATTGATCATAAAACTGGCAGATGCATATGGATTTTGAAGGTTGTTCATGTCTCTTACAACTTCTCAAAGGGGTTATTGTAGACCAAAAAAAATCAGTATTGCCTGAAGTGAAAAGCTTCCTGCATAATAGAAGTTCCCAAGCCCTTCTCTTGATTTATTACATTGAACAGAACAAATAACAAGCCATGCCCCATTAGTGTAAAGAATCAAAGTCAGTTTATTATGAAGTTGCATCTGGTTTTTCCATCCTATAATAAATCTTATAGTATATTATTTATTTTCACTCAAATCTTGAGTAACCATAATGCTCACAAGTTGGGATGGCACATCTTAGTTAACTCAAAAATGTATATGCCAGTCCTTAGTCTTTAAATATATATATATTTTAAAGTTTGCAATTTAATGCTTACCAATTTAATTTTTTCAAGTACTTTCTTTGTTTCACTCCTTTTTGAATAGTGTTTCAACTTCTACTGTATTTTTATTTGCTCTAATTCTTTAGTTTATTCTTTATTTCATGTATTTCTTGAAATGCTTCGCAATAATATCCTAAATTATTTAAAAACTTGATAGTGGATTACTAAGAAAAAAGATATATGCAATATCCAATTTCCAAATTGGCTTTGATATGGCCTATCTTTGAGTCATCATTTCCATTAAAATGCCTCTCAAACACAAGTTATTCTATAGAGAAATAAAGGTTAGAATATAATCGGCATTTTGTTTTATTGCCTTAGCTTTAACCTTTTGCTTTGTCTTGTTTTAATCTTCCAAGTATATATAATAATCACCTCTGTCTGTGGTCCTCTACTGAAATCTCTATTTTTATGTCTACCTGATAACTTTTTTAATGAATATAATTTTATGGATTCTCTTCTTTTTACTATACATGATCAATTCTAAGATGAACTTACTTTCCTTTTTCTTTCTCATGATTGTCAGCTAGGATTCATTCTATTACTAGCATTTATTAAAAATTATAGGGTAATAGACTTCATCCAACCTCCTATAACTCACCTCCCTACAAATTTTATTTTACTTTTTAACTTTTTTTTTTAGTTTATTTCTTGAGAGAGAAGGAGACATAGATAGGGATCCCCAACAGGATCTTGACTGTGATCTCCAACTCTACTATCTTTTAGCCACCCTGGAACACAAGTGCTCAGCATTTGCAGGTCAAATCAGGAACTGAACCCAAGGCCATCCCATATGGTCCCAGCATTGTTCAGTGGCATCATACTGCCTGTGCCACCACAACCGGGCCAGAATTTATCTTTTAACAGCATGGAAAATATCCCCCATGTCAAATTTGAAAGAGCTCAATATTCTTTCTTTTCCTTTCCTTTTCTTTTTCTTTTCTTCTTTTTTTTTCCCTTTCACCAGTATCTCCTTTCTCCCCTCAAATCCAGTAAGAACTTTTTTTTTTAGCACATTTTATTATTTTTGAAGTGAGATATATCTTCTAATTTGTGGCAGGTCTAAAGATTTTTTATTGATAATAAATAAAACAATGGTAGCAAATTAAATAATTCATGGTTTCCTAGATACATTGAAATAATCTACAATAGGGACAATGTCCTTTTAAGAATATGCAGAAGCTTTTTTGATGGCTACAATCGCATTTGCTTATTTTTGCTTTTGTTGTGTGTGCCTTTGAGATCTTATTCAAAAATCCTTTGCCCATAAAAAATTAATAATAATAAAAAAGAATTTAAGCAAGTTCTAATCCAGGAATCTGCTCTGAACCACATATTATTTCTGGCTGGTACCTTATTATGCCCTAAAAGAATAAAACTTAAATTTTTGAAGATAGAAAATAAGACAGAATAAATATATAAACACACTTCCTTTTGATTTTCTGCATAAGATGTTTTATTTGTTTGTTCATTTGTTTTGTTTATTCCTGTAAGACAATCCTGAAGATCCTGGATCAGCAACATCAGCATCACCCGGGAATTTAATAGAAATGAAAAGAAAAAATAAATCAAATGCCCTCCAGACCTGTGAACCAGAAACTCTGGAGATGGGGCTTAACAATTTGTTGCAAACCTTCTAGGTGTTCTCATGTACACTGAAGTTTGAGCACCATTGTAAAGAACAGAGATTCACATAGGCTAGCTCAGAATCAGGTGAGGCATGCAAGTTGGCCAGTCTACAACAGAGGCAGGAATCTAATAGGAACTAGAACTGGGATTCTCCACTTGGAATTTGAAACCAGACACAATTTCAGTTCCAAGGACCTGAGCAGCAGCAGTTGACAGGTCTTCACCTTGGTGCTGCTTCTCCCTTCAGTGATCCAGGCAACTTCCAGGGCAATGGTTCTCAACTAGCAGCAATTTTGCCTCCAAGATGTATTTGGCAATTTCTGGAGATGTTTTTTATTGTCATGACCAGGGGAGTTGCTACTGGCATCTAGTGAGTAGAGTTCACGAGTACTACTAAACACCCACAATGCATGAGACTGCCTCTCTACCCAAAAAGTCACCCAGCCCAAAGAGTCAGTGGTGCTGAGGTTGAGAACACCTGCCCTATTTGTCTTCCTTCTGATCTTACCTCTCTTCCTGCTACCAACTAAGTCTTTATCGTATGCCCAAGAAACTCTTAAACTGGTTTTTATAAACTCCATAGGGGTCCACAGATGAGGCTCAGAGAGTCCATACAGTCCCCAGAATACTTAAATATTTTCATTGTATATATGTATTTATTTGGGATTTTTGTGGTACGGTTTGGGAATTATACTGTGCAAGCATGGTTCTCATCAAATTCTCAAATATCATAGCCTGAATTGATTCTATCTTCTATTTCTGTGCCTCATAATCTCTGCTCATATAGCACTTGAGTTTGCCACTGGTTTCAGCTCACCCTAGAATGATGACAACTCTGCTGTTTCTTTTCCTGATAACTTCTCGACTTCTAGATGCTTTTTCTTGTCACACTTCCCAGTTCAAATTCCCAAGATAGGATCTGATTATCCCTGTTCTTCTCAATTTAGGCAAAGCTTTATACAGTGGATAACCTCAGATGTCCCTGGCCATCCTGCACAATGGCTGCCTTGGGATCTCGGTCAGATCTACCACAGAATGGGAAATGCCATGAGTCACCCAGTACAAAGCATGGGTGCCCAAGGCAGGCTCCCTCAAGACAGGCACTGGTTGGAGCAGATACTATGACTGACACATTTTACAAAGATCAGAAAAACCAGGGGTTAAGTTCTTGCTAGGGAATTCACAAGACAGTCTGGAAAATCAGGAAGGGAATGGAGTCATTCTTAAAAAGCACAGGGTGTGGCAAAGACAGTTGGAAGACTGGGATAAGGTTTTGTAAGATCAAGTGCAAAAGGTAGTCCAGGGACAAGGAGGAAATCCTAGGACTCAGGTAGCAGACATAATCAAGACAGAATAGGCACAAATACTGAAGTGGGAATTTTATCAATAAAATCGAACTGATCAGCAAACGTGAGGCTTTTGTGTCTCCTCTTTTCTCACCAGAAGCCCAACACCTATAAATGTTAGATCAAGCAGCTTGCAGTGTAAGACCACTGGAAATGCTGCCTATGCTGAGAACGTTGAAGGGCAAGAACAAAGAGCAGATCTGAGAGTCCGGGTTTGTCTTTTTCTTTTTTTTTGGGGGGGGGGCATTTTATTGTATTTATTTATTTTTATAAATTCAACCACTGTATATCACTACAACTTGTAAAGTAACTCTTTCTAGCATGAATATATTGTTTATTAGTCCAGTTAAATGTATTATCATACACATTATCATCAACACATCATTTCTATTTTTGTGTCCCCTAAATGTTTTGCTTCTTTCTTTTTCCCTTGATTTCCTTCCTCCCACCCTCCCCAATTTCCCACTCTCCTCCCACAGTGTCTTTAGTATTCATGATTGTTCTCCATACTTTTAGATCTTCCAATCTTTCAATTTCTGCAATAGAGTGCAAACATTCTATGTATATTGAGGACATACAATGTCTTTCATAGTCTGGTTCACTTAGTTTAGCAGTAAATCTTCCATCTTTGTCCACTGTTGATCCAATGCCAGGGTCTTGGTTTTTTTATGAGTAGTATTCCATGTTGTATATGGAAGTGCCACATTTTTTTCAATCCATTCATCTCTTTGTGAACATTGGGGTTGGTTCCAAATCCTAGCAATTGTGAATAATGCCACATTAAACATGGATGTGCAAGTATTTTCCAACTAAGTATTTTCCTATTTTTCAGGTAGAAATCCAGGAGTAGAATTGCTGGATCATATTCCGTATTTGTCTTTTATGCCGCTGATTCTTTATGTGCTTCCTTCTCGGTCTCTCTCTCTCTCCTTCCATTCTTTATGCTTTTCCCTCAGCTAATGTCATTAGGACAAAGAAAAAAGTTTTGACAGAATGGTAAAGAGGTATTTGCTTTCTATTTCTTAATTTTTTTTAAGCAATAAAACAGAATTCTGCATGGACAAAATAACACAAAATCTAAATCATGTTAAATTTCATTTTTGTTTATGTAGGTTTCAATTGATTGGTCTTCTTTGGATCAGTAGATTCAAAGGGAAAAAAATGTGTTCACTTCAATGTTACAAATAGTCCAGTGACAGAGTCACATTGTACCAGCCCCAAGAAATATCTTAGAACAATAGTTCTCAAACTTTGATGCACATTAGAATTCTAACATCCACATACCAACCACACCATTAAATTAGCATGTCTAAGGGTGGAAGCCAGATATAAGTATTTTTTAAGTTTCTCAGATGATTTCAATGTGCCATGTATTTGAGGAACCACTCTTAGAGGTTGTTTTAGTAAAGCGTCAGTACTACTTGCTATCTTGCCATTTTATTTTTCATCAAGTGGAATATAACAAAAAAAAAAACACATTTTTTCCAGTTAATTGAATTAAATCCTAGTTCATTGAGGTTATACTCTAATTTATTTCCAGAAGGCAACCATTTAGGTGCTTACATCAGTCAAAATATCAGTGAAGCCAGCACTTTGGCATCTTGTAGTCAAAACCATAGAATTATACACATGTTAATAGTTGGCAGTTTAATCTTCAACTTTGTAACTTGGCATTTTAATTTATCCAGACACAACTTTGGACCCTGGAGAGTTTCAGTCTTATTCACCAGAGTGAGTAGAGGGCTCTATGTTATTCACAACACGAGATCTTTGTGTGATAACTCAAAAAGAAACTAGCAGTCAAATCTCTCAAGTGATGTCCCAAAAACTCAGCAAATATTTCTACAGTTCACACAATTCCCCTCAGCTTCTTGGTTTTTCTCCATCTTTACATATTAAGGATTTTGTTGTTTGTTTTGCAATAAATGTGGTTGAAGATACCAGGCTATTGTAGATAGACAGGACCTGTTGCCGAGTGCAATCTATTTCTCATGACCACTGCAAAAAGCAAGAGCATGATCTATTTTTGCTTCCAGCAACTGTAAAGCTGCTCAATCAGATAGGAAAAGCCTAATATACAATACAATGATGTTCCCTATCAGCTGGCAGAGTGGTAGAAAGATAACCAGGTTATCTGGTTTCTACTTCTGCAGAAGAAGTGAGCTTAAAGTACAGTGAGAAGCATAATAAGCTACGTAAGGTAATCTCAGAATCAAAGAGTAGATTTGGGCACTAAAAAACCTGTGACATCTCCACTCCTAAAGAGATGATCTACTGTGCAATGGCAATCAGAGGAATGGATGGCTTACAATCTGACCTTGGTCTCTGACTTTCCATGTACTATTCATGTCACATGGCTCTTCAGAATCTATGATATTTAAGGTTCTCCAGAGAAGCAAAATCAGTAGAATATATATAAATGTACATAAGAAGAGACTTATGGAAATTGTCTAATACAATTACAGGAGCCAAAAAGTCCCTAAGATATACTGCCTGCAAGCTAGAGACCCAGGAAAGTCAGTGGTATCATTCAGTTCAAGTTTGAAGGGCTGAGAACTAGGGAAGCCAATAGTGTAATTCCTACTCAGGGCAAAGACCTTTGGATCAAAGAAGGAGCTGTATAAATCCAAGACTCTGAAAGTCCTGAGAATCAGGAGCTCTTGCAGGAGAAGGACAGATGGATGTCTCAGCTCCAGGAGAAAAATTCACCTTTCCTCCACATTTTTGTTTTGTTCAGGTCCTCCGCAGACTGGATATGACCCACCCACATGGGTTAGGGAAGACCTCTATTTGGTCTACTGATTCAAATGCTAATCTCTTCAAGAAACAATCTCAAAGTCATATCAGAAATATTATGTTATCAGCTATTCAGGCACCCTTTAGCTCAGTCAAGTTGACACATAAAATTAAGCATTACAGGGCTTCAACATCCATCCCATTTGTCAAGCAAGAAGTTGAGCTAGCTGACTTCCAAAGTCTCTCATTACACACCAGAGCTCTATAATAATTGAAAATAAGGTATGTAGCCCTCTGCCTGGAGCAATTTAGGTAGTAACATAAGTTGTTTATCTAAGAGTCCTGCAACTTCCATAATTTACAGATTAATTCATGAATTTGTTTCCTATTTCATTTGCAAAAATATAAACAGACTCATATGATACAATAGCAAGGAATTACTAATTCTGTTGGCTAGGAATATAGTACTATGATTATCTAAGAATCTTGCTATAATTGCTAGGGATGCAAAAGGTAAGGTAAAATAATATAATGTCTGTGATTTTCTTTTTAAAATAAAAATAATTTATCTAGATCTTACAAGATGCCCTTTGGACTGTCAACCTTTCAGAGTATGGGATCTATGTTCTAGAAAGAGGAGTCAGAAGTCTGGACTTGAGTGTAGATATTAATAGTCTTGAGTTAGGTATGAGCACAGAAAAGCTTTAAGGGCCATACAAAACTTTTCCTGAAAATCTAGCATGTAGAAGTTGAATTTTTTCTCTTTCCCCCCTTCATGTAATACAGACAGGGTGGTAAGCTGAAATCAATTTCTCCCCCCAAAGAAAATGGAAGCCCTGAGAGATTTACATGACTTTCTGGGATTGCATGCTAATGGCAATATCAAAGGCAGAATGAGGATTGAAGGGTGAGATACTATGACTACCTCCCATCCCCTCCTTCTCCTCCTACTGAGGAGGTACCAAAGGTGTAAGTGTTTGGCATCATCTGTACTGGTGCTATTTAGCCTTCCAATATCTCATTAATCATCGTTTAAACTCTTTGTAGCAGCTAGAGTTCTCCTTTAAATAAAAATTAATGAAAGATCATACCCATGAACTCAGAACACTGATTGTCACTGACAGGATAGTAGCAACATTCCTTTTGGAGGGTGATAGATACTACATAGAACACGATGTATGCCATGTCAACATTAGTCAGGCCAACCAAATCTTACACATTCCAACTATTTTCACTGATTAAAAAATGCTGTTACAGGGCTTAGCAGGCGGCATGGAAGGTAGTGCACTGGA
>NW_006160001.1:5327414-5342306 GCF_000334495.1 Tupaia belangeri chinensis
GCCCCTCCTGTGGTGGCGTGCTCTCTCGCCTCTCTTCTCTCTCTCTCTCTCTCTCTCTCTCTCTCTCTCTCTCTCTCTCGCACATCTTCTATAGCAAATTAAAATAATAACATAATAGCAAATAAAAATTTTTGAAATGTTGTTACATTTTAAATAGGTATAAGAAGTATAAATTGGTTTCAGAGAAAGGCACTTAAAAGCATAACCAACCCACTCAGATACAAATAGTATGTATGAGTTTCTTAAGATTGTTGTAACAAAGAACCACAAATATGGGACTTGAAACAATACAAATTTACTTTCTCACAGTTCTGGAGGCTAGAAGTCTGGAGTCAAGGTTTCAATAGGACTCTGCTCTCTCTGAGAAGCTGGGTGGAATTCTTCCTTGCCTCTTCCTAGATTCTGGTGATGGCCAGCAATCTTCACCATTCTTCGGCAGCTGCTGCATCACCTCAGTCTCTGCCCCTGCCATCACGTGGTGTTCTCTGTGTGGATCTCTTCTGTACTTCTTATAAGGACACCAATCATATTGGATTAGGGTCCACCTTACTCCAGTATGACTTCATCTTAACTAATTACATCTGCAATGACCCAACTTCCAAATAAGGTCATGTTCTGAGATATTGAAGGACTTTAACAACTCTCTTGGGGAACACCATTAAACCCATAATGTCAACCAAACAATTCACATTGTAAGAACATTTCCACTTGCATCCTCTGACTTCTGACTTGACACAATTTTAGAACTACAAATTCACTTTCTATCTGGAAAGTGACTTTGGACAAGAAGGACTGACAGAACAACCCTTGCTCCTTAGCCCATGCTGGCCCCTTCATAAACACACGTTCTACCCTGTGAGACATGTTTTATAGAACCCAAGTGAGCAGAACCCAAGTAACATTACACAGTAATAGCAGAGTAGACTCAAGCCTCCAGTGTAAAGAGATTCAGGACTCATCCCCGTAGCTTGCCTTGGTTACATTTGTCTCCACCACTCCCAACTCCTCTCCTATGTCTAGTGCATTTCCTCTGCTTTGTTGAAACCACAGCTGCTTTGAATTTAGCCATCTTGATTCTCTAGAAGGCAAGCTGTAAACTAGATCAAACTAAACCTAATAAATCCAGCTACTGTCACAAGGAAGTGATCCAACTGTGTGTTTTGGTTTTTATTTTGCCTTTTCTTTTTTTTTTTTTCTCTTTTACAATGGAGAAGGAGTAGTTAGGACCTTAGATATTCCAAGGCAAATATTAATCTGCCTGAAGAGTCAGACTGCCAAGGGGTTATGGGCAAACAAACAGGTTGGTGCTCATTAGAGCTGCACAGACTGGTCATTGAGGAAGTTCAGAGCCAGGAACAAACCCCAGCAGGCACCCTTGGTAAATCTGGCAAGCTCTACACCTTCACCTGCATTATGAAGCAAGCATCCAAACTTTAGATTGTGACATGCCCAGGGTAAGTCACTAGGCTTCCTGGATTCTGATTTCCTTGCACGTCAATCCCTCTTTCTCTTTCTCTCTCTCTCTCTCTCTCTCTCTCTCTCTCTCTCTCTCAGTGAGAACTGGGTTCTCTAGGGGAATAGAGGCCAAGATAGAGGCAGATTGGAAGGAAAAGCATGTGCATCATCTAAGCTCCATGCCCACCCCACTGCTCGCACTTTACCTGCCTTGTGAGGTAAGTAAAGGGAAAGTGGGAGGAGTTAAATTACATTGTCAGAGGATGGATAGTGAGGGTTAAATAAGAAAATAGAAGGGGAAATAGATTATTTTTTAAAGGTAGAAAAATACATTGAGTAAAATGATTGAAATTTATCATTAACAGATATGATGTGGGGACCAACAGGTGGCATGGTGGTTAAGGTGCTGGACACTCCCACATGGCCGACCACGGTTCAAGTCCTGGACCTGGTAGCTTCCTTTCTCATTTTCCCTCTCTCTCTTTCCTCCTCTGTGTCTCTCTCTGGTCAAATTAAAATAAATGAGTGAATAAATAAAATTAAATAAATAATTATAAAAAAGGACTGTTCTTTAAAAAAAAACAACAAAAAAAAAGATATGATGATTTCCCTGAATGATAGAATGGGTAGATTTTGCCCAGTTAAATTTCACATTTCAGGGTTTCTTCCTGTCTCAAAACCAGTTGAGCCCCAACTCCACAATTGCTATGTTGATCCCTTGACCTCAAAGTCTTCCCTAACCTTGCTGGGTCAGAGACACAAAATGTAGAGTAAGGGTTCTGTCAGAGTTGTACAACCCCACAGTGGCTTTTCTCCTGACAGCTTCTTTACGGATGCTGGAAGCCAAGCAAAAATCAAGATTCTCAGCATTTAGAAATTGAACTGAGATTTCAATCCAAAGGATACAATGTGCCATTCCCTCAGTACAGTGGATTGAGCAAGTTAAGAACAGTAAGAACGTCTTTCTCTTGATGCCTGAATTCCAATCATAGAATTTCTTAGTTCTCTCAATTGGCTTCCTAGTTCTGGTCTAACTATTATTGTAATGTATACTTACTGAAATAAAAGCAGTCTGTCTAGGTCTCCACCACCAGCATCCAGAAAGGAGAGAATGCAACATGATCGTTTTTCCTCATCAATTTCTGCTATTTATTCATTACAAATAGTTTGATTCCCTTTGCAATAAGGAGCCACAGAAGTGGGTGGTCTAAGTCAATTTAGATCTGGTTTGGAATATTGGGTTTTAGCAATGTTTTAAGAGGAAAGAATAAAAATACAGGAAAGAAATCAGAGGCAGATTTGAAGGTTTGGCCTGAGAGGTGTATTTGATAAACAGAGAACCAATGATCTGTGGAATTCCAGCTTCACAGCAATCCACTACTTGATGGACTTACAAAATGGGGAGGTAAGGACAAAGTTAATTATAAAGGCCCTGTGGGTAATGGATAAAATACCTTCTTCCATCACTTTTTATTCAAAAACAGCTACTGAACAGGAATGGAAATTTATTATTTTTGCCAGTAGGTAGGGGAAATAACAAACTAGTTAAATAGTTTTATGGTGATATAATTTGCACTCCATAAAGCTCACCTGTTTAATTTATACACTTCAGTGGATTTTAGTATATTCACAAAGTTGTATGGCCATCACTATAATCTAATCTTAGAGCATCTCATCACCTCCAGAAGCACACATCAGCTGTCATTCCCCATTCTATTCTCTTCCCAACTGCTAAATCCTAGCAATCACTCATTTACTTTCTCCTCTGTTCAGATTTACCTTTCTTGGAGAGTTCACATAAATAGAATCATATTACATGTGTTCCTTTGTGATGCCTTTTTAAATTTAGGATAATCTTTTTAAGAGGTTTGTTCATGCTGTATCATGTATTAGTACTTCATTCCTTTTCATTGCTGAGTAACAGTCCATTATAGGGATATATCATATTTGTTTATCCATTCATCAGTTGAAGGATAGCACACTAGTATTTTCATTAAAAGACCAAATTGTCATGGCCTCTGTCATCTGAATTATACACTTTTTTACTTGTACACATGAGTTAATAAAACTGTTTCTAATCTAAATATTTTAAATTTAAAGGTATTTGGTATTGACAGCAAAAATGATTTCTATTTAAGTTTGTGGAGAGTGGATGTTTATAAGATAATCTAATGGTAATAGAATAACAAGGCCACAATATTTTTATTTGTGTTTTTTACACTCCTAATACAGTAGATCTGCATTCAAGACTCTTTACTCCTCCTTTCTAATAAAATAATTTTAGAAAGTCTGAAGTTTTTGTTGTTAATTATACACACATGGACTATGAAGGCACTTGCGTTCATGTGTTTATAATGTTTATAACTGAGTTTGAGGTCAGGCTCCATAACCGGTTTGACAGACGTCTATTGGCCACACCTTCCTGTCTGTTGAGTCATCTTTGCCTTTTCACTGCTATTGGCAAGGATATGAATGAAGAAACATGCAAAAGAGAATGGATAAAAAATGAAGAGGTTCCATAGGTTTTAGAATTTGCCCTGAAATCCATATTCAGAAAGTTCTTAGGGTAACAAAAATCTTTTATGTCTACCTTTCTTAAATAATGAATAGCAACCAGTTCAAGTTTCCAGAATCCTAGCATGGCCGCGTCTTATCTTTGGCTCACTGAGCCAGTAAGTCTTTAACCCTCTTTTTCTTATTTTCATCAGCAAATGAAGATAATAGTGCTCTTACTTCCTAGAGATGCTTTGGGGAATCCCATAATCCCTGGTATATAACAAATTTGCAGTCCATGTTAGCAGTTATTATCATTAGCATATATTAATTACTTGCTATTTCCTGAGTATTGTGCATTAAACCTTGCAGCAATCAGAGATAGCTATAGATATTCTCATTTTACAGATGAAAAACCTGATTCTTAGGGAATAAAATATTGTATTTTATATTTAATATGTTTATTAAGGTCACAAGGCTAGAAAGTGGCACAAGCCTTATTTATATCTTTTTGGTCTGATTCAACATTCTATATACAGCATTGGACCTGCTGCCTATATGTGATGAATCATGCTACCAATATTCTGTATATGGGGATAGAGCCGAAATAACATAAACAAAGAGAAATTCTAATTTTTTTAAATAATAAAAAAAAATGGTTGAAACAATTGGACCACTTTAAGAAATGATGTCATCAAAAGCCATAAGGGAGAGGGACCAGCAAATGGTATGGTGGTTATGTCGGTGGACTCCCGTGTAGTCAACCACGGTTCAAGTCCTGGACCACAGCTTAAAACTCACACTGGGCATATGTGTGTGAATGACCAAAATCCCAAGAGAAGAATGGAGAAGGGATTGCAGTGTGACCATCCCCTCTAGGTAGGGAGTGATTTCTCACTTTCTCTCTCTCTGTCCCTCTGGCGAGCACTCCTGCCCTATAGCAAAAACCTCCCTAAAAAAAAAAAAAAAAAAAAAAAAAAAAAAAAAAAAAAAAAAGTCATAAGGGAGAAACAAAAACTAGCTGCTGGGATGAAGACATTTGAAAAAAGTTAGGGCCCAAGGAAACTCAAAGGAAAAAAATTCAGTGTCCAGTGTTACATCTTTCCAGCTTTACGGTGCTAGACCCTGGTTTGCAGGAAGTAAAAGGATCTGCACATGGCACTTCCAGGATAAAAATAGTACCCGTCTTTCTGGCGAGCACACGTGCCCAATAAGAAAGAAACTCTCCAAAAAATAAATAAATAAATAGTACATTTGGTCATTTACATCAGCTAGGGAATTAGTCCATTGTACACAGGTCATTATTTCCGTTCTCTGCTTAATGGTTTAAAATGTTCCTATTAACATCACCATTCACTCACCAACTGCACTTTTAAATTAGCCTTGGGAAGAGAAGAGTAAACAGAAGCATAATTTTTCATTCTGCCAAGTTCAACTTCCCCTAAAAAAGGCAGACTAGATAGTGAAGTAGATGGAAAAACAGAAGGTCAGCATTAACACACGCTACTTTCAGGAGGGCCATTAGGTGTGTTGCCCCAAGGATGAGGGAGCAAGTAGTTCAAGGGCCAAAGACAAATGGCATTCAGATGCTCTGCAGCTGGGCTGAAGTAACGGGAAAACTAAAGCCGTTCTTCCGGCCAGCATTCCCCTCTGAACAGTCTCCTCAATTTTATAGCATATAATAGAAATTATTTTGGCTACTAATCCTAAATAATCCTAAACTTATATACCAGACCAGGAAATATTTATTCTCTTATATTTCTGGATAAAAGGTGTTTTCCATTCAGATGGCTATTAATATAATAACAATCTGCTATTTTAATTAAAAAAGAATGTTCTTTCTCCAGTTTATTAGTGGCTTCAATTGCTTAAAAAAACCTTTCCATAAATACTTTATCGGGGATTTAAAGATCAGAACAAAGATAACATTTTTTAAAATGTTCCTAATATTGCAATAAATTAAGGATTATTTTTTAAAACGAATTCCTTGGGAATACTAAACAATGTCTTTTTGTCACTTGGAGATTGTTTTTATTGCTGCCTCCACTTCCTTTAAATCAGTAGGGTGGACTCTTGCTTATAGATGTCTCTCACTGTCTTCAGGAAGGTGAATTTATATCCACAGCCTGTGAGGTGAAATAAGAAAGCCACTTTGTGTTCAGGTTCACTGCTAGTGGCCCTCTCATCCCCGTGCCCAATCCATGGTCACTTGCTTCGGTCAAAGTGACCGTTGACCAATTTCTGCAGGCTCACATTCATGGGGCGGCTATTCACTGGACTGCAACAACCACCCTGCTTTTGAGTGATCCTGATTTGACTCTCTTATCCTTGTAAAAGTCAGCTCTAAACTCTAGCATTGCCTGCTGGCCAGCCAGAGAGTCCTGGACTTTGGTTCTTTTTCCTGGGTCATTGGAAAAGTCATGATGTATTTTTCTATGTTTTTCTATGCAAAAATGCATCATGACTTTTCTGATAACCCAATAAATTATCAGTAGTATTCTTTATTTACACAAAATCTTTCGCAAAAGGATTTGAAGCAACCCAATGTGGATTTGGCTCTGCTAATAACCAGTACTGCGATCTTGAGAGGTTATAACAATAATAAAACTAATATTAGCAGTAAATCTTCCATGCAAAATAAATAAATAAATACATAAATAAGAAAAGAAAAGAAAAAGAAACTAATCTTTCACAGTGTCCCATTGTTACAAAGCATTCCCATATAACTTTCTTTTTTTTAAGTCATTACCTTCAGAAAATACCCAGTTGACCTATATGCTTTCAATCAAGTGGGCAGATGGAAAATCTTTTAGAAAATAAGGGCATTGGATAATATCAAAGGTAACCCTGTTAGTCTGTTGAACTAGGGAAGCTCCAAATCTGAGAGGGCTTGCCTGTAAGGTTCACCAGTTTTCAAAGAACACACCCAGAGGTTAAAAGACATTAATTTATTACTTACCTAAGCTAGAGAGGATGCTCCACTGACAGATGGAAAACAGCCCAGGCCATCATTGAGTAAAGGTTCAGGTTATATATGTTAAGATCAAAGAGAGCATGTATTACCTGTAAGAGTGACAAGCACAGCACAGACTCCCTGTCTCCAAGGCAGCAGTTTGGTTTCTATGTACATTGTTTGATATTACACTAAAAAGTCAGCAATAAAAGGTTATCAATTAGCATAATCACCAGAGCTTATAATCCTAAACTTGTATACCATTCATTTAGTACCTCTGATCTTGGGAGAGGATACATATCTCTAGAACCGCATTTGCCGTGAGTCAGCTCCATGAGGTAAGGGACTGGTCATGAGGTGTTCACAAGGCCCAGTGGGCCAGCAGCTGGGTCTCAGGTAAACAGGAGAGAAGGAAGGGGGAGAGCACTTAATGTATGTAGCCTTCTTGCATCTATTGACTAGTAGGACTAGAGTTTCATTGTGTTGGTCCAATTTTATGTTCAACTCTGGCTTCCAGAAATGTCTCTTATCACGGATGTTTGTCAAAAAATGACCGACAGGCATTGTATCTGTGCTAGAAAAAGAAATGTATACTATAAAGCTATATAGTATACTATAAAGCTATATAGAGACTAAATGTAAAATTTTAAATAATTCTTTTTAACATTTTTAGACTTTTTTTTTTTTTTTTTTTTTTTTTTTTAAAAAAAGGGGTTTTTTTTTAGGCCACGCACTTTAGATTCTATTGCTCTTGTTTTCAGTCTCAAATTTATGGACCTCACATACCAGCTTCCATGGGGCTATTTCCTCACTAATACACACACACACACACACACACACACACACATACAACACACACACACACATCCGTCGTGAGTTTTAAGCCACCAGGTCTGGGACTCAAACTACAGTCCACTACATGAGAGTCCAGCGACGTAACCATTATGCCAACTGCTGGTCCCTTAATTTTGAAAAATAAAATAAATAAGAAGTGCCCAAACCAGGAGGTCAGCTGGGCTTGTCAAGAATACTCTGTCAAGGATTCATACAAAGTACTTCCTGGAAAGAAGTGAATTGAGGCATTTGGCCTGGAAGTCAGTGGCTAGAATTTTCCCCATCAGACTTTGTAAGAATATCTAAACTCTAGAGTAAGGGTTGTAGATTACAGACTAATTTGTAAGCCTCGAGCCTCTGAGAATCATAGCATTTCAGAGAGTTTCCTTACTGGTCTTGGAGCCCTGATTCAGGATTATTTACATTCTCTGCATAAGAATCCACAGTAGCAAGGAGCTTACTTTCAACAACAGTAGCCCCTTTCATCCTTGGCAAGAAAAATAATTTAAAAAGTTATTCTTCCTCTTCAGTCTAGGGCCTCCGCCTTATAAAATAATCCATTGTTCTAACTCTGCCTAGTTATGGACAAATGGCAAGTCCAGTGAGGGACTCCATTGCCCTTTTATGGAACACAATCTGCCTCTGCTTAATTTCCACCAGTTAGAGAGTCTCCTTTATTGGGATTTTAAATACATTTTCTCAGTGATCATAGCATCCCTGAACAGTTTCAGAGACAACACATAAGGCCCTGAAATCTAACACACCATCTTCCCCATTTTCAACTAGTCTTCTTTATCTTCTATATATCCCCTTCCTTTTCCTCTGATACCTGCTTTGAGCTCTTACAATTTTTCTAGAAATTAACCACAAACTCACACACAAAAGGCAGAGGGATTTAATGGAAAAAGAAGAGGAGCATGGGTTAGGTCCTGACTATTTTTTACATCTAAAGCTTCATAAGTATGATTTACCTGATGGAGGTGGGAAGGTAGAACTACAGATTATAAATGAATGTTTATTATAAACTGCAATGTACTATAAAGATACTGAATACTTTACCATTGATTTCTAAAAGACCTCAAGCATCGTGTAGCTCTTTGTTGTACATTAGAGAAGAAAGGAGACTTGTCTAATGGCCACAGGATCAGTTAGACACAGAACCAACCCAGATTTTCTGGCTAAGACTCTCTTGCCTCCTCCACTGCCTCCCTGTTGAGCAAAGAAATAAAACCATTTCAAAAAGTTATCTGTGCAAAGACCTTAGAGTAGTACCCAATATATATTAGGTGTTCAAGAACTATTGGCCGAATAAGTGTATGAGTGAACAAATGGAAGTATGAGTGAATGGATATTCATATATGAGTGAACCAGTGAAATGAATGAGTGACTAGGACTAATTTCCTTTTTTCTTTTTCTTTCTTTAGTTTTGCTATAGAACATGTGTACTTGCCAGAGAGACACAGAGAGAAAGAGAGAGAGAGAATGAGGGAAAGTGAGAAATTGCCCCCTCAGGGGGCAGGAGGGGTGATGCTAGCAACACTACAATTCCTTCTCCTCCATTCTCCTCTTGGGATTTTGGGCACACATGCATGTACACACAACATGCTTTCCAAGCCACTGAGTCCAGGACTTGAACTGCACAGTCATCCATGTGGGATCCAGCCACCTTAACCACCACACCACCTGGCTAGCCCCCGCTTATTTTCAGTAAGGACATTTTAGAGGTTCCTTCTAAATGTCATTCGTATTTTTAATAATTTTTTAAAACTAGCTCTCTATTAAGGAGCTTACTTATTAAAATGTTTTTATGAAGATTAAATGAAATAATGCATTACAGTGCTTAGAAATGGTGTCTGGCAGTCAATAAATCTTAATTAATTATTGTCTTTCTGTTTTCTAACCTTTTTGAAAAAATAAGATTATGTTTCTGCCATCAGGACTCACTAATCTCAGAAGCACTTTGCAGTCCACTAATGATAGGCATTCTAGAATTGCAGAACTATTACTACTGTTTGTCAGTTTCTATCTGTTCCTTTAACTAAGCCACCCACAACCACCCCTTACGGCTGGCACCAAATAAGACATAAACAAAATTCTGAACTCTTTCACTTCCTCCTCTGGGCTGTGTTTACTCAGTCCCAGAACTTTGGGCTCTGTCTCCCATTCCCAGCTAGCACTTGCTAGTTGGACATGATCTTTGATTTGACTTTACCCTGTGGGACCCTAAATGCTTTTGTTCCCTCTCTTAATCTCAATCTCAGTCAAGGTTTTGGAATTTCTCTTTTGTCCTCTCCACTCCCAACCACCCGATAGTTTCACTCCTAAACCAGGCCCATGACCTTGACTCAAATTTGTGTGTTTACCTCTGCCTGACAGGAAAAGGTCAGCTACTCTTCATAGAGTACCAATAGTTGCAAACACTGATTTTTGAAATTTGGAACTGAAAGATAGAACTTAAGCTCTTCTTATGTCTGTTTCAGGGAAGAAATAAAAGGGAATATTACCAAGGATTATAGTTTTCTTCTTTCATTTTTGTGTTAACTGAACTGACCTCATCCCCCGTAGTGGTTCCCTCGGCCATCCCTTCCACCTCTTGTCTCCGGTCTCCCAGTTAATCCCACCTGTCCGAAAGGACTGATTCTGAGTACTTTAACGAGTCTAATTGTTCTTTCCCCTTTAAGGGCAACTCATGCTTATCTACAAATTGGCATACGTGATATATATCAGTTGCCAGAATGCTTGAAACTTCTTTCGGAATCTCTGTGTATATCTGACAATTTGTCAAGACAAAAAAAAAAAAAATGGGGCTAATGGCAGTACACAAGAAACAGCTTTGGGGGACCAGCAGTTAGCATAATGGCTATGTCGCTGGACTCCCATGTAGTCGACCGTGGTTCAAGTACTGGACCCGGTGGCTTAAACTCACGCCAGGCATGTGTGTGTGCATGCCCAGGATCCCAAGAGGAGAATGGAGGAGAAGGGATTGTGTCATGGCCATCCCCCCTGGGGGGTGATTTCTTGCTTTCTGTCTGTCTCTCTCTAATTGTCTGGCAGCGCAGACACTCTGTAGCTAAAAAAAACTCTCGGAAAAAAAAAAAAAAAGAAAAAGCTTTGGCAGATTCATCAATTAGGGTTGTAACTGCAGTTCTACTGCAGACAAGAAATCTTTATGTCTCTAATCTCTGTGTCTCTTGACAAATTACCACGTATTAATATCTCATTTGTTGATGTTATATCAACTCCCACTCTGTCTCACATAGAGTGTAAGTTCTAGATCAAACATAGACTTGATCTATTCATAGCCACAGCTCTGTTTTCTGTATCTAAAATAGTATTTGGCAACCAACCAACATTTGTTGAACAAAGATTGCATGAATGGGAAGCAGGATGCACTCGTGGTGGAACCACAGCCAGTGACATCAAACAGATCTCAGTTGAAATTTTGGTTATGCCACTTACCTGCTCTGCGACTCCTCTGAATTTCAATTTCATCATAATGAAATAGAGATAATAAAACCTACCTCATGGGTATTTGGGAAGAATGTAATCAGATAACTTATGTAAAGTTCTTAGCATAGTAGCTGGCATATTTTCAGACCTTAGTAATGTTAAGTATTATGTCTAGTATTTTGAGTGAAAGTCTTCAAATGATGAAGCTTATTAAAGGTAATTGAGCTAATTTACTAAGACTAGTAATGATGACTGCTAAAGACAAATTAGTTCAATTTATCTGTCATCAGGATTTTACTTAAAAAGTTGAGTTGACAAAAAAATGTACTGATCACACCCACCACATGGTAAGCACAGTGTTAGGTTTTCAGGAGAGGGGGATGAAAAGACAGATATGACACCGCACCTCCCCTTTAGGAACATAAAACCTAGAAGACTTACTATGTGTACACTATACTATATTGACTATATATAAATATGAGACATTGTTACCTCCTACATTAACTGATTTACTCCTCATGCTTTTCAGAAAATTATTCTATATTACCGGGCTTCTGATTTGAACTCTTGCAATGGCAATAAACTCACAGCCTCATGAGAAATCTCATTTCATTTGAGAATTATAATCACTATTAGAAAGATATTAAAATTAGCACAAATCTACCTCCCTGTGATTCTTTATAATCTTTTCTTTTTTAGAGGTTTTTGCCTTAGGGTATGTGCATTTGCCAGAGAGAGACAGTGAGAGGGAAAGTGAGAAATCACTCCCCAGGAGGTATGGTCATGTCATAATCCCTTTTCCATTCTCCTCCCTGGATCCTTGGCATGCACATGCACACACTCAGCATGATTTTCAAGCCACCAGGTCTAGGACTCAAACCATAATCGGTTGTGTGGGAGTCCAGCAATGTAACTGCTACACCACCTGCTGGTCCCTCTCCTGTGATTATTATACCTTTATTCAACTTCTTCCTTCTGGACACATTCAAAATAAATCCATACTTTCTCTTCATATCAGAAATCAGCAGAATATGACCTGTAGTCCAAATTCAGCCTACCATTTTTTTTCAAATAAAATGTTATTAGAACACAATCAAGCATATTTGTTTACATATTGTCCATGGCTTGTGTGCTATAATAACAGACTAGATGCAGCAGACAGCAACATAGAAAGTATTTTCCCCCTGGATATTCTGTTATGTCTGCCCACCCTTTCCATCCTACATTAGTATATCCTAGTGTTTGAAAGAAAATGCAAAATTTTACATGTTTCTAGACTGTTCAAAGCAATCAGAAACAATTCAACATATGTTCAAGGGCTGTATTGTATTGTCAGACAGGAAAATGAAGGCATTTTCAGCTAGGATCTTTAAGAGAATGTGATGAAGAGACAATTTACATACCTGTAGGAAGGGATAAAAGAACAGAGTTTGTCAACATCCCCTCTACATACAGAGGGATAGAGAGGGTAGAATTTTTCTGGGGCCCAATGATAGCTGGAGTCATGAAGAAGGGCTGCACAGCCGGAGCTGAGGTAGGAGAGACCCAAGCACTGCTAGAACCGAGCCATGAAAAGGGCAAGAGAGTTGGAAAGAGACACCCTGATGTGCTGTCTCTCATCCTCTCCCTATTGTAAGTGGAACCCACTTGAAGCTGGAAGGCAAAAAAGACACAGAAGTCAGAACTAGGGAGCATAGAGTAAGTAAAAAAATACACGGGGTTTTATATGCCAAAAACAAGAGGACATGGAGGAGATGAACAAGTTCCTGGATATATATAATCTACCAAGATTGAGTTAGGAGGGCATAGAAAACCTGAATATACCCATAACAAATCGTAAGGTTGAATCAGTAATAAATAACCTCCCGACAAAGAAAAGCCCAGGTCCTGATGGCTACACTTCTGAATCCTAAAACATTTTAAGGAAGAGTTAACCCCCATTCTTCTCAAATTATTTCTAAAGATCTAAAAGGAAGGAAACCTCCCCAATCCATTTTATAAAGCCTTCAACATCCTCATTTCCAAAACTGATAAAGACATGACAAAAAAGGAAAACTACATACCAATATCTCTGATGAATATAAATGCAAAAATTCTCAGCAACATACTTGCAAATCGTATCCAACAAAGTATAAAAAAGATTATTCATCATAATCAGATAGGATTTATTCCAGGGATGCAAGGGTGATTCAACATATGCAAGATCATAAATATAATACACCAAATTATCAGAAAAACATATGATCATTTCATTTGATGCAGAGAAAGCATTTGATAAAATACAACATCCCTTCATGATTAAGACTCTCAGCAAGATTGGTAAAGAAGGGTTATTTCTCAACACAGTAAAAACCATATGAAAAACCTATAGCTAACATTTTACTAAATGGGGAAAAACTACAAGCTTTTCCACTAAAAACTGGTACTAGACAAGGCTGCCCACTTTCTCCACTGCTTTGTAATATAGTGCTGGAAGTCTTAGCCAATGCTATCAGAAAAAAGAATAATATAAAAGACATTCAAATAGGCAAAGAACAGTTGAAAATACTTCTGTTTTGCAGGTGACATGATGATATATTTAGAAGACCCAAAGGTTTCCATGAAAAAAATTCTTGAAGTAATAAATGAATACAATAAAGTGGCAGGACACAAAATCAACATCCAAAAATTTATAGCATTTCTATATATGAACAACAAATTAAACAAAGTAGATCTGAAGAAAGAAATCCCTTTTATCATAGCCACAAAATGTATACCTAGGGATAAACGTAACCAAGGAAGTCAAAGACCTTTCCAAAGAAAACTATGAAAATCTCAAAAAAGATATTGAGAAGGAAATAAAAAAGTGAAAGGGCATCCCATATTCCTGAGTTAGCTCACCAGACAGAGAGAGAGAGAGAGACAGAAAGCGAGAAATCACCCAGGGGGGATGGCCACACCGCAATCCCTTCTCCTCTATTCTCCTCTCGGGATCTTAGGCACACACGCACACGCGTCCGGTGTGAGTTTTAAGCCACCGAGTCCGGGACACGAACTACAGCCAGCTACATGGGAGTCCAGCAACATAGCCATTATGCTAACTGCTGGTCCTGCCAAAGCAATCCTAATGCAATATAAGTGGAAAGGACAGCATCTCACTCCCTGACCCCCAAATATACTATAAAGCTGTGATCATCAAAACAGCATGGTATCGGCACAAAAACAGACAGGTGGACCAATGGAATGGAATAGAGACCCCAGAAATAACACCCAAAGCATACAGTCAACTGATTTTTGACAAAGGATACCAGTCAATCCAATGGGAAAAGGAAAACCCCTTTAGTAAATGGTGCTGGAAAAACTGGGTATTCACCTGCAGAAAGAAGAAACTGAACCCTCATCTTTCACCATTAACAAAAATCAACTCAAAATGAATGAAATATCTGAACCTAAGACCTCAAACTATAAAAGCACTGTTGGAAAACACTGGAGAAACTCTGGGAGACATTGGGATAAATAAGACTCCCAAAGCACGGACAATAACCCTAAAATAGACAAGTGGGAATATATCAGATTAAGAAGTTTCTGTACAGCAAAGGACACAGTAATTGGTGTGAATAGTCAGCCTTCAGAATGGGGGAATATTTTTGAAAAATATGCCTCAGATAAGGGACTGATAACCAGAATACAGAGGGAACTCAAGTGGTTTACCCAAAAAGAAAAAAAAG
>NW_006160001.1:5342371-5355513 GCF_000334495.1 Tupaia belangeri chinensis
GGGTTTCCCAAAAAAAAAAAAAAAAAAAAAAAAAAGATGAGAAAATTAGCTAAACAAAAATCTCTCTAAGGAAGACATACAAACAGCCAAAAAGCATATGAGGAAATGTTCAATATCCCTCATCATAAGGGAGATGCAGATTAAAATCACGATGAGATACTACCTAATCCCTGTCAGAATGGTGAAGATTAAAAATACAAAAAATGATGTGTTGGCAGGGACGTGGTGAAAGGGTTACTCTGCTACACTGTTGGTGGGAATGTAAATTGGTCCAGCCACTGTGGAAAACAATATGGAGGTTCCTCAAAGACCTTCAAATAGAAATACCATTTAATCCAGCAATCCCACTTCTGGGTATATACCCAAAGGACAGGAGAATGCTCAGTCGGAAAAAGTGCTTGCATATCAATGTTTATTGCAGCATTATTCATGATTGCTAAGACATGGAACCATCCCAAATGTCCACAAACAGATGAATGGATTGAAAAAGTGTGGCACATACACTCTGTCGGTATTCAGTCATTTAAAAGATAAATAAATAAATAAAACAAGACTCTGGCATTTGATAGAAAGTAGTTGAATATGGAAGATTTATTGCTGAGTGAAGCAAGCCAGGCTATGAAATAAAGATATTGTCCACTTAATATATACCAACTATATACACTCTATGGTAGAGATTGAAATATTGGGGAGCATAAAAGCAGTGAAAATAGTTATGGATGCTGAAGACAGTGTGAAACGGGGGGAGGGAAGGGAGAAGGGAGGAGTAAAGAGAAGGATAGCACAAGAACAAATAGAGAGGCATGACATTTTGGGGACACAGAAATAGAATTCTCAACTGGATGGGTCTGAGAAGTATTTCATGTTAGGTAAATTCTCTTTACAAGCCAAATGATGAATAGTGATTGAATGCTTAAAAAAATAATAATAACATGAAAAAATGAAAAGCTATGTGATGATGATAATGATGTGGATAGTAATGTCCCTGTCTTGACTGATACACATGGTAATTTGCTAGAAAAAGAAACATTATACACTGTGAATATGCATGTGATTAAATGTAACATAAAAAAATAAAATTACAAAAAAAGACAACACAAATAATAAACATGTTTATACCTTTCAAAAAAAATCCTCTTGTTTTAAAAAAAAGAATACATGGGGTTTTCAAAAAGTTCATGAAAATGTGTATTATGAAACTATGTGTGGATTTCAAAAATTGTTTGCACCAATATAAACTCATATTTTAATTCCATTTTTTTCACCAACATTTTGAGGTTTTTCTCCTATATGTGGGTGCTAGGGCAG
This sequence comes from Tupaia belangeri chinensis, assembly GCF_000334495.1. NCBI lineage: Eukaryota > Metazoa > Chordata > Mammalia > Scandentia > Tupaiidae > Tupaia > Tupaia belangeri. The sequence goes on from NW_006160001.1 coordinate 5,343,680, forward strand.
AGAATGGTAGTACTATATGGAGTGCCAGGTATTTAGTAAGTGCTGAATAAATAGTAGATGAATGAATGAAGTGAGCCCAAGGCCTGCCACTTAGTAAATGTTGGCTGATCTGCAGAAGCCATGCTTTCTTTCTGTCCTCCCACCCCAAAGCCCCAACTACTGCTGTTCATTGTTCCAGACTTTGCAGACCCTTGCTCTATGCCTTGCTTCCTCTGTAATCCCTCATTGTATCTGTCATAGGCATAAAGAGTCTGCATTTTATTTGGGAGGCACCGGAGCAGAGCAGGAGTTGCTCTGTACAGAGCTAGAACATTATCAAAAAGAAAGGACTACATCCCGAAATAATTCCTAGAATCTGCAATCCATTTCAGAAAATGTAGAGTTTTCAAAATGAAAAATTCAGCATCACTGCACCTTATGGAGAAAAATGGGTGGCTTTTGAGAAGCTTTCTCAGACATCTGTGACACAGGCTCTGAATTCACAGACACCTCATTACCAAATGCCTGGAAGCTGGCTGTTTTATGCTCAGTGGCCCTCATCACATCTTAGGCTTGGACTGCAAAGATATCTGGGCTCCCAATTCATTATGGTGGTGACAGCAATGTTAAGAGTAGGGTGTGTACGTGCAAGAGAGGGAGAGATTCTTCATGGTGTGAAGCAGCTGGAGGTGCTTTGCATCTTCTTCCAGTCACGTTCCATTAGTTGAATCAGCAGAGAAGACTCAGCACTGACTTCCTCAAAGAATGAGCCTTAGAAGTCTTGATTTTTAAAACTTAGAAATGACTTGAAAGCTTTATTTGGTCTGCTACTCTAGCCTGATTGTCTGCTTTAGCATGAAACATGTAGAACAACACTGAGAATAAAATTGGGAATTGCAAACCACACATCAAAGTCAGCTTTTTAAAGTCACTGAAGACTGGACCAGCAAGTGATATGGCGGTTAAGATACCTGAATCTCACATGGCTGACACCATGGTTTGAGTCCCTGGTCCAGCAGCTTCAAAATCATGCTGGGCATGTGTGCATGCGTGCCCAAAATTCCGAGAAGAGAATAGAAGAGAAGAAATTACAACGTGGCGATCCTCCTGGGAGGGTGATTTCTCACTGACTCTCTCTGGTGAGCACACACACCCTACTGTAGACAAAAAAAATTAAATTTAAAAGTATAAATAAAAAATGCCTATTTTATATTTAAGTCCTGAAATCATTCTATTTCTAATTCAAGCCCCACTTCTTTTTCTTTTTCTTTTTCTTTTTCTTTTCTTTTTTTTTTTTTTTTTTGAGAGAGAGATGTTTGCTATAGAGCACAAGCACTCATTTGAGAGACAGAGAGACAGAAAGTAAGAAATGATCCCCAGGGGGGATGGCCATACCCCAGTCCCTTCTCATCTATGCTCCTCTTGGGATTTTGGTCATGTACACACACGCACCCAAGATCCAGGACCTGAACCACAGTCAACAACGTAGGAGTCCAGCACCTTAACCACTATGCCACCTGCTGGTTCCCAGATCCATGTTTCTAGCAGTTTTTCCTTTATGCCTTACTGATCTGGGCCAGTCAGTTCCCAAAGTTTAAAAGTCCTTATGCACAACCTGAAACAAGAGCAAGGTGAGGATACCAGCAGTTAGTGTAATGGCTATGTCACTGGGCTCCCATGTAGTTGAATGCAGTTCAAGTCCTGGATCCGATGACTTAAACTCATGCTGGGCACGTGTGCATGTGTGCCCAAGATCCCGAGAGGAGAATGGAAGAGAAGGAATTGCAGCATGGCCATCCCCCCGGGGGGTGATTTCTTGCTTTCTGTCTCTCTGTCTCTGTCTGTCTGGTGAGCGCACGCAGTCTGTGGCAAAAACCCCCCAAAAAAAAAAAAAAAAAAGAGCAAGGTGGGAACTGTGGCTTTCAGTGGGCAAACCCCACTGCAAGCCTGTACCTCTAACCCAGTGAACAATACCTTCCTCACCCAAAGCTACTCAGAATTCAAAAGTATTTGTCTGCCAATGCACATATGAACTAGTGAGATAGACTCAAAAGATCTTCCACTTTAGGTGACCAAATTCTCAGTTCAGCTGTGGTTGTGTCAGGATTTACCCAGTGCCAAATTTCATAATATGTAATCCCAACTAGGATGACTGGCAGCAGTAGAGTAATTTCTATAGATTTGGTAATAATACTATATTGATGTTAGTTTTCTGATTTTAATTAGTGCACTGTGTTTGTGTAAGGGAATGTCCTTGTTCTTAGGAAAATACTGTAATATTTAGAGGTAAAGAGGTATCATGTCCTATGGCCTTCAAATTTTCTTCTCCATGAGGTAGAAAGAAGAAAAAGACCACCCATTTTGTAGAAGGTAGAGATGCTGGCAACAGGGAAAACCAGATCAATGAGCTCATTAGAAGGATAAACTAAGGTGTCTACCATGATTATTTCTGTATTCTGGTCAGTTAATAAACAGTGGATGTTTTCAGACTAGAAAGATGTATCATGACTGTGACTTATTCTTAAATGATTTGGAAAACCTAGAAATATTTTGCATAGAGAAGAAATAAGATGATAAATCAAATGTAGTAAAACATTAGCAATTACAGTATCTGGGTGAAGGGTACATGGAATTTTTGTTTTTCACTATCAATATAGTTTACAATTTTGCTATAAGATTTAAATTACTTCATAATAAAGTTGCGAAAAAAAAAAAATCAAGGAAACTAGAGCTTTCTTGCACCTATCAGTAAAGTGACAGTGTTCAGTCATGCTAAGTGCTACAGAGTTTACCAGAAATGGCATCCTCTGTTTTGTCGTCACTGAGCTAAAATGACTCATTTCCTCTTTCAGGTAAAGAACTCTTCTCCTATTCATGGAGGCGAACACTCAGGATGCTCTCTACATAAACCATGAGGGTAAGGAGGACTTGACCACGTGCTCGTCTGTCTCACAACCCATCTGTCCTGCTGTCTGTTTTATCCAGGCAAGGAAGGGGACTCATGATTCACAGAGAACGTAATCTCAAACCAGTCAACAACCTCATTGTCACATTCTGCTGTCTTTAGAGACTTTTCAATCTCCCCAACCTGTCTAGCTCAGAAAACTTGACACTCATCCCCTCCTCTGTTTTTCTGAAAGAAAATATGAAAGCTATTAATATCGCCTAGTGGTACAATAATAGGAGATTTTTATGTTCTACATATGGTTTCTGTACTTGAGAGATTTTTCAACAATGACTGTGTTAATTTTATCACCAGGAAAAAAACAATTGTGTTCACTTTTATTTTTCTAAGCAGCTCTACACAAATTCTTGCTACGCAAATTCTTTCTGGCCTCTCCTTCAGTCTCCTAATATTGTCACTGCTGCTTTCTTCTCCCTCCCAGCCCATAAGGCAAGACTCACGTAGGACAGGCTCTGGGTTTTTCTCATCTTGCAATGGCAGGAAACTGCAATGCCAGGACCAGCCGGCAAATAGGTTACAAAGTATGACTGCTCTGTTTTACAGTTGGAGAAAACAAGTCCTATGGCTTGCTTCTGTGTGTACTGAAGTCGAGTACTGAGAAGGGCTTGACCTGTATAACCCCTAACACTTCCCTGTCTGTCAGAGAAGATAAGAACACATAAAAATAGGAAACCAACTAGTTTGTTGGTTGTAGAGATTTCTAGGTAATATTCTTCTGGGATTTCTTGGGCCCACTTCTGGGTATTCGCTAGTCTTCCAACATTAAAAAAGTGACAACCCTTTGAGAGCTATCTGCCACTTCATGTTGAGAACTTAGCCTGGACTTTCCTCTCTGGACCAGAGTTTCTCAGATGTGACACTGTTGGCAATCTGGGCTAAATGATTGTTTGTCATGAAGATGTTTTGTGAATTCCAGGGTGTTAGCATCCCTGCTCTCTCCCTACTAAATACCAGTAGGACACCACCCCACCTCATCTGTAACAAGCAACAACGTCTTAAGACATTGCTTAAGATTTCCAGTAGATGGACCAGTTGGTAGAGTAGTAGTAGTAAAGGTGGCTGGATCCCACATGACTGACTACATGGTTCAAGTCCTGGACCTGACAGCTTGAAAACACTGCACACACATAGGCATGCTTGCCCTAAAGGAAGGAGAAATGGAGAGGAAGGGATTACAGCATGACTATTTTCCATAGGGGGGTAGAGGGGTGGTATTTTCTCACTTTCTCTCTCCCTCTCCCTCTGTCTCTCCTTCATTCGTGCAAACACATGCACAAGTGCATGTACCCTGTAGCATTTTTTTTAAATAACACAATAAAATATTTTGGGAGAGGACAAAAGTTCTCCCATGACATAATGACAATAAAACAATGTTCCCAGGCATTGCCAGATGTAATGCAGGTGAGAGGAAAATCACATCTATCAAGAACCATTAGCTAACACTGGAACCAGCAGTTAGCGTAATGGCTATGTCGCTGGACTCCCAAGTAGTCAACAGTGGTTCACATCCCAGACCCGGTGGCTTAAAACTCACGCCGGTCATGTGTGCATGCGTGCCCAAGATCCCAAGAGGAGAATGGAGGAGAAGGGATTGCGGTGTGCCATCCTCCCTGGGGTGTGATTTCTCGCTTTCTGTCTCTCTGTCTCTCTCTGTCTGTCTGACCAGCACAAGCAGCCTATAACAAACACCTCTCAAAAAAAAAAAAAAAGAAAAAGAGCCATTAGCCCACACTGATCAATGTTGAGCCTAAGACCACGTGGCAGGCCTTGCTCACTTTCTGAGCCCTCTGAAAATCCAGGTGTGGTAGTGCACACCTATAGTCCCAGCTACTCACAAGGCTGCGGCAAGAGAGACATAATGAGACCACGTATTTTAAAAGAAAGAACCACTGCTTTGAGTTACCTTAATCCAGTAGGAACTTCTGTTTTTCATGAAATACAACAAAACTTATAGTGTTTAGAGTAATCATTGGCAAATACATGCAGAAAGCATTTTTGCAGTCACAAAATGCTTCGGGTATAACAGGACCCTTGGCATAATAGCCCTGCCTTGGGAGTACCTGATAATGAGTGTGGAGAGTCAACCCAGTCAGATTCTCCAAATTTCTTTCTCCTTTCTGGGCTTTTGCCCTCAATACCAAACACCTCATGATATTTACTTGAAGGAAAGGCTAATAAGGAAGAACAAGGTCATGTAGAATACTGTGAGTGGTTCTTCCTTCAAGAGCCTGAAGAGGTCCAGCAAGCACCTTATTGGCTGAATTGTATTACAAAACAGCAGGGGGTTTGGTTTCTATTTGGTATTTGTGCCAGGAAGCTTCAACAAGTTTGTGGAAAATGTATATTATAAGAAAGAACTATGTATAGATTTCAATTGTTTTCATTAAAATAAACTTGTATTTTAATTCTATTTTTTCACAACTCTTTTGAACTACTGTCAGATGTACTTACTTGTAAACCACTTTTTTGGATAACACATTTGACACTTAGCTTCCTATTTACTTTATAAAACTTGATACTTTAAAAATAAACAGATGCTCGTCATGGGCAATGGTTTAACCAGGATTTATTTGTTCTGTTTCTAAAATAGTGGAAAGCAGGTGAGGTGGTGGTCAGGTTGGCAAACCAAAGTCCTGAGAATAAATCCCGAAGTGCTTTCTGCTGTTTCCAGGGGTCCCCTGGGGCTTTTTATTCCTCTAGTTGATCTTCCTCTCTGACTTCTGCCCCATTGTATCTTTCACCTTCTACTCAACCCAGCATTTGTTTGCAAAGATGCTTCTGATGCCAGAGGGTATCTATGAAAACACAGGCAGGAACTTGAGAGCAATTATGTCTTCATCCAAGAAAAACAGAAGCAGGGCTCAGTTTCAGGGTGGAAAAGAATATCCAGAAAGCGATGTTCATTCAAGAATTTAGAGGAAACAGTCCTGAAGAGGGGAGACTAGAATGAAGAATAGAATTGCAATGCCTGTCCAAGACAGCCCAAAGTGGAACAATCCACTTTTGTGGCCTTTAATCTGGTTTCTGGTCTCTGACTTCAATGTTAACATTCCAGTCCCATTGCAGTGGTAATGATACTTTCTATCACTCCTTGGTGCCCTTTTTCCACACCCTCCATCCCTCCTGCCCTACAGGGTGGAACAAAACACCTCTCTGCCTGGCACACCAATTTCTTTGGCAAGAGCTCTGGGATCCATTGGGCTCTGCCCATTCCAGCCCTCCCACCTCCACTCCTTTCCCAAGTTCCCATCCACAGTCCCTGACCTTAAATGTCCTTAGACCACAAGCTGCCAGAAGAAGCTTAGAAGTAACCCAGGGCACTTGAGGATGTTCCCACCCATGGGGTATGCATTGAAATGTAGAGCACTATGCCCACAACCTTTGCACTCACAACATTAACCTGCCGGAGTCCTCAAATTCTTATAATTTGAGCCTCTGCTTTGACTAAAACATGACATTGCTCCTAGCTTACATACTTATCTAAGAGAAATAAGACCCTAGCTGTAGACAGCAAATTATGATACTGGTTCACTAATGCTTCTCTAAAAAGAAGACCTTGGGATTAAATCACAGGCCATAGATTTTGATTGCAATGGACAAAGAAAGAAATTATGATTTTGAGCTTTAAACCTGTACTGCCTAATACACAAGCAATCAATGTAAATTAATTGAAATTAAAGAATTAAATAATTTTTTAAATTTAGTCTCTTAGCCACACTGAGTACATTTCAAATATTCAATGACAACATGGGGCTAGTGACTACCACATTGAACAGAGCAGATATAGAACATTTCTATCATTCTGGAAACTTCTATTGGACAGTACAGCTCTAGACCAAAGCTGGTACTGGCAATGGGGAGGTCTAGAAAGAGAGATAGGTACCACTTGCTCTGAGAGAGAGATAGAAAAGAGTTGGAGAAGGATAAGAATTCCAAAAGGAAATGCAATGGAAGCCAAAGACAAAGTTGGCATGCTTTGCCCAGAGTAAACATGTATCCGCCCTGCCACAAAGCTCTCTGTGTTGACATCTGGAATAAGAGTGACTGGGTCAACTTTGGGCCCTGTTCAGGCCATACAAGCAAGAGACCTTGGCCTGAATCCTTAAGCAAGAGAGACGTGGAATACCACTCACACCCTGGAGTGTCTGGGCTCCCAGTCAAAAGAAAATCACCACTCTGGAGGCCCAGAGCAGTGGGACAGTATCCAGAAATCTACCCAGGGCCGAGGGTTTCCACATCAAAAGACATTTAGGAGACAAGAAGCATTTTCTCCATTTGGAGTTGGACCTTCACTCAGAGTCTGAGGAACGTGGAATGTTTTGAGGGACAGTTATCACCCCTTACTGATGACAGTGGAGGTGCAGTTGTCACCTTGGTAGTGTCAGTAGCTCATACTTGCATAGCACTTTGCAGTCATTGGAGTGCTTTCTCAGCTTTAATCCATCTCATCTTCACAGTAGTTGGCTGAGGAAAGCAGGGCAGATGGGCCCCTCTCAACATGATTCTAGAAGAAATTCATGCTCAGAAAGAGGAAGAGGGAACCAGCAGTTAGTGTAATGGCTATGTCGCTGGACTCCCACGTAGTCGACTGCGGTTCGCATCCCGGACCTGGTGGCTTAAAACTCATACCGGGTGCGTGTGTGTGCGTGCCCAAGATCCTGAGAGGAGAATGGAGGAGAAGGGATTGTGGCATGAGCATCCTCCCTGGGGGGTGATTTCTTGCTTTCTGTCTCGATGTCTCTCTCTGTCTGTCTGGCGAGCGTGCGCGCCCTATAGTGAAAATCTCTCCAAAAAAAGAAAGAAAGAAAGAAAGAGGAGGAGACATGCCAAAGTCACTTTAGCTGGTAAATGGTGAACCAGCCCTGGACACCACCCACCTATTCTGTTTCTATCACCTATCTCAGACAATGGGGATTACTTAGTATCTATCCAGTCCCCTTAGTGTGTGAACCCTGTAGAATGTGACTTCCCAGCAGATTATGCTACAAACTCAACTTGTATCCCACTCCAGGCCAAGGATTGAATCTCATAGACTCTTCCTTACAAATGAGTCATGCAAGCTGCCAAGCTAGAGGGCAAATGGACTCATGGCTAGGAAGCTGGTGTGATTTCTCCCAGCAGACACCTCCTCCACAAAGGCCAATATCCTGATAGTGGTGAAGGGAAAAGGGCACTAATGGCAGAATGAGCTCCAGGCCTGTTGAATCTGTTTTCCTATGTACAAGGCACAGGAAGTCGCTACTACCTTGGCCCCAAAACAGTCTGTAGTGGGAGACCTTTGAATGTGCCAGTAGATTTGGTTTTCTAGAAAAGGATTCAGAAAACTGAGTCAGAAGAGCCCATTTACAGAAATTCCTATCGATTAGGTCAAATACTTACGACTTATTTTCTAACTTGAAAGAACCTCTCTCCTTTGATGTATGAGAGCCTTCACGTGTTTGACTACATAACAGATCAGATGCTCTATTTTCCTTCAACATAGCATGCACACAAATACACAGATATGCAGAGTAATTATGGGATTTCCACTTCTAATGAGCTCTTATACTAAATTAACCTCTGTCCAGAAAACTGAAAAGAAAAAAATCAAAAGGATAATCAAACATATAAAGCAATACATAAGATAGTGACAAATAGGAAACTATTCATTTTCTTTTTTTCAGGACCAACAGATGGTGTAAGGATTACATCGCTGGACTCCCACATAGTTGTCCACAGTTCAAATCCTGGACCTAGAAACTTAAGACTCATGCCAGGTGTGTGTGTGCATATCCAAAATCCTGAGAGAAGAACGGATAAAAAAGAATTACAGCATGGCCATCCCCTAAGGGGCATGTGTGGGGAGGAGAATTCTCACTTTCTGTCTCTCTGGTGAGCACATGTGCCCTATAACAAAAATCTCTTAAAAAAAATATTTACTCTTTTTTTTCTTTAAGACTTTTGCCAGAGAAAAAGAGAGACGGCATCAGGAAAAGTAATAAATCACCTCCCAGGGAGATGGCCATCCCACAGTCCTCTCTCTTCCATTCTGCTCTCGGGATTTGGGGCACACACGCAAGCATGCCCAGCGTGATTTTCAAGCTACCAGGTCCAAGACTCAAAATAAGGTTGACCATGTAGGAATCCAGCCACCTTAACCACCATGCCACCTGCAGGGCCTAAGGAAACTATTCATTTAAACATGTCCAATAAAGCAGTATCCAGCAGCACACCCATTTGCCTTCCCTCTGCAGCAACATCCTCATGCTTCTCAGCCGGCTCCCACCTCTCTCCACCACCAAGTCACTGGATTTGAAAATTAGAACACTGAGCTGTCCTTGCCAACTTTGATGAAATATCCCTAAAGCCTCATGGGTCATGCTGGGATGCTCCGCTCTGGAAGCTCTTTTTGTCCCCAGAGCCTAAAGAAGCAATGACTCCAAGCCTCCTTCTTAAATCTTCCTGTGACCTAAGGCCCCAATTAGGATGCCATAGCTGCAAACAACAGCAACATGTGTGTCTAACAGTGGGCACGTAACACTCACCCTAACCCTCACTGGAGAAGTCCTCAGAAAACCAGTTCCAGGTTTCACTGCCTAACTGACTCATGCTACCTCCAAGGACCCAGACTCTTTCCATCCGGGGGAGGCTTCCCCTCCCCACTTTCTTTTTCTACCAGGAAAGAAAATCTTCCTTAGCGTCCCCAGAAAACTACTTCTGTGTCTCAATGGCCATTATAGGGTGGGATACCCACTCTTAAAGCAAATGAGACTACCATAATTCTCCCAAACTAGTAACTCCTCATCCCCTCAGGCTGAACACCTGATACCTGAGAACTGGACTCTGAACACACACAAGAAAGAAAGCGTTGTTGGAAAAGCAGTTGGCAGTGTCAGTTATGTACAGGGCTATGATTTACAAAATAAGGGCTTTCTACTCTTCTCCCCATGGCAGCTTCCCCAGGGACGTCCCTCTGACCTCCTAGACCAAGTCAAATCTGCCCACTGTTGGCTTTCATGGCACATGGAGAGCTGCTTTGTGGGATTTATGTCACTTATGTTTGTGTCTTACCAGCTTCTATTTTCACCAGACTGTAAGTACTAGGAGGGCTGTTCCAGCCCAACGCTGAATACTCAGACACCTGCCCATACCTGCTGCATCATAGATCCTCAGTCAGTATTTGTCAAAGGATGGAGGGAGGGAAGGATGGACAGAGTGAGAGACAGATGGATGGATGTTTCAGGTGCTAAATAGGTCGACCTCGGTAGTTTCTGAAAATGCATTTTTTAAAAATTGAGTCCTGGTTTTTCAGCATTCTCTGCATTCTCACTCCATGATCCTGCACTGGAAGGACGTATTGCCCCTTCAGACTCAGCCTAACGGCCCAGGCCATTGCCTCCCTCATTAGACAGATGGCTTTTCTGCTAAGAGAGGGCTTCTGAGGAAAGCTGAGTAAATGGAAAAAAAGAATGAATATAAGCCAGTAAGAGAGCCAAGCAATTATTTTGCTAGCTAAGTAGCCCAGATGTTTTGAATGAAGAAGCAAGTCGAAAGAACATATTGTACGTGAGTGACTAAACCAGGTAGAGACAGGATGTGCTTGTACAAGATGGAGCAAAGTGAAGGGAGACAGGAACTTTAGGACTAGTAGTGATGTCAGGAGGCAGAAGAGATGATCAGACTTCTTAGCAAAAGGCAAAGTCTTTCTCCCAGCTTCCAGGTTCTCTTGCTTGGCATGACAAGGATAAACAGAAGCTGAGGGATCAGAGTAAAACCAGCACCAGCTCCTTAAAGAGAACCTACTGAATTTACCGAGCTCATTTTTAGTAAGAGGATCCAACTGTTTTCTTTTCTATTTTTTTTTAAGAGACATGTTTGCTATAGAGCACTTACACTCTGAGACAGAGAAATAGAAAGTGAGAAATTACCCCCACACACACCCTCCAGGGGTGATAGCCACACAGCAATCACTTCTCCTTCATTCTCCTCTCAGGATTTTTTTTCTTTTGGTCATTAAATAGGTATTTTTCATATTTTTTTAAATTTCAAGAAAAGCAGTTTTAACTTTAATAAATCAAAATCAAAAAAATTCTAAGAAAGCTATCCTTAAAACTTAAAGCCAGGAAACAGGTTAGGATTCTGTTCAAATAGTAGGTACATGAACCTATTGGCAGTTCAAGACAAGACAAAAATCCTTAAATCCAGAAAACAAAGCCTAGAAGGAAATCAGTAATGCTGTCGTCAAAAGTCAGAAGATTCTATCTCACCAGTTCAGTCTCATATACTTAATCTATCTTGTGTTGTGGTCTGATCTTCCTAATTAAATTCTAGGATATGATATTCAACTCCAGACTTGTCCCTACCATTAAGTTAGTCATTTTCTTTGTTGTTTTTGAACTCTTATTTCTGTGTGTCTGTATTTAGTTCTCCTGGTATAGCAAGTCTTTCAAAACTTCTTGGAGATCTGGTCTGGTGTTGGTAAATTTTTTCAGGTTTTGTTTACCTGAGAATGTCCTTGTCTTTTCTCATATGAAGAATAATTTTGCGAGAACCAGCAGTTAGCGTAATGGCTTTGTCGCTGGACTCCCACGTAGTCGACTGCAGTTTGTGTCCCGGACCCGGTGGCTTAAAACTCAGGCTGGGCACGTGTGCGTGCGTGCCCAAGATCCCAAGAGGAGAATGGAGGAGAAGGGATTGCAGCATGACCATCCCCTCTGGGGGGTGATTTCTTGCTTTCTGTCTCTATGTCTCTCTCTGTCTGGCGAGCGCACGCGTCCTGTAGTGAAAACCTCTCCAAAAAAAATAATAATAATAAAAATAAAAATAAATTTAAAAAAAAGAATAATCTTGCCAGGAACAATATTCTTGGCTGAAATTGCTTTTCCCTTAACACTTTGAATATAGAGATCGG
>NW_006160001.1:5355712-5359251 GCF_000334495.1 Tupaia belangeri chinensis
CTTCTTGGGTTGATTCTATGTGGGGTCCTTTGTATTTCTTGGGTCTAGATATTTGAATACGTCTCTCTAGGTCTGGAAAGTTTTCTTCCAGGATTTCATGGAATAGATTATCAATGCTCTTAGTCTCTTCGGCTTCTGGGGTACCAATTATCCAGATGTTTGGATGTTTAATAGTATCTAGTATTTATTGTATATTATTCTCATTTTGGGGGTCAATTTTCTCAGTCTTTGTGGTGGATTTTTCTCGGCTAGTTATTCTATCTTCTACATCTGAGATTTGATTTTCTGTATTATTTAGTCTGTTTTTAATACTTTCAAGGGAGGTTTGACCTCCTGTATTATAGCCTTCATCTCTAACAGTTCCATCTGATTCTTTTTTTATGATGTATATTTCCTCTTTCAATATTGCAAGAACTTCCTCACCTCCTGGAACTTGTCAGCTCCTTTCTCCTGCCTCTTCTGCACTTCATTGTCTCACTTTTCTTTCATCTCTGTTAGCTTTGTCACTATGAATATTCTAAATTGTTTAACTGACATTTCTATGAGTTCTATTTGCACTGTCTGAGGATGAAGAAGAGGAGGAGTTACTCTTTCTTTTTTTTTTAGAGTTTTTTGGGTTTTTTTGTTTTGTTTTGTTTTGTTTTGTTTTGTTTTTGCTAGAGAGAAAGACAGAGAGGGACAGAAGAGATAAATCACCCCCCCAGGGGGATGGCCGTGCCGCAATCCCCTCTCCTCCATTCTCCTCTCTGGATCTTGGGCACGCACGCACACATGCCCAAGCGTGAGTCTAAGCCACCGGGTCCAGGACTCGAACCATGGTCAATAACATGGGAGTCCAGCGACATAGCCATTACTCTAACTGCTGGTCCTAAAGAAGAGTTATTCTTTTCTCTTGGAGGAGAGGTATTTTCTTGCTTTCTCATATTTGTTATGACCCTGTGGTGATTTCTGGTCATCTGATGGATTGCACATTTCTTCCTAAAACTGAAGTTCAGTCTGAGCATTCAGAGGCATGCAGGAGGAGGTGATCTTCAGTCTCTCTTCAGTTCTGTTTTTCACTCTTTGTGTGTCAGATTCAGTGATCATTAAGGAATATTCTGACTCTAATCATATTCAGATGTTTGGATACTGTTCACTTTGACCTATCTAGATAGTGAATGGAATCCACTAGAAATGAATCTGAAGGGAGAAGTCTCAGCAGAAGATCTTCATTTTTAGTCCCTGAAAGCAATATTTCACAGCTCGAGTTCAGTAGCCATCCTGCCTCTTGGGATTTTGGACACAAACACATGCACCCTGCATAAGTTTTAAGCTGCCAGGTCCAGGACCCAAACTATGGTCCACTACATGGGAGTGACATAACCATTATGCCATCTGCTGGTCCCCCAACATTTTTCTGACACTCTGAAAAAGAAATGTTTCCATTAAATTGCCTTTTGCTGTCTGTCAGAAGCTTGTTGGCAAATGGTGGATAGCCACCCTGGGTATTTGAAATACTTTAAGACTGACATAGTGGTGAAATTTGGAGAAGTGGGCGCGATCCTGAAAAACAAGTGGGCAGGGCCAGATGATTGCATAGCAGTAAAATGTGATATTCCGCAGGCTGACCTACACAGGAAGGATCAGGGTTTATGTCTAGAGACCTCCCTTAGTATGTCAAGCAGGTGTTGTCCATGCTGGCTAACACCAAGGATGAATTGTGGCATTCACGGCTATTGGGGCTGCTTCTATTTCTCCCTTTTTCTCTCTGTCTCATTCATAGAAGAAAGAAATAAACTTTTTTAAAAAGCAAGCAAGGTGTGGAACATCAAGGATTGTTGGAATCATCCAGTATAGCCCGTACGTGCTGATTAGCACCAGGGGCTGACTATCTGCCATAGCTGAAAATTTTGGCATAAACACACAAGTAATATTCTACCCTTGTGAGGACCATTTCCATGTATTTGCACTACTAAATGCCAGTTCTTCATTAGGGATTGCTTTTGTGGGATTAAACTCTTTATTGAGATTTTTTTCCTCCTTAATTATAAAAGTAATAACTTTTTATTTTACCTAGGTATTTTATTAGTGATGTGTTTATTTTATTACACAAGTAATCATTTTTTTTATTTTACGGTCATCCTCCCAGAGTAACCATGGCTAATATATTGGTGCATATGTATTTCTAGTCTGTCTTCTGTGCACATGTGGAGGTACATAGAGTCGTGCATCATTCAACCATGGAGAATGCTCTGAGAAATGTGATGGTGTAGCCCAGTACCATCAGGATGTACAGTATAGCTTGTTATAATCTTACGGGACCACTGTCCTATACGCAGTATCTTGACCAAACTCCCATGACTATTAGATTTGGGATCAAACACAGCTACGTAATATACTCAGTTTTCATTTTACTTTTCATGTATTTTCGTATCAATACATTTTTATCATATTATTCAAATATTTAAAAGATGAAAAAAAATTTATTACATGCCTAAACTATGATCTAGTTAAATAGTCCTTTGTGATTTGGTATTTAGATTTTTTTTCCCTAACATTCTATTTTTAGAAATAAGAACACTAGGGCCAGCAAGTGGCATGGAGACTAAGGTGCTGGATCCAATATGGCCAGCTGCATGGTTTGAATCCTGAACCTGGCAGCTTGGGGCTTGAAAAAATCACATCATGAGTATTTGTATACGTGCCCAAAAATCCCAAGAGGAGAATAGAGGAGAAGGGATTGCAGTGCAGCCATCCCCCAGCTCCCCCATGGGGGGGGGGGGAAGTGTTGTGATTTCTCACTTTCCCTTTCTCTGTCCCTCTCTGGTGAATGCATGCACCTATGGCAAAAACTAAAATAAATAAATAAATAAATAAATAAATAAACAAACAAACAAACAAATAAATAAACAAATAAATAAATAAAGTATAAAAAGGAATAAGAACACTGGTGGAACTCTCCTCGAACAGAACTGTTTTTACACATCTCTGTTTATTAGAGATAAATTTTTCATCTTGGCCTGCAGGCATCCTATCGTCACAGCCTCATACTTCCTAATACAGCTGTAAGGACAAAAATTAATTTTAAGATTGTCACAGAATATAATTTGGAAGGGAAGTTTGCTGCTTTGCTGGTACCCTCAATTGCTTATTCATTTGCAAGTCAAAATATAAATGACTTGTGAGGGTTCTCATGGATATGCCTAAGCAGTAGAGCTGATCCACACCTGAATTATTAGAATGAACTTTCAAATGTTGTCAATTGCCTAAAAGATCCCTAAAATTCTAGAAGTGTATTTTTCAATTCAAAGTATTTCTACATTCTTAAGGCTTTTAATATATATTGCCAGAAAAGCTGCAGCAACTTTCATTCAAAACATCCAAAACACGGGAACCAGCAGTTAGCGTAATGGCTATGTCGCTGGACTCCCATGTAGTCGACCGCGGTTCGTGTCCCGGACCCGGTGGCTTAAAACTCACGCCGGGCGCGTGTGCGTGCGTGCCCAAGATCCCGAGAGGAGAATGGAGGAGAAGGGATTGCGGCGTGACCATCCCCCCTG
>NW_006160001.1:5359321-5407447 GCF_000334495.1 Tupaia belangeri chinensis
GTTCGAGTCCCATGCAAGGTGGCTTGCTTTCTCACTTTTTTTCTCTCTGTCTCTCTCTCTGGTGAACACATGTGCCCTATTCTAAATTTTTAAAATAATAAATTAATTTAATTAAATTAATAATTAAAAAAAAGCAAACCACAAGGTGCCAGTCCTATCTCTAGCAGCCAGAAGTGTTTGCACTTAATGATATCATCCCAAATTCTCACAGGACTGGAAAGAGAAAAAAATTAAATACCATATATAAAAATACTTGGAAGACTAAAAATTCTATTAAAACACATGTTGCCAGTTTTTGAACAACTCAAGATGGAAAAGACATTACCTCCCTCAATTATATATTCCAATGATTAACAGCCCTTTAGAGTGTGAAATCCTTATCAGCTTCCCTCAAAATTCAACTGACACCCAATACATTTCATTTATTCAGAATGATTTATTAAGTACCTACTGTGTATTGAATTTTATATTAAGTATGGAGTATATAAAAAAACACATACAGCATCAATGAACTTGTAGCCTGCAAAGGAGGGAACAAGCATTGTCAGTGCTCTGAGAAGGTCAGGCTCTGGGTGTTCTGTAGCTAAGCCAGCCTCTGGTTTTAGGAGACTCAGGGAAGTTTCTGCCTAAAGGAGGGAATGCTGAAACTGAGGATAAAGAGGTGGCTGGGTTTTCTACTGGGTGTCCGGGTGCAAATCCTTATTGCTCTGAAACAATATGGAGAAGTCATATTTTCCTAGCAGCTATATTCCTACATTAAAAAAGAGCCATTTTTGTAGGGACAAAAGGCTTTAATAAGCCACATGGTAGAAAGGCTTAAATGTGCTGCCCTCCACCCTGTGGAGTATACTTTGGAGAATACCAGGTGGTTATTATTTCTCTGGAGATTAGTCTGGCATTCTGGTGTACGGGATACACAAGCTGAAGCTGATCTCAGAGTTACTTGGAACTACAGAGGGGATTTTAGAGAGGCGTGAGAGAAGGTAAAAGGCAGCTATGGCTACTGACAAAGGGAATGCTCTGGAGGTGAAACAGGTGCCTAATTGGGAATTTTGCCAAATGTCTACCATGAAACATGTTAACAGAACCCCTCACCCCTGTCTACCCATAATATCCTTACTCTCGTTAATGCGTGAAGTGACATCGAACTGATTGTGGCCTCCAGATGGGTTGAGGATGGGGACTAAATATGCCTGTTGGAGGAAGGATGTGATTCCTGTTCACGTGTCCTTCATTCTGTCACTCCTAGATACTCGTCTTTTATTTAAGTGCTACTGTGTACTCAGAACAAGCAGAAAGCCCTCGTCTGAACTGCACAGGATATAAAAGTGAGCAATATCCTGCTCTTCCCATATTCACCCATGGGGCCCACTTGGAAGCTGTGTGCCTATACAAATGTGCTTACAGAGCTTTAAAGAATAGGCAGGGATTAGAGTGGGATCTTTTAGGCAATCAATGACATGCAAAAATGCATTCTAATAACCCAGGTGTGGCTCAGCCAGTCTGCTTAGACACACCCATAGGAGGCATCCCAAGCGGTTAATATTTTGACTTGCAAATAAATTAGCAATTGATAGAAATGAAGCTATCAGCAAAGCAGCAAACCTCCATTCCAAATTAGATTCTGTGGTAATATTAAAATTAATTTCTGAGTTAGGAAGCATGTGGATATGACAATAGAGCACTTGCTATGCCAAGGATGAAAAATCAATATCTATAAACTACCAAGAAGAATGTTTACATTGATAAGGAGAAATGGACTAGCTTTTCGGTTACTGACTTCTCAATCTTTTTTTTCCTTTCATGATTTTAGAAAAGGGTGTCCGGAAAATACAGCATTGATTATATGCTGTCAACCAGTTGATGATGCTATTGTAAAGCAGTGAGTCAACAATGACTCACAGGGATCTGTGAGGCCAATATCACTGTGGCCAGACGTGCAGACCTTCTCATAGGCCCATGCTACTTTCATTGGCTCCAGAAGCAGGGCCCACTTGGCAGTTAGGCCTACCCTTTATTGATATGTACTGGTGGCTTAGATTTATTAAGAAACATGTAAGGGTGTTGAAGTTGAAGAACAAATGCCCTCATTCAGGTAGAGGGATAAAGAATGAATGCTGGAGGTTGGGAAGATAGGGGCAGAGGTGGTGATAGGACAGAACAGAGAGATATTAATTAACAGAAGTAAAATTACAACTAGATATGAAGAAAAAATTCTATTTTTATATTTCTGTTAGAAAATATGGTGGGCTAGGCTGGCTCTACGATCTGATGACTAAGGCAGCTAGATCCCGCATGGTCACCCCTGACGTTCAAGTCTTAGCCCTAGCTGCTTGAAAAATCACAAGCCTATGTGTGTGTGCTCAGAATCCTGACAGGAGGAAAAGAAGGAGGAGAAGGAATTGTGGCGCAACCATGCTCCGTGAGGGGGGCATTTGCCCTTCCTTCTCTCTCTATTATATATTTATTATTATTATTATATATGGCATATATATGTGTGTGACATATATGTGTATTTATATAGATACATATATGTGTGTCTCTGTATATACAGACATAGATAACTAGATATGTATATCATGGAAAGAATATAGACAGCAACAACTTGCTGTGTAAAGTAACTAAAACAGAGGATTGGGGCTTTTTTTTTTTTTTTTGTTAGTTGCTGTAGGGTGCATGTACTCACTACAAAGAGACAGAGAGACAGGGGCACCTCCATGGCCATTGCCACACTGCAATCCATTCTCCTCCATTTCTCCATCCTGTCAGGATTTGGGGCGTGCGCACACATGCACACATGAAACACATGTGTTTCTCAAGCCTCCAGGACTAGAATTCAAACCTTGGTTAGCCACGTGGGATCAGCCTCTCTTAACTGCTAGGCTACCAGACCAGCCCAAAGGAAAGATTCTGAATGTTCCCAGCACAAGTAATAACAAATATTGAGATGATGAATATGCTAATTATCCTGATGAATCATTACACATCATATTCTTGTACTATAAAACCACATTGTACCTCTACAAATATATACAATCATTATGTTAATTTTAAAAATTGAAAATAACAATAAGGAAAAGAAATATATAGAGGGATCCTTTTATAATTGGCAATAGCACTTGCCTTTTAAGATATTAAGCATACAATATCATTTTTCTAAGTGTAGTTATCTTACTTTGGTATCCAGAAATGCACACTGTTTAAAGCTCACATATTTAGCAGCCTTAACTATTATATCTGGAATATATTTGAGATCCAGGAGGCAAGCCAAAAAGGCATAAGGGCAAAATAGTTGTAACAAAATCCATTTACCTACAGAACTATAGGAAATTCCTTCAGCCCTCATTCAGTACCTAGTTATTCTTATATTAAATTGCTTTAGTTTTCCAAAATTCACTTTCTGAGTGCTGTCAAATTGAATGTAAGAAAAGCCATCAAAAAAGACTTCACAATCTAAATGATGTATAACAATTTAATGTATCAATAATAATAAAAAAGTAAAAAAGAAGGGAGAGAGGAGAGGAGAGAAGTAGAGAAGGATAGAAGGAAAGAAAGCAGGTGGTCAGAAGGAAGGAGCTTATAGGAAGAAGTCCCAGAAGCTGAAAATGCTCAGGTCACAAGCATGTGATTTAAGAAGCATTCTTGAGCTGTAGAAACAATTGAGGACATCCTCTATCCACCACATCACACTTAAATTGTCATTTATGTTCATAAATGACATTGATGGTACTCCATGGAAAGGTTCAATTAAGAGGCAGAAAAGAGTCAGCCCCTTAGTGAAGTTGTTAAGCCCTGCATACAGTGAGCTGGATACCACATGGCCAATCATGGTTTGAATCTCAATCACGTGGGTTTGAAAAATATTCCACATGCATGTGCCTACATGCCCCAAGGTGCATAAATGAAAAAAAAAGGATTGTAGTGAGGCCATGTCTTATTGGAGAGTGTTTTCTTGCTCTCACTCACTCTCTGATGAGCACATGATAGGCAATAGAGAAAAAAATTAGGCAAAGAAGTGTATAATTTTAGAAATCTACATCCAATTGATTAAAATATAAAAGATTTGTTTCCAAGAATGATACGTTTTATATTTTTAGACATGTGTAATCCCATACAAATATGTGTGTATGTATGTGTGTATATGTAAGCTCACCAGAGAGAGATACAGAGACAGTGGAAACAGTGAGAGGGAAAGTAAATATCACCCTTCAGAGGTGATCCCCTTTCTTCCATTCTCCTCCCAGGACTTTGGGCATGCATGCAGACATGCCCAGTGTGATTATTTTAGCAACCACTTCCAGGACTCAAACTGTGATTGGCCAAGTGGGAGTCCAGCAATGTAACCACCATGCCATCTGCTGGTCCCCAGACAAATATATTTTAATTATATGCATTTATCAATGAGAAGAGAGAATGGGCTGAGGATCATTATGTCCTTGCCATTGGAAGATTTAACAGCTGAGGGTTTGCTTGATGAGAACATCCACATTTTCTTGATTTCTGGTATTGTGATTATTATTCATTTTAGCTGTTAACCAACTACCCTTTGGCAAATCTTGTGGGTTTTGTCACCCATTTGTCCTTGAGTTCAAGTTAATAAACATGAAGAGATTATGGGAGGAACCCAGAAGGTCTCAAAACAGAGCTGGCCCTACAGCCTAGTGGTTAAAAGAGCTGGATGCCACACAGCCAGCTATGATTTGAGTGCAGCCCCAGTGGCTTCAGAAACATGCTGGGTATGTGTACCCAAACTCCTGACTGGAGTAAGAAATAGAGGAGAAGGGATTATAGTGGGACCGCAGGCCACTAGGAGTTGTGCTCTCTCTCTCTGTCTCTCTCTCTCTTTCTCTCTCTGTCTCTCTTTCTCACAAGCACGCATGCCCTCTAGCAAAAAAATAAAAAAAAACTTAGAACATATCCCTCAGTGGCATAAAGAACATCGTTCAAGACCAGTTGCTCTTTCAGTAGATCTATTAAAAAAAATAAAACAATAAATAGTGAATTCCATGACTTTACAGAAATATTCAGTAAGCTATTCCCTCACTCAACACAAGTGTTGAATATTCTAAACATGTCTAAAGGTGACAGAATGAAGGACTGAAAAGTACTCTAGGACTTGGATGATGGTATTTAAGATTAGATAGTGGAGGGGGCCAAGTGTTAGGGGTTTCCATCTTACTCACAGATCTTTTACTTTGCTAGCAGTTACCATCGAAAGTAGGCTGTACTGATTGTCTCTGGGTTGTCTCTGGTTAGTCAGGCTAAGTAAGCTCAACCACTATAACATCCAATCCTAATCTGAGAGCTGAACGATAGATGGTTACTCTCACACCCATTTCACAATCCTCTGACCAGTAATAGCAGAGAGTAAATGTCTGAAAAGTTTTAAAGACCAGTACTAGACCAGAAGAATATCATTTCTGTCCACTTTCAGAGGCCACAACTCAATCATCTGACCCCATGTAACTACAAGGAAGGCAATGAAGTGAACTTAAACTGTGTGATCAAAAAGAAAGAACCGAATCCGCTAGAAGTTTTTACTACCACTGTGAATGGATCCTCGGGATTCTAACTGGAGCAGTAGACAAAAGCAGGAATTAAAAAGGAAAAATGTTTTTGACACTCTTGATAATTTCTTAGATTTGTCAACTTTCTTAGATGTACACATAGACCATCCTCGATGCTCCAAAAATTCTCCCATCAGGCACTTGGCCAACATATTTCATGCCAAGCATTGTTTGGTTAATTTACTTTACCCTCACAACAAACCTGAGGAATAGGTGCCGTTATTATTCCCATTTCAGAGATAAGGGCATTGAAGCTCACAGAGGCTCTGTGAGGTCACACAGCTTGTGAGTGGCATATGGAGGAAGAGGAACTTGGCCTTAGTTTGCTCATATGTAAAAGTCTAAGTCTGGATCAGAATACCTTTCAGTTCTTTTGGGTCCTTCCATATTCAAAATCCAATAACCTGATAACCCCTGTTGCTCATTTCTTCTTGAGATAAATAAACAGAGAGCCTGAGAGGCAATGCCAGAAAACCAATACTTTTTTTTTTTTTAATTTTGCTTCCTTTCCATCTCCTGAGCCCAAGTCTAGAAATTAAAATGTGCATAATTGACAAAGTTGCTACTAATGTAATAGTGATGATTTTTAGGGCAAAGTTGTTTGTGTGTGGATGAATAGCACATTTACTGACACACATAGAGATCCCTCTGTGGGAGGAAAAAAATCTTATCTGAACAATCTCACAAAACACGTCATACTCCCAAGTATCCTTGCCTCAGATTAGTCAGTTTTGCCATAGTAACAAACAACAGTGACATTTTAGTGACTTAGAACAACATCTCCTTTTTATTTACTTGATGTAAGGACTTTGGGTAAGCTGCAGACTGGCTGTAGTTCTGCTAGGACTGGCTGGCCTCAGCTAGGCTCATTGGGCTTCTACCAGTCTTCTCAGTTTAAAATCCAGGAAGAGAGGAGAGCCACTATTGGCAATATTCTGAGAGTATGTGGAGAAGAGCAAGACCTAAACCAAACCATGTAATTACACATAAAGTCTCTGCTGGTTGGATGTGGCAAAAACAATCCCAGTCATTGGCCAAAGCTTTCACATGGCCAAGTCCAAAGTCATTGAGTTGGGATGTTCTAACAGGATGCATGAGTACATCCTATGACAACAATTTGGGATATGTAGCCCTATGACTAGGAGGGAATATATAATTAGGGACCATAATCTAATCAGCTCACCCCTTACTGTTTCTATCAAAGTTATAAAGAGGACATTTCCAAGAAAAGGAAGCCACTCCATCCCCTCCATCAGCATCTTCCTTCCCCATTCCTTTCTAGCTGTAACTGGGCCTTTCAAACTTAAGCTGGGACCAGCAGTTAGCGTCATGGCTATGTCGCTGGACTCCCACATAGTCAACTGCGGTTCGAGTCCTGGACCTGGTGGCTTAAACTCACGCCAGGTGCGTGTGCGTGCTTGCCCAAGATCCCGAGAGGAGAATGGAGGAGAAGGAATTGTGGTGTGGCCATCCCCCTTGGGGGTGATTTCTCGCTTTCTGTCTCTCTGTCTCTCTCTGTCTGTCTGGTGAAAGCACACGCCCTATAGCAAAAACCTCTGGAAAAAAAAAAAAAAAAAAACAGAAAAAAAAAAGAATTGCCTAAGTGCTTGTTTTTTGTTTTGTTTTGTTTTGTTTTGTTTTGGAGAGGTTTTCGGGGCGCGTGCGTGCGCTCGCCAGACAGAGAGAGACATAGAGACAGAAAGCGAGAAAACACCCCCCAGGGGGGATGGTCACGCCACAATCCCTTCTCCTCCATTCTCTTCTCAGGATCTTGGGCACGCACGCACATGCGCCCAGCATGAGTTTTAAACCACAGGGTTCGGGACGCGAACCGCAGTCGACTACGTGGGAGTCCAGCGACATAGCCATTACGCTAACTGCTGGTTCCCAAGTGCTTGTTTTAAAAAATGCTCATTCAATGAGTACTAGAGACTGGGAAGGATGATGGAGGGGAAAACAGAGAGATATTGATTAATGACAATAAAATTATGGATAAGAGGAATAATATCTAGTGTAACAAAATACAGTACGGACAATGTGGTTAACAATTTACTGCATATCTCAGAGTAACTGAAAATGACTTTAATGTCTCTAACACTGCAATGACAAATGGTTGAGATGTGGGGTATACTATTGATAATTACTCTGATTGGGACCAGCAGGTGGTGTAATGGTTACATCACTGGACTCCCACATAAGCAACCACAGTAGTGGAGCCAGCGACTTAAAACTCATGCCAGGCACACATACGTGCATTTCCAAAATCCCAGGAAGAGACTGGAGGAGAAGGAATTGTGGCATAGTCATCTCTCAGGGTGTGATTTCTCACTTTCTGTCTCTCTGTCTGTCTCTCTCTGTCTCTCTGGCAAACACACATGCCCTATAGCAAAAATCAGTCTTTAGAAAAATAATAATAATAAATTACTTTGATAAATCATTTGAACTGGGAAACCCCAAATCTAAGAGGATTTGCCTGTAATGTTTACCAGTCCCAAAGAATACACCCAGAGGTCAAACAAAAGAAAACATGGGTTTACTATTCATGTAAGTAGTACAGAGTGCTCCACTAAGGTCCAGACAGAGTGGTCTGTGCTATCAGGAGCATAGAACTTTTTCTTCTTTTCTTAAGAGATATTGTTGCTATGGGGCACATACACCTGCCAGAGAGACAGAAAGTGAGAAATTCCCTCCTCCCTCCCAGGGGGAATGGCCGCACCACAATCCCTTCTCCTCCGTTCTCCTCTCAGGATTTTGGGCATGAACGCACGCGTGCCCTGTGTAAGTTTTAAGCCACCAGGCCTGGAACTCAAACCACAGTCGACTATGTGGGAGTCCAGCAATGTAACCATTATGCCATCTGCTGGTCCCATGAGCATAGGTTTTATAATATATTAAGATCAAAGAGTACATTTGATAAAAAGTGGACAAATATGGATGATTTAAGACTAAATTAAGCAAGTCAGACTATGAAAGACAAGTATTATATGTCCCCAGTCAATATGTACCAAATATCTATACTTTATAGCAATAACTGAAAAATGGAAAAGTACAGTTGCAGGGAGGACAACTGTAGACACGAGAGACTGTACATGGTAAAAGGGGGTGGGTAGCGGGGGCAGGGGATCAGGGAAAAATCAAACAACACATTCAATAGACACAAAAACGAAAAGTTATCTGCTGGCCAGCAGGTGATATAGTGGTTATGGTTGAACTCCCACATAATGGGTCACATTTTGAGCACCAGACCTGGAGGCTTGAAACTCATGCCAGGTGCGTGTGCGTGTGCCCAAATTCCCGAGAGGCAAGTGGAGAAGGGATTTCTCACTTCCTGTTTCTCTGTGTCTCTCTGTCTCTTTCCTCTCCAGCATGCATGCCCTATGGCAAAAACCTTATAAACAAAAATTTTATAAAAAAGATACTTTTTTCTAAAGAATTATTTTATTTAACTTTATTATTATTAGCATTATTATTTTCCAGCTTGATCAGAGAGAGACGGAGAGAGAGAGAGGAAGTGAGAAAGCAAGCCACCAGGTCCAAGACTTGAACAGTGGTTGGCCATGTGGGAGTCCAGCGCCCCTATCCACCATGCCACCTGCTGCCCCTAAAAAAAAAAAAGATACTTTTAAGGAGCTCCTTTGGTTGTAATGTGAACCTGTACTAAATACCACTGATGCCTGTAAACCCCAAAATATAATATACAATTTACAGTGTTTTGAAATTGTGATTAAAAGGTTGTTGATCTCATGAGAGACTAGTTACTTTGGAAATCAAGCCAATGTGGATTTTCCACCATCTGTCCAGTGTGTGCTGGTCAGGGAAAATTGGAATTCACCCAGTTCCTATGCTTTCTTGCCTTCAAACCACACGCACTGAGTGAAAACAAGCCTCCCTCCAGTAAAAGATGCTGCTGAGATACAGCAGTGAGTGAGTGGAGTTGGCGTAATTGGATTTGGAAGCAATGCTTCTGACCATGGAGATGCTTCTCAGTGTTCTGTTTCATTTAAGTGACTCCACTACAAAGGCACACAAATCACAGGGTAGTGACTTACTCTGCTAAGGTTAGCAGCCAGGAGATCTTCCAGCAGTACTAATCCTGAGTCAGCTTCAGCTTGGATGAGTACTATCTCTGCTAATGATCTGCCTCTTACAGAACGCAGCCAGCATCACCCTGCTATGTGATGCATCTTCACAGAGCACAGAGCCTTCAAGTTCTTGCCCCAGCGGAACCTTTGGGGTTCATGGAAGAGAAAGGAGGGGGATGTCTGGAATCAAAGGTGACACTTTACAGCAGTCTCTCTACTATATTTAGTAACTTTCATATCTCCATGATGTTCTGCCTACACTGTCAGATTCTGACGTTATGAGCTTTTTATATAGAAGTAACTCCCTTGTGAACCATTTCAGATGTTTGCTACCAAAAGGTATCTCCAAAGAAGTAGTAGGTAGGAAACCAGTTCAAGAAGCAACAAAATGTAAATTCAACTAACTGTGGTGGTAAAACATAATAATGACAAATGACCACATGAGCAAGGGTCCTCCTGTGACCGTTCACAGACAAATGTATAAATGGTTGCTATGGGTAGATAAATATTATTCATTGCTCAGGGCACATGTCGGCACAAAGCTACTTATCAGCCTAGGAGGAAGAGCTAAAACCTTCAGCTCCCCACTGTTAAACCAGAGTTCTCTTGGCACCATAGCCCCAACTTTTGATGTCTGTATAAAAGAGTAATTCCATATTTCCTTCAAGTCTTTTAAGATGCCTCTGACAAAGACTGAAAAGTACCAGTCTAGAGTTTGATAATACTAGAATAGGCTCCCTTTTCTTATATGCAGAGTTCTGTTCCATGCCTTACAGTCTTGTTCTGTTTTTTCACCTCTAAGGCTTCAATGATTCTCTTATTGATTCTACCGTCATCAACTGTTGACTTCAGGCAGAGCTTGGATTAGTGGTCTTTAATCCTTAGCCTGGTGTGAAATCGCCAATTCCTCTTGTGCCTTTCCCCTCCTGAGCAGATTATATCCTTTGTTTTCCAAACTAAGTGTTGGCACTCTGTATTATAAAGAAAAGCCAGAAATCTGGAAATCAAGTAGTACATGTAAGATTTTCTCTCTGTTATTGTAGCCTCAGGCCTTCTAACCCAGATGGAACAGGACAAGTAAGGCCATCCAGCTGGCAAAGGACCCCAGAGGAAGCACCTAACGCAGTGCCTAACAAAAGCTTAACACAATGAATGGATGTATTCAAAATTTGTGTGGGAGATATGAGACCTTTCTGGATTTTTAAAACAAGAAAAGCACTTGGAATGTAATGTGAGTTAATAATCAGGAGGTCTCACTAACAGCTTCCTCACCTTTTACTGTAGAAAACCAAAGTGACCAGGAACACAAGATGGCTATGAAATGGGCAGAGCTTCCCTACATCCACATCTGGATTAGTCTTAGCAAAACCCAGTTTTCTAAAAGCTAAAAGCAACTCAAATATCCACCAACAGTAGAATGAATAAATAAATCATGGTATTTCATTCAACGTAGTAAGAGAGAAGGTACATGAGACCAAATGTGAATGGAATTATGGAAGCGGCATGTAAAAACAAAGCTGAAACACAAAACAATGTAGAATGAAAGAAGGCAAGCCCATGGGCTCCAAAAATGCATGTTTTAGACTACTATTTATATACATAAAGTTCAAAGTAAGCAAAAGTAACCATCATGTTGGAAGTCAGAAGAGTGGCTTCTATTGGGAAGAGGTGGGTAGAGATTGGAAGAAGACACAAGTTGGATTTCTAGGGTGCTGTTAGTGTTCTATTTCTTGACCTGGGTGGCAAAATGAATGCAATCACTTGGTGATAACACATTAAGTAGAATCTTTAGAGAACGGCTGAGATTGGGCTTTGCTTGTCCTTTAGGGAAGTGGGCTCACAAGAGCTAAAACATTCCTCAGAATCCCTGCCTAGCATGTTAGGCCCATTTCTAGAATCAGAGAAACTGAGTAGAACATTGGGGTAACAGTAGCAGATACAGCAAGACAAAATGAGAACTGCATTTACTTCAAGGATCACCTAGTTCTAGGTCTTGGGAGCAAGTCTCATAAAATAGGAGACTGAGAGTACTGGCAGAGATTCAGGATTAGCTTAGGGATCAGATGGGTCAGGACTACAGATGAAGGCTAATAGTGGGTATCACAAAGGATGTGGGTTTGACAGTGGGTTGTGGTGAGTCAGGAGTGGAGATCTGTTGTTTTTAACTCTCAGGATATCACACTGCTTCCTCTCCTATGGTGTATCCTTTCTAATGTGTATAACATTATCAGCCCAGGCCATAGCACGGTGGGCCTGTTATTCCACCTTGGAAGAGAGGCTCTAGTTTTTCAAAAACACAAGCTACCAGCACATAAATTGCTGGACCTCTTTCTCAACTGCTGGCCTCCATGAAAGATATTTGGTATAGTAGAACTTAATGAAAAGAAACTTTCGGAACGAGAGGTTCTACTCAGTATCAGTGTTGATGTAGACCAATAGGAGGGGAAAGGGGGTTTTCCTCCAGTCCATACCACAGAGGGACAGAGCATGGCAAGGCGTATTTTAATAAAGTAATGGGGAGGAATATAAATCTGGGAGAGCCTTTGAGGACTGAGAAGTGAGCAAGCTAAGGCAGGTGGTCATGGACAAGGTGTGGAGCTATAGACTTGTTATCAACCTGCTCTTGAATTCCAACTCTTGCATTTTTAAACCATCGTCACATCCAGGAAACTAGTGAGCTCTGAAACCTAAGATGATTGCCATTGGGCTGAATGTGCAGGGCTGACTTTTTTGCTAATTGGACTCCAAATATTTGGTGGCATTTGCTGCTATCATTTTCATGAAAACAGGCTGTGGACCTTCATTGAGTAGTCTAGCCTCAATCGAGGTGAACAAGAAGGAAGGGCTGTGCCTTCCTTGATCAAGATCCAACCTGCACTGGAGAGTGGAATCAGAAAGCCAAAAAACAGATTTTCCCAAGTCTAGTGTCAGTCAGCTCTAAAAAATGGTGAGTGGACAAGCAGGAGGAGGGCTTAGTACTGGGAATTGCTATAATGTGTGACCAGGATTAACATTTAGCACAGCTTTTTTAGGGATAAGCAGTGGTCATTATTTTTTCTCTAATTTACTGATTCCACTATGTTTGGCCTGCTGGGGTTTAAGATGCAGAGTGAGTTGGCAAGTCATTCTTGAAACACAATGACAACCGCACTGTGAGTATCTCTAATTCCCTGGCACAGAGATTTTGGTATTAGAAAGTCCATGGTTAGTAACCAAATTCCAGGACATGTCTTGGGAAATTCCAGAGGAAAGTTGTTTCATTTTAGTCTATAAAATGCCTCCTAAAAGCATTTTTATAGGAAAGACTCTATTTAGAAGAGTTTCTTTAACCCTGGACTAGCATGTCAGAGAATATGAGCAGATGACAAGATATATTTTTTCTGCCCTAACTCTGCTCCCATCCTATGCTTTATGTGTGAAACACATGGATCCCTGATGTAGCAGAGCTGTCTGGACAGCATCTGATCCCATCGGAAAGGCATGATTTATATTGATTTCAAACATTTTGATGCAATGCCCAGAAGAACAGGAAGTCTCAATAGAAGGATATTGTAGAATTTTTTTCAGTTAGTGGGAAGAATCCCTTCTCCATGCCTCACTGAGATCACAAGATTGCCAGGACAAAGCACTCTTCTGGGGCTATATGGCCCTAATGAAGCTGGGTATATGAGAACGACAGTGTTTTAAGATACTAAGGCATAAGTAAGGCAGCTGAGATGACCCCTCTCACTCCTGACTCTTCTATTCTAGTTCAGGACTCCATGCCCCCCTCTAGATATGTCATATTGCTCACCTTGAGTCAGTGGTTCTGTGCAGACTGTCCACTGATTGGGATTATTTATCAGATGTCTCAGATTTGCCAAATTATGGCTGATAATTTACTAAACTGTACTTTAGTTTCATCGTCTGTTACAAGAAGATGGTGACCATCTGCCCCTACTCATAGGGGCGTTATGAGGGCAAAATGAAATTTAAGTAGTTAACATACTTTCTCCAATGCCTGGCCCACAGTAGATGTTCAAAAATAGTGGACATTATTGTATATACATTTGAAACCTTTGACCTCTTGATTTAAATTAGATGATCCTGGAGGATAAAATGGAGCAAATGCTTTAGAAGGCACAGTCTGAGGCAGATGTGGAAGGAATCTTGGAACAGTGAGTAGAAAGCCCCCAAAGAACAATACTCCTCACAGGAGCCATAAACTGACCAGGATGTCTTATTGAACTAGAATTCTTAAAATAAGTTAGTTACTTGATGGCAACTCTGTGCCCCAAACTCTTATTGTCACTAAGATTTTTATTTCTGAACATCTCTCAGACAGAACAGGGGCCTATGGAGAAAAAATTCAAAAAGTTTTTCAGTGCCAGTCAGTGACATAGTGGTTAAGGTGGCTGGATCTCACATGGCTGACTGTGCAATTTGAGTCCCAACCAGCAGCTTGAAAACACACTAGGCACATGTTGTGTGCCCAAAATTCCAAGAGGAGAATGGAGAAGAAAGAATTGTAGTATGGTCATCCCGCCTGGGAGGTTCTCTCTCTCTCTTTGTCTCTCTCTCTGTCTCTCTCTCTCTCTCTCTCTGTCTCTCTCCCACCCCCACCATAAGTGCACATGCCCTATAGCAAAATTAAAAAATAAAAAAAAAGATGTTTATTAAGTGGTATCCAGCAGACTGTTAGAGAATCACCCTCTGGCCTGGAGGAATGGGCTAAGGCTGGTCTTTTAAGGGATCATCAAACAATTCAGTCATTTTCAATCTTAAGACAGGCAGCCTGGCTTCCTTAGATTCAAAAACAACAACAAAATACAATTTAAAGGGAAACGTAAGCTATGCATTTCTGAGAATTTGCACTTAGTTCATCAAATCTGTTGTTTTCTGAGAGTTGTCTCAAAACTAAGACTAATGAGCCTTTTGGGTTTTTGTTTGTTTAATGTCTTGAAATGGTGTCCAGCTAGTAGATGGAGAATTAGCCTCTGGTTAGAAGGAATGGGCTGAGGCTGGTGTTAGAGGGACTCATCAAACAACCCTCAGTCATTTCCAGTGTCCCAAGATGAACAGCCTTGCCCCTGGATGTTCTCTTGATTGAAAAAAATCAATACAATTTAAAAGAAAATTTAAGCCATGTGTTTCTGAGGATTTACACTTAGTTCATCAGATCTATTGTTTTATGAGTTGTTTGTTTGAAGTCCAAAACTAATGAGCCCTTTTTTTTCCCAAATGTTTTTAAAAATCCTTTTTTCTTAGAAGGACATTTAAAGGTTTTGAAAGTTGTTCCAAGGGTAAAAATAATATTAATAAAAAGTTGCTCAAAACTCTTAACCCCTGCAGGTTCAAATTTACTTAATACTCTTAACCCAAGGGATTTAAATTATTATTGGAGTTTATTATCTCGTGTGTGTGGGGATTTTCAAAAGAAGGAAAGAAACCACATGGAGGTGACAAGAGGTCATTATGTGGTTCACTTTAAGTCCATGCCAATTTCCAGCAGACTTCTAGAAACTTCTCAGTCTGTACCTTCAAAATGAAGCCCGCTCCCCCTCTCTCCCCGCCCCAATTTGGCACCATCATGGGGTCAAGTTTGAGAAAGAACTTACTTTTCAGCCTGGATTATTTTGGACCAGTGTATAAGAGCCGGAGCCCACCCAGAATGATTCTTTTATAAGGTATACAATCCATGTCATTTAAAACGAGTGATATATTGTTAGGGACTGCAAGGTGGAAAGAGAACAATTTTTCTCCTGTTGTGTGCAAAGGAGCCAACTGCCTCGGCTCCCCTTGAACTCTCTACATTGTCAACCAATGACCTCTGCTGGTGGAATTTTTCCCAGCCTGTGTGGATTGGTGCTTGTAAGCCAAGTCACTCAGCCATGTTCCATTTTCCTACATTCCTTTCCTCCTGTTCTGTCATTCACATTAAGCAAGGAGCAAGAATGAGTTGCAAATACCCCGAATAAAGTGGTGCATGTGCCTGATCAGGCTGTCATTTCACAAAAGTTGCCTCTTGTCTTCTCTTTCAGTGAACCTCTGTCTGGTACATTTCCTCTAGAAAGAGCAGGGAGCCAACATGAAGCAAAATGTGGTATCCACAAATGTTTTCATGCTGCTACTTTTTCTCAACATCAGTCTTCTGAATGGTAAGTACAGGACTGCCCTGCTTGCTTTCATTGCCCAGAGTATTTCCCAAGGGGATGGAGAGTCCATCGCTGTCCTCTTGCAATGCAGCTCTAAGAAATGAAAATGTTCATGCCATGTACTGCTATTAAATTATTCGCATTTTTTTTGCATTCAAATCAATGCAGAAAAACGAATGCAATGAACACAAAATCTTGTTATTATTCTCCCTGCTTTCCATCTTCATTTCAGTCTGTAATGAAATAGCTCTGAAGATGACAGGACCTGAGTTCCAGTCCTGGTTCTACAGTTACTAGCTGTGTGATCTTGAGACAGCGAATTAATCTCTGGGTTTTCAAATTTTCAAAGTGAAGATAGTGAGGATTTCTCCATCTGCCCTGAAATAAATGTATGTGAAAACATTTGAAAAGCAATAGAGAGGTATAAGAGATTGTTGTTACATGGTGGGAAACAGGAACAGCAACAGTCAACCCTATTACATGTGCTAATAGAGGAAGCAAAGTCCACTATTAAGTAAGAGGGTGTCTGGCTGTGTATGTAGATTTCTGTGTGTCCATCCCTTGTTTTTTCTGGATGTGCATACTTCTGTATGTACCTGTGTGAATGTTAACTTTTCTATATGGGCCTGATTACAAATGTTTCTTTGTGTGTATCTGTGTGAATATACTTCTGTGGATATATGTCTATGTGTGTATTTCAGTATACTTCCATATGTGCATATTTCCGTGTCTATAATTGTGTGTATACTAGTATGTGCTTCTATAAGTGTGTACCTACATAGGTGTGTACATCTCTGTGTGGGGTGTATATGCACTTCTGATGTGGTCATGTGTCTACACACCTGTATGTGGACCTGTGTGGTTGTTCCTGTGATTCTGTGCATTGAGACTATACATTAACTTTACTATCTAATGTGAGTGAAGGGAACATTTGATTAAATGCAATTTCACAACTTTCTTTCCGCTCTATGTTTTCTAAAAATACTATTAATAACCAGTAAAAGGTAAAAGTAGAAGCTTTCAGAGAGAGGAAAGGAAAGCAATGTCAGAATAATCTATAAGAAAATTAACTATTCAAATTGGCCTCAAGTTTTCTCTAATTGGCTTCTAAGTGTGCTCAGTAGGGAACCAGAGAATTTGATATTTTTTAAAATCAACTTTTCTTTCTACTTCACATATTCTGCCCTACCCATGGCCACACAAACCAACACAAACTTGTATATTTTCCATGACTCCAACAACACATCATTCTGAAGAATCTTTCACTAGAGCATGAGCAATCTTTCCCTAGAGCATGAGCAATATTACAAACACTAGCAGAGCTTTACCAGGCTGGCATAGATCACTCTTGGCAGGGCCTGAGTGAGAAGCACAGCTCAGCTACAGCTGGACAAGACCAGCCTGGTTCCCTGGGCACCACATCGCCACTCCACTCAATCCTTCCTTCTAGCTGGTTTTGCTAAAGACCCCTCTCCCCAGCCATGTTCCCTCACTGAGGTCTCCTCCACACTTGCTCTTTCTGATCAGAGGCTCAGCTAGAGGGTATGGTCTAGCAGCTGGCATGAGGAGTGCAGGAGGGAGTGTAGGAGAAAACAGAGAGCCTGCCCGAGTTGCTGAGATCCACATCTGAAAGCTCCCTTCTCTGCTCCCAACTTCCGGAACTAAACACTAGGATATCTCGGTGGGCAGAGTTACAGGATGAGCTAGAGTTACATGGATGGGCATGGTCCACTTCCCTAGGCCAGCGACACCAGGGCAGATTCCCAAGGAGACTGCCCCTCCTTGGACCTGATAGCTAAGCGAGAGAAACGGGGACCAGAGATTTGGGGGTCAGGCAACTAACAACTCTAATCCCTCTGAACTTGTATTTCCCACATGGCCTCATTCAGACCTTCTGGTTTCCATCCAGGACAGGACACAGCTCATAGAGAATAACGGTAGCTCACAAGCAGGAGAAGAGTATCCCATTCTCTTTCCTCTTCCCATGCCTCCCACCCCAAAACCATTCCTCAGATTGCAAAGAAGCCCTTTGCTGCTTCACCACAAAAAGACCCAAGGAAAGGAAGGGGATAGAAAATGATTCAAAAAATTAAGATTCCAACGTGGTACATGAGAAGACAAATTAAATCTGGATCACAAGGTCGAAGCTGAATGGAATCAAGAAAAAGTGAAGGGCCAAAGAAGGAAAAGGGAAAACAAGGGGAGAAAGGAAGGAAGCAGCTGAGGGACATCCAGATAAAGGGAGCATTGGGGATACAAGAAGTAACTAAAGATCAGGAACAGACATTGAGATAATTGTGTGGGGATGTCAGAACAATGGAGATTCATGAACATAGTGGAAGTGAGAGGGTGTGTTGTCAAAGTATCCACAGGTTGCTTATACCTGGGGAAGAATTCTTTGTACAGTCATGCTTATGCTACGGAGAAATAATAGCTTTATAGACCCTATGAGATTCCAGAAGGACTGTGTTTTAGAGTTTTTTGGAAAAATGTCTATGGAAAGCACTATGAAAAACCTATGTGTGAATTTAAAAAAAAAATGGACCAAAATTAATCAATATTTTAGTTTCATTTTCTTATGAATTTTTGAAGTTTCTTATGCTTTCAATCCATCTGTATCTCTCTCACTCTCAAGACTCACTCTTTGTTGAACTTTACAATTAAGGAAAAAAAATTTTCATAGAAAGGGGCCAGTTCCTAGGCCTAGTGATTAAGGCAGCAGGATTCCACATGGCCAGTCATGCAGTTTGGGTCCTAGACCCAACAGCTTGAGAAACAAGCTGGGCAAGTTGCATGCCCAAAATCCCAAAAGAGAAAGAGATGGAGGAGTAGGGATTGTGGTATAACCATCCTCCCATAGAGGGTGCTTTCTCCTGTCCTCTTTCTGTCTCTATTTCTCTGGCCAAAAACAAATGGTGTAATTTTACAATAAGCCACAGGTCCTCACACATCAAAGTCCACACCACACATACACACACACACACACACACACACACACACACACACACACATGCATACACGAATAGCCCTGCATTGCTGGATGCTGATTCTTTGGCATTTCTGAGTTTCCCATCCCTAGGCCTAATCACCCTGAGACTTTATCACTGACCTGAGTTTCCTCAACCTGCTCTGTCACCAGTAGGGACAGCTGAATAGCTGAATGGTTCTCAGTATTAATTCCTATGGCTTCTGGCTTTTTCTAGGACAATCGCCTCCCGGAAAGCCTGAGATCGCTAAATGTCGTTCTCCTGAAAAGGAAACATTCACCTGCTGGTGGAAGCCTGGGACAGATGGAGGACTTCCTACCAATTACACGTTGACTTACCACAGGGAAGGGTAAAGAGTTCTCTCTTCACCTGTAACCCCTAGAAGAGTGTTTCCACTCTCCAGGTCATAGAAATACTGGCTCTGAGTCAGAATTGCCACACTATCCTGGATTTATACTCATAAAGCTCACAGCTTGGGGGGCAAGGAGAATCTAATATCAGTACCTGTAGTCTCCTACTAAGGTCCTTTAAGTGCTCATTCAATCTATGTAAGCGTATCTGTCAATATTAGCAATGTTTCAAGGTACCCAACTGTCACAATCTTAGGCTATAGGCCAAGGCCTCATATTAGTATTACTTAAGGGCTAGTTCATCTGAGATACTCATCTACAAACTTTGTGCCATTTATAATTTCATTTAGTAAATATATTACTTTTGCAACATGAGAAGACTATCTAAAGTACCACATTGTAAACTTTGACAAACAGGGTACACTGTATTTTCTTTTTTTAAATTTTATGTTATATATTCAATCACAGTACATTGTACATTGTATTTTCAAGCTTGCTTCACCTTCCAGAAAGAAAAGAAAAAGAACGTTGTATGAAAAAGGAAAGGATTTTCCTTAGTGAATCCAAAACTCAGGACCTCCTAGAGGACGTTTTTGGATCTAAGGCGGCATGAGTACTAAATGAGACCACTTGTCATCTCTGGGCAACCATTTTGTTACATTCACAATGAGACCCTCTGCAGAGTCCTGGGAGAGCTGTATCTTGCCTCCAAAAGAAAACATTTAGTTATTGGTGGAGGCAGCTGGCTCACTTCCCAACAACTACACTTTGTTGCATACAAATCTGTCATTCCATCTGGGATCTAAGGGAGCATCGTGTAAACAGAGTTCAGGAATTCAACTACAATGAGAATCTTGAATAAGCTCCCAAACTGTGCAATGTGTCTTGAATTGAGATGCCTAAGTCTAAATGTGAGCAGCCTAATGAGCTACTTGGGCCAGATACATCTCCTTTCAAAGTCACTTCATTGTGGCCTTGAAGACTTGGTTACGGTCTGAAGTACTTTGACATCAGTTTTTATCTTCTTGGATCTTTTATTTAATAAAACATAATACATATGTGCAATAACTGCTGCTCATGCATGGCTCCACTGTGGGTGTGCAGGTGGAAGCCACAATTTCTTGAGGTAACCCAATGGTAGTACCATGGATATGGCAGTGCGTTGGCCAGTGAAAGTTCAAATGTTTACTGCTAGGGGGCATATGTCACAAAACCCACAAAAAACACTTACAAAATGGAGGGATTGATGAAAAGCCAAGCAGTGACACCCTAATATAACCCTTCCACTCTCTTCTCCACCTCTCTTCTCTCACTCCCAGCCAATAGAGGCAGAGTACAAAAGTTTGGGGTGCCATTTTTAAGCTCTGATTTTTGCATTTTGAATGCCTAATCTCAAAATTTCAGTGGTATTGATGTGTAAAAATACATAGAGAAAGATAAACTTTGTTATTCAGTCCAAATAAATTATTCATTGCAGGGAAAAACTCATCTATGAATGTCCTGACTACGAAACCGGTGGCCCCAACTCCTGTTACTTTAGCAAGAAGTACACCTCCATATGGACAATTTACATCATCACAATAAGTGCCACTAACAAGATGGGTAGCAGTTCCTCAAAACCACTGTATGTGGATGTGGCATACATAGGTAAGGGGAAAAAGAGTGGGTAAGGAATTTGTTACTCCATTATGTATTCATTAATGGTCAAATTCTGCTTGAGTCTTCTTGGTTTCTGAAGAATCCCAAAAAGAAAGACAAGGTTGGGACCAGCAGTTGGCATAATGGCTATGTCACTGGATTCCCATGTAGTCCACAATGGTTCGAGTCCCAGACCCAGTGGCTTAAACTCATGCCGGGCATGTGCGTGCATGTCCAAGATCCCAAGAGGACAATGGAGGAGAAGGGATGGGGGCGTGGCCATCCCCCCAGGGAGTGATTTCTTGCTGTCTGTCTCTCTGTCTCTCTGGCGAGCGCATGTACCCTATAGCAAAAATCTCTCCGAAAGA
Source organism: Tupaia belangeri chinensis (assembly GCF_000334495.1). Taxonomy (NCBI): domain Eukaryota; kingdom Metazoa; phylum Chordata; class Mammalia; order Scandentia; family Tupaiidae; genus Tupaia; species Tupaia belangeri. The sequence continues at coordinate 5,380,448 of NW_006160001.1, forward strand.
AAGAAGAAAGAAAGAAGAAAGAAAGAAGAAAGAAAGAAAGAAAGAAAGAAAGAAAGAAAGAAAGAAAGAAAGAAAGAAAGAAAGAAAACAAAACAAAAAAAGCAAGTGCAATGCGCAAACTTTGTTTAAAAGTTTTGAATAAGTCAGCTGTAATAAAAATTGTGAGACTGTTAAAGACATCTCAACGATAAAAAATTAATGATATTAAGAAATTTTTAAAAAATTCTCATTGACTTTGGAAAACAAATTCTCTGGTGAAACAATGTGCTAGGCCATAATTTTCAGAATAAGAAGAAAAGCGTTCATAGACTTCTCATATGCCATTAGTGATAGGCAATGAAATTCATTTACAAATCAGTTTTCACCACAGTACATTTTCTATCACTTGACTGTCATCCACTGATAACCTGTAATACAGAATGACAGTATTGGCAGACAGTTGGTCAGAAATAGTCTTCTTTGTCCTGTTTGTTGTTAAAAATATTTAGTTTCATTGAAGACACTGGAATGCAGTGGTTCTCAAGTATGGGATACTTTATCTTCAGAGACTATCTGGCAATGTCTAGAGATGTTTTAGAATGTGGCAACTTAAGGGTTTTTAAGGACTTAAGGAGGGTACTAACGACACCTGGTGGATGGAGGCCAGAGATGCTGCTAAGAACCTGCAATATATAAGATAGTCCCCACCACAAAGATTTATCTGGTTCAAAATGCCCACAGTGCTTAGGTTGAGAAACTGCTTTGAAAGATTCATTCTGATAATTACTTTTACATAAACATCTTTTTTTTCTAAAATCAAAGGCATTGCTCAGTATGCATTTAACTTAAAACTTATATGAATTAACTGAAGTAGTAATTATGTATAAAAGATCGTTGTTAGTATCAATTCAGTAATATGTAAGCATTAGGATTAGTGGAAAATCTTCTTTTTTTTTTTAAGAGGTTTTTGCTATAGGGCACGTGTGCTTGCCAGACAGAGAGAGACAGAGAGACAGAAAGCGAGAAATCACCCCCCAGGGGGGATGGCCACGCCACAATTCCTTCTCTTCCGTTCTCCTCTTGGGATCTTGGGCACACATGCACACGTGCCTGGCGTGAGTTTTAAGCCACTGAGTCCGGGATGTGAACCACAGTCGACTACATGGGAGTCCAGCAACATAGCCATTACGCTAACTGCTGGTCCTGGGAAATTTTCTACAGCTCATTATGCAGGCAAAGGTAGACCAGAATGCCAGATAAACACTTTCTCCATCTAGTATACAGATTTACTTGAGGAGGTAATAAATAAATGGGCAAAATGTTACTGACCAGCAGGACCAAGACTAGGTAGGGTAAGGCAAGCTAGCATCCAAGGCACCTCACTCCTAGGGCCTTTACTCAGGAGTCTGAGAGGAAATGATCCCTTCATTTTTTTTTCAATTGTGGTAAAATGCAAATAGCATGAGATTTGTCATTTTAATGTGTGTGATTCATTGGCATTAGTTCATTCATAGTGCCATCCAAACATCATCTAGTGCTAGCTCCCAGCTCCAATCCCATCACCCTAAATGGAAATCCCTTCTCTACTAAGCACATATTCTCCATTCCTTGCTCCCCCAGTCCCTGGCAACCACTAATCTGCTGTCTCTACTTGTTTGCCTAGTCTGGATATTTCACATGTTTGGAATCATGCAATATGTGGCTATATCTCATTCATTTTTCCATTTATTAATTAGTGGACATTAATTGCTACTGGGGTTTCTTTTATATTTACAGTTGAACCAGACCCTCCTATGAACTTGACTTTGGAAGTGAAACAGCCAGAAGACAGAAATGATTATTTGTTGATAAAATGGCTTCCACCTACCGTGGTCGATACAAGGTCTGGTTGGCTCTCACTCCAGTATGAAATTCGATTAAAACCCGAGAATGCAGCTGATTGGGAGGTGAGTCAGCAGAAGCTTTTTGAAGGAACCATATCCTTTAGCAAGAAGGAACCCCTCATAACTGAAAATAGGTAATTTCTCCTGATTATTATGCCACCATGTTGGCCTCATCATCAGATATGACCCACCCAGGTGTGAAAAGACCTTCTCCTCTCTATGGGGACTGAAGGTGCACATCTTCAAAGCTCTCCCAGAGCGAGTGCCTTGCATTGCACAGCCTCATCCCCCAGGTTCTCACCCCTCCCATCTAAGTACTGTGCAGCTTATAGCTAGACACTTCTGAGAGTACTTACATGATGTCTCAGTGCATTATGTCCATAGTCTGTGACTGTTTGTATTCACTTTAACATATTTTAATGTAAACAAATAATACAGTAAATTAGCCATTATGATATTCCACCTTTAAATACTTTAGTATATGTATATTCTGAGAAAGAAAACTTCCAAACATACCAAAAATAATAGAATCATAAATAGGAAAATTAATTAAAACTCCTTAATATCATCTAACAGTCAATTCAAAGTTTAATTCCCTCTATTGCTTCCAAAATATCTATTTTTAATTTTATTTGTTGAGAGAGAAACAGAGGAGAGAGAAAGAGAAAGGCACCTGGAACAAGGGTCTTCATGCCCTGCTCCATTCCCAGTCTCAGCCAGCCAAGATCATTAGTGCATATGTGTTCCCTGCATACAATGAGGCCTTAGGATGGAAGTACAGGATTGTTTTTTTTGAGAGAGAGAGATTTTTTGCTATAGGGTGCATGCACTCGCTGGAGAGATATAAAGTGAGAAAGTACCTCCCAAGGGCGATGGTCATGCTGCAATCCCTTCTCCTCCATTCCCTCTTGGGATTTTGAGCATGCACACACATACACCTGGCATGGGTTTTAAGCCACCAGATCTAGAACTCAAACTGCAATTGACTACATGGGAGTCCAGCAATGTAATCATTATGCCATCTGCTGGTCCTCAGGATCTTTCCCATATCAGTCCAGTTATATTATTACTGCACCACTGTGTGTCCCCCCATCACCCCCAAATGCCTTTAACAGCTAGTTTGTCCAAGCCAGAATCTACTCCAGAATGACATTTTGTAGCCACTTGTTATATTCCTTTCATTTCAATGCACTCAAGAGGTGGGTCTTTTGTCCTATATAATGTCCCATCCTCATTTGTCCAATGGGGGTGGGGGTAATTTCTCTGTCCCTTTATTTCCTGTAATCAGACATTAGATCTAAAGACTTGATTTAATTCTGTGTGAACAATTTTGGGCCAGAATACTTCAGAGGTGACACTATATACTTCATATTGTATCATTTTCAGGAGACAAAAACCATCTGATTGACCTACCATAAATGAGTCTAAAATGACCCCTGGATTGGGGCGATGACAACCCAATTCCATTATTATAAAATCTTTGTTAAATCTGGGTACTATTACTTCAACATAAAAGAATACCCAGTTCTCATCCACCTCGTATTTTTAACACCAGTTAATAATCCCTAAATCAATTACTTGATTAGGACTTGTAAACTAATCATTTTGTTATTCTTTACATTTATTGACTGGCTGGAGTTAAGGAGGTGGAATAGTTGACTTTTTCAAATAGAGTTCTAAATGTAGAGAGAGATCTGTTGAATTTTTACGTGCACAATTTTTAAGACAAAAGGGATGGAGCTAAGAGGGTGGGATGATGAGAAAAGGTGATCCTCTACAAGTATGATCAGCTGGTGAACTCCTCTAGTAGTTTATTGTTTAGAGGAATTCTCTCTCCTCAGTACAAAAGCCAGAAGTGACATCGTTTTTCCTATTCCTATTTAGACCCATTTTGCTGGGCAGCAAACACAGTTCAAGATCCGGAGTTTATATCCAGGACAGAAATACCTTGTCCAGGTTCACTGCAAGCCGGACCATGGATACTGGAGTAAGTGGAGCCAAGAGGGCTCTGTTCAGATACCTATTGGTGAGTGTCTTGTCTACCTTTTACTTATATTCCAAAATATTTTTTAAATGTAAACATACACATGTGAATAATTTTGAGCTGTAGCCTGAAGAATAAGTAGAGATGGATTTATAATCTTTCTACTAGATACAAAGACATTTATTTGGAAGGATTGCATTGCTCCCTGTGTCACTGTCAATGAGGACAAGTTTCTAGAACAAGGCTGCAGACATGGAATTGGCATGTCTCAGAGGCTTTGATGATCAGTCATTCTACCCTCCCTGCCTGCTCCATTTCTATTATTTTGAAGGTCTAGTCAAGTTCATTGAGTTCTCCCAGAATTCATAAGGTGGTATCCCATCTCAAAGGCATGAATGGATGTATCCTCTCTGATATGGATTACTCCTTGGTCTCTTAAGTCACAGTATATAAGATGTAGTCAGTTCTAACAGAGTGCCATTAAATGTGGTGGCTTGTATTCTATGGGGCAATGGTTTACCCTGCATTTCTAAAGTACTTTATAGTTTAAAAAGTCTTTACCTTTTTTGGTCTTCCCAACCCTCTCAGGTATTCAGAAAGAATACAATTGGCATTAGGAATTAAAAATAAGCATTGGCATTAAATAAAATTGGCATTAAATTTTTTTTAAAAAATCCCTCTACTGGACTGGTCTGAGGTATATTTCATGTTGGGTAAATTCTCTCCACAAGCTAAATGATGTATAGCAATTGAATGTATAAAAGGAAATAATAATAATAAAATAAATTTTTAAGAAGTGAAAATATCCAATCTCCACAATTAGGGGGCTTTCCCAGAACCATTTGGCAAAGTCTAACACTTCTGACAACTTGTCTGGCCAAAGTATTGACTTTCATTGGCTTTGTCTACTGAAAAGAACATTGAAAGGCAAGTTGAGGTTTGCATCTGGTCTAGCCCTGGCTCATACTAAATAAAAACACAGGGTGTAGAGATAGAAGGCCCGAGTTCAATACCCATACTTCAACTCAATATTTACATTCCATATGTAAATCATTCTTTGAATCTCAGTTTCCTCATTTATGAAACAAGGCAATGCATACAAAAATCTTAGTACTATTGATGGCTTTTAGTAAGAATGAAGTAAATGTTAACTTTTATTCGTAGTACTGCAAATGGCCAGGTGATCTTGAATTTCCTTTTAAGGACCAAATAAAAGAATATGATGGGGCCAGCAGGTAGAGTGGTAGTTAAGGTGCTAGGCTCCCTACATGGTCGACTGCAGTTTGAGTCCCAGACCTGGTACTTTAAAAATCATGCCAGGCAGGAGTGTGTGCATGCTCAGAATCCCAGGAAGAAAATAGAGAGCTGCGTGGCTATCCTCCTGAAGATGATTCCTCACTTTCCCTCTCTCCATCTTTCTCTCTATCCAGCAAGCACACATGCCCTATGGAAAAAAAGAATAAGGGAGGTGGAGTTCAGAAATTTGCAGGATACTGTAAAATATATGTAACATATTAAAATATGAATAATATTGTAATAACATTAAACCTGTCATTAATGGTACTCTGGGCTGCAGTTTAAATCTAAAGAGGGACAAAATCTCTTGAGTTCAAAAGTTTTATTCATGAGGTAGGTTGGTTGGTTGATAATGATGCTGTATGTGATCAAAGCTTTCTAACTATTTTTTAGACTTCACCACGAAAGATACAACGGTGTGGATCTTTGTGGCCATTCTCTCGGCTGTCATCTGTTTGATCGTGGTTTGGGCAGTGGCTTTGAAAGGCTATAGGTACTTCACTGTCTCTCAACCCTTCTCCCAATCATGGTTGTCAGGATAATGGCAGAAAAAGATAACACAAATATATGGAAACTTACAGATAATTCAAGGACTTCCTTTTACCAATTAGTTACAGTGTTTATTTCACTCATTAAATAAAAAATTTATTTCACTCATTAAATAAAAAAATCCTTTATCATTGCTTGAAAAAAAAAAAACAGAAAAATGGGCTTATTTGAGGCTGATGCTCTTCCTTCAAACAGAGCAAACTCAGCCAAAATCAAAAGACGCAGGTAATCTACATAATCTACCAACTTCAAAACCAGCCTCCTTCATTAGCCAGAGTAGATTTTCATGTAGGTGCTTGTAATTATTAATTCTCCTCCTCATTTACTATTAGTTTCAGCTAGCTCCAGAACGCTAACTCCTATATACCATAGTCCTTGTAGCAGCTATTTGGAGATAATATTAATCTTTTATAAAATTACAAAGTGAGAAAATGAGGCATTTATCCAATTTTACAAATTATTTTATAGCATGATGATCTGCATCTTTCCACCAGTTCCTGGGCCAAAAATAAAAGGATTTGATACTCACCTACTAGAGGTAAGCGCCAGTGACAGAGAATGTAGTGAGACTCATGACTTTGTAATAATTAACTTGCACATGCACACACAATGCCCATCCATTCAGTCTGGCTGCCTCAGTGGTCCTTCCCCTGCTGTCTCTCCTCATCTGCATGAGTGTCAACAGAAAGTTGTGTGCATAATGAGGATACTCACTGCCGCACTCTTGTCGGGGGACAAGGAGAGAAAGCTGAGAAAACACAGAAATACATAGCAATGCTTTCTTGTTCTGCAAGGTCCACTCATAAGTACAGAGAAAAACATTTTGTATGAATTATCAGTTTAGAAAAAAAGTGAATATTTTGATTAATACAAAGTAAGAACACATTACCACCCTCTCCATCCTGCATTGTGAGGAGCTTCTATCTCAATGTCCTTTACACGAAGCCACAGTAGCAGAATATCCTATTATAATTATTGCTCAGTTTAAGCACCCAGTTGAGATCAGATCAGTGCCGTAAGGGCTGGCATTTGTTATTTGTCAGGGCCCTTTTAGGCTGATTTGAAAAGAAATTAATTTTATTTTGAATTAAAAGAAGGGTTAGAACATTTTTAATTTCTCCCAGGCTGAAATAGTTTCAGTTTGATGTTAAGCTTAGCACTGATAGCTATAAAAGCAATTATCTATATGAAAAAGCAAATTCTATTTGACCCAGCTGTTATGAGGGCAACAGTGCAAAGCATATTATTATAAAAGTGAGTCCCAGAGGTTTTATTAATAGTTTGCATTTGCTTGGGTCACAAATATCAGAGCAGAGATTACAGCCAAAGAATTTGAGCTATAGGTTCAATGCCCCACCATTCAGTCTAGAATTGACCTTTATAGAAAGAACCATCATGAATGTCTCAGCTAACTACTGTTTAGCTCACATTTCAACCTTCTAGCCACAGAAAGTTAATGATAGAAGAGCTATTTTTTGTATCAAAAATAAACATATTTCTTAATTACAGTACTTCTAATTTTCAAAAGTACTTTCCCAGAGGGAAGTATTATTCTCATTTTACAAATAGTGAAATGGAGGTTCAGAGAGCAATTTTTCCAAACTTATACACCCAATAACATGTAACAAAGCCAAGATTTAGACATCAGCACCTGACCTAAATCAGATGATCAGGAAGTAGAGTGGAAAGTGAGAGGACAAAGGGGAAGAGGAGTAGAATAGAGAGGAAGAGGGGGAAGGAAAGAAATAGAATGAGAGAGAGAGAAAAGGAAAAGGAAAAATGGGATAGGTGGAAGTAGGGGAAGGGAAGATAAAAAGAATAGGAAGTTGGGGAGGTAGAGAAGGAAGAGGAACAGCAAGGAAAGGAAGAGATGAGAGTCATTTAATACCACCAGATTCTAGAAGGTGGTGGAGAAGGTGCAGGGGCCAGCAACCACATCTCAGAACAAGTGTACCGGTCAGCACCAAATTGAAAAATAAAGTGAATATCTATTCATGAGCACAGGGATTATGGATGTTTCATAAGCATTTTTATTTACTATTAATAGTTACATGTTTGTTGCTGTTGTATACTATTTGCCCATTAAGCTCATGATCATTTTTACTTAGAAAGAGACTAAGTTAAAATCATGAGTTGACTGGGGTTAGCACATGGTGTGGTGGTTAAGGTGGCTAGATTTTCACATGGTTGACCATGGTTCAAGTCCTGCACCCCATGCCTTGAAAATCATGCCAGGCATCTTTGTGTGTGGCCAAAATCCTGAGAGAAGGGATTACAACATAGTCATCCCCCTCTTGGGGATGATATTTCACTGTCTCTCTCTCTATTTCTGTCCTATCTGGTGAGCACACACACCCTAAAAACAAACAAACATACAAACAAACAAAAAATATGAGTTGACTTAAAGAAAAATATTTGATGAATATCCATGAGGTGATTATGGATAGTCTGGTACACAAATGTCAGAAGTTAGGGAAATTCTGCTAGGCTATTATCACATCCCATCTGCTCATGGCAATGAACAGACACTGCTAAGCTGTGATGCTGATTTGGAATGTTGTGACACTAACAGCTGTTTCTCCTGTGTCTGTGTTTTAACAGAAGGGCAAGTCTGAAGAACTACTGAGTGCCTTAGGATGCCAAGACTTTCCTCCTACTTCTGACTGTGAAGACTTGCTAGTGGAGTTTTTAGATGTCGATGACAGTGAGGTCCAGCAGTTAATGCCAGCCCATTCAAAAGAATACCCAGGGCAAGGTATGAAGCCCACCCACCTGGATAATGACAATGACTCTGGCCGGGGAAGCTGTGACAGTCCTTCTCTTTGGTCAGAGAAGTGTGAGGAATCTCAGGCCAATCCACTCACATTCCATCCTGAGATCATTGAGAAATCAGAGAATCCTGAAACAAATATTATCCACACTTGGGATCCCCAGAGCATAAGTGTAGAAGGCACAATTCCCTACTTCCACCGGGATGGATCCAAATCTTCAACATGGCCTTTCTCACAACCTGGCTGGCACAACCTCCGATCTTCTTACCATGACATCACAGATGTGTGTAAACTGGCTGGGGGCACTGCAGATGCACCGGCCACTTTGTTGGATGAAGCAGATAAAGATGCTCTAGAATCCTCTAACATCATTGAGACTGGAGGGGAAGAAAAGGCAGCTGAGCAGAGGAAAGTGGGAAGTTTCCATCCCAAGACTGAGCAAGACACAGAATGGCTTTTGCCTCAGAAGAAAACCCCCTTTATCTCTACTAAACCCTTCGATTATGTGGAAATTCACAAGGTCAACAAAGATGGAGTTCTGTCACTACTACCAAAACAAAAAGAGAACAGTGACCAGACAGAAAAGCCTGAGGCTCCTGAAACCAGTAAGGAGTATGCTAAGGTGTCCAGGGTTATGGATCACAACGTTCTGGTCTTAGTGCAAGACCCAAGAGTTCAACAGGTGGCTTCGTTTGAAGAATCAGCCAAGGAGACTTCACCATCACCTCAACAGAATCGAGCTGAAAAAGACCAGGCCAGCTTCATTGCAACACAAAGCAACTGCAGACTCCAGCTGGGAGGGTTGGAGTACCTGGATCCTGCCTGTTTCATGCACTCCTCTCACTGATAGCTTGACTAATGAGATGATTGGTTAAAATGTGATCTTTCTTCAGGTGACACTACAAAGTACATGACATGCCATCCACTAGAGAATGCTAGAAAATGTGATTAGGATGACACCACTAAAGCTCACAGTTTGCTCTTTTAAATACTCCATTTTCAACCACTTGTCTTTTGCTCTAACAGTGGACTCCAGAACAAATCATTTTTTTCCCTGTGATTTGTAGATTTACTTTTTGCTTTTAGTTATATTATGTGTTCAATGAAATAAAAGCACATTGCTTAGTATTCTTGAGGGACAGAGCCAATAGGTATGTCCTCTGGAAAAGGCTTTCATGGTTTGGTACATGACAGAAGGAAATGATCAAAATTGTTTACCACCGGATTTGACAGATACATAGAAAATACCATGAAAACTACTTTGGAAAATCAATTGTCTAACCTTTATACTCCTTTCATTTTATTAAGATTACCCAAAGATGACACATTTAAGGAAAGAATGCATTCCAGAACGCCCAATGAATTGTTTACATCAGTTTCTATACCTTACTGATATATTGTCTATATGAAAGTAAAATAATGCCTCTGATTTTTCCCATAAAACAGTTTGAATACATTAGCATGTGTTTCTCTTCCTAAATTTTACTTCATTCTAAAATATCTAGAGGAATATAGTTTTGGAAAGTAAAATTTTCTTGCACAAAAGGCAAATGAACTTCAAATGATAAATCCTTTTAGAATGTTTTCATGCTTGATTTCTGCATGATAAATAGTTTATATTCCTGTTCTATACCCTGGTATTTTCTTAGTGAAAGAAAAATCCCAAAAACTCACTTTAATTTAAAAAATAATCACAGTAGGATGCTAATGGAAATGCTGCCTTACTGTACATACAAATTCTACTTTAATAGAAACCCATAAGTTGAACAATGTATTTTTGAAGACTATTTTTCTATCACTTAGGTAAAATAAAAGACTATTTTCTATCTTCCCAGTAAAGCTGTTTATGTATTCAGTGGGTACAGTATTTTCTGCTGCAAAGTTGCAAAGAGCATTTACAGTACATAGTAGTATATGCCTCCCATGTTAGTGGAGTAAAATGCCATACCAACCCAGAGCCCAATGAGGAATAGAGCGTGAATTACAAAATTCAGTTTCCAACACAATGTAGTGTAGTTTATCTTGTTCTTCTTATTCTTTTCTATCCATATAGTCTAAGCAACAACAACCACTGCCATACTAGTGTTTTCCATCTCTCCACAGATAAGAAATTTATTTCTCCTGTGAGCGTAGGACTATTCTGGGTCTTCTACCCATCTATACGTAGTCTTCATAAAACTCAATGAAAAAGACGAGTGGTAACTTGTAGCACGCTGTTTCAGAGAGAAAAGTCTGGTTTAGTTTGGTTTTTCTAAGTAATCTTGGGCAACAAAACAGTGTTTAAGCAAAACCAGAAGTGAGCATCTTTCTGGAGTAGATCCATTTGCAAAATCTTGGAAAAGCAGAGACACATCAGAGGTCTAAATAAAAGTTCTAGGAAACCAGGAATCTGCAGAGTGATAGGACTAGCTCCAAAGATTAGGATCTGGTACTGAAACTCTCCAAATCAGTTCCAAGGACAGGCTCCCCGACACCAGTCAAAAGTTCAGATCTCCATGTTGAAGGGAACATCTATGACTTGTTTACTACGCAAACTGCCTGCCTCTGTTTTTCATTTAACCTAATGGCAAATCAGGTTGTTCACCAGCTGTGCACGGAGAACTTGAGATCACCTCTCTGAGTTCAGCATCCCAAACTTACAAGCCCATATTGACAGGAACTAGACTCAGATCCCAATGAGATGTTTGAAAGTGAACACACTGCAGTGCTTCCAGAATTGCCGAAGTGTAGATCTCAAGTTCCATTTTCCTACCATATAAATAACCTCTTAGGACTGAGGGAGGCATTTGGGGCAGTGGTTCAAACTTATTTAATTCCCTAAATCCTCTGTATCCAAAGTATCTGAGAACCAACTGCATGGATATCACCTGGGTGCTGTTTGTAAATTCTGTTTGCAGAATCTTGGGTCCCACCTGAGACCTTCAGATTCAGAATCTAGATTTTTACACCCCCAGAAGGTTCAAGTGCATAATGAAGTTTGAGAAATCCTGCCCTAGAAGATCATTTCTGCAAAGGTGATTTTAGTACATGGAAACAATCCTTTCTTGGAAAGTACAAATCAAGTCTGTTTGACTTAAAACAAATAATACTACATGTTAAGAAGGAATAGAAAAATCCATTAGTGGTTTAAGATTGACATAATGGTGAACCTGATACGGATTCACATAAGACAATAATGGCAAAGTATAAACAGCTCCCAAAAGGGCCAAGGAGCACAGCCTACCTGGAGAGGCATTTATCAAATGATCTTCAAAGCCAATACAGACTAAACCTTTCCTGGCATAGTCTAGTCTTCTCCAAGATAAATACAAAGCAATCACTCTTACAGTTATAAAACTTAAAAATAATCTATTATATTTTTGACAAATGCTTTTGAAAAAAAATGTTGTGGCTGAAGACCAAAACTAACTCTCTAAGAAACACTAATTAGCCACTCACTGAGTAAAGTCAAGACCATATTCTACTGTTGATTAGCACTCTTTACTGAATTAAGGGGTTTTTTTTCATGCTTTAACATTATTTTTATCAAGGAGACAGCTATTCAAATGGAAGGACATATTGTCCTGGCTTGTAGTAGGAAATATTTTGCCTTGGAGAGATCAGTTCCCTTTTCTAGACCTCAGTTCCCTATGAAGATGTTGAAACAAATCATCTCTAAGAAACTTTTTAATTCTGACTCCATTGATACTATGACTCAATGAATATTTTCCTGCAAAGATAATTCAAACCAATGCCTCATATCTTAATTAAACTAACAAATAATTGCTATTCATTGTGGAAATACAAAGTAATCTTCAGTGATGTGTTCATTATGCTTCATTTTTAAATCACTAGCTCCATCAAATTTTTTTTAATTATATAAGTAGAGAATTATATTCTTGGATTACATGAGAAGAGACATGAAAGAAAAAGAGACATTTTGAATAAGGCATTAATCTTTAAAACAAAATGCTCTTTGACTCAATCAAGCCACGCTCATTCCTTGCTGAGGTCAGGAGCCCTGAAGTTCTTTTCTTATCTCTAGCTGTTGATTTTCCCTTTTATCATAGATTACAAACAGCTATTGCACAGTTGGCTTAAAGAACCTTATGTTTAAAAAAAAAGTCATATTTTTATAAACAAATACTAAATGTTCAAGTTATAAAGCACATCAAAACTGGATATAGTCAATGGGTGATTTATGGAAGCTTATGCCCCAATCAGCAAAATGTTCTCTGATCAGTTTTAATGAGTGTATATGAGGTACTCGAATATGAGCACAAGTTATTATTCATTGTGTCCTTGATATGTAACAGAATCTATGTTTTGCTAAGTGCCTAAGACCAGTTGTAGTCAGCTATGTACTAAAGATTCACTTTAGCTGGTTTGATCTTTAGGGGTCAGTACCTGACTGCCTGTACCAGATCAAGGCAGTTTGACCCTTTGCCCTGTGGTAACACAACTGAGTTAGAAAAATCCCTAGTTAAGGAGCACCTGGAGGCACCTGAGCTCTAGGAAGCACTTTGGCGCTGGAGGAAATCTGACTCTTTGTGAGCTGCCCACTGTTTATCCATCACTTGCAGAAAGACCTGGCCCTGCCTTTAACTTCCCTATATTCTTAGAGTAGTCAAGGAAGAAACAGATTTGTACATATTTTACAAAGTGCCTTTCTTTACCTTTTTAAAAAATTTTCATTTTGCAAAAATCTATTGATTAGGAAGTAAAACTTAACTTATACAGATTTCTATTTTATGTAAATGAGTGGAGAGACCAAAAAAAAAGAAAAAAAAGGGAATTACAAAATGGTGTATGAACCTATAATAAGCTAATGTTCACTGGATTTTTTTTTTATTGCATGATTAAATTACCACAGAACTGATGTAAACAGTGTAATTTACTTTGCTTGATAAGAAACTGAGTCTGGCTAGGAATTTGAAACAAGCACACCACCATGTGATTTGAGACTCAACTTGAAAAGCTATTGATGTGCTTTTGAATTGTCATTGAACCTCATGCCAGGCCTGAAAAAGACAATGCATACGCACTTGAACTTTGCACACAGACAGAAAAATATTAATGGCTTTGAATTTCTGTCCCCAGTGTTGGTAACACAAATCTGCCTTTGATGAAATCTTTATGTATACTTCAGTGAGCAAATTTCCTTTTCTGCCCGTTTGGCTCAAGTCCAATACCATCATCACTAGGATGTCTAAGTCACAACATAAGGGGGTCATTTATCACTTTCTGTCTCTCTGTAACTCTCTGTCTCTCGCCAAGCATGCATACCCTATAGAAAAAAACTCTCAAGAAAAATAAAATAAAAATAAGAAATTCAAGCCCACTTTATCTTGAATTATTAATTCAAAGGCCATTAATCAAACCCAAATTATGTAGATGACTAGGTACTGGAGGTCTTAAGGTAAAACTTAAAAATACAAAATGATTGCTTCAGAGCTCATAATTTAACCAGAAATTATAATTATGATTTGAACTTATTCCATGATGTAGCTAATACACTATCTGCAAATCAAACAGGAGTTCTTTCCCCAGACTTTTGATTTTTCGGAAGGTGATTTTAGTCTGGGATTTGAATGAAAGAAAAAAATGCAAAAAAAGAAAAAGAAAAAAAAAGAAAGAGAGAAAGAAAACAAGAAAGCGAAAGAGAAGAAGAAAAGACAATGGGATGTTTCCAGATATTTGGGCACCTCAGGATTCTACAAAATGACCAGAGTAGCCCACTAAACCTAAATTTTACCAGACATGGCAAATCTACAATCTATTCAGTGTTCTGAGTTTATTGCTAAAAGGTGTACATAATTCATAGCACCATATGCTGACAGCTGTGTTGTACACATCAATTACTTTGATTTTCACTCTGATCTCAATTTAGAAAGCATTGAAACATTAAAAGTGAAAAAGCATCCCATTTATATGGTTATGGTCAATGGATAGAGGGACTCTCAGATCATTTTAGTCTATTAATTAATTAACATTTTACATGCTGCTGATTAAAAAGGAAGGAATTAATTCTTAAAGAACTTCAGAAACTGCAGTAATAATATAAAAACCCTTAGTAGTTATGGTCACATTATGCTTCACCTTGGTAAACTTTAAAACATAATCTGGGTTTTTCTGTATGCATTTTGCAAATCCTGGGAGGGAAAATTCTTTTTATCATGTTATCCAAAATTGAAAAGCTATCAGACAAAGATACCTCTGAAAAAAATTGTTTTATAAAAATTCTGAAAGAAAAATGATCTTCAATTTTTAAAATAACTACCTCCCTATGTATCCTAATATCTTTCCTTCAAAGCTACTTGTAGTTTAGAAATGAAAGATGTCATGTCTCATGTTTGACCATTTTCTGGTGGCATATTTGATATATTTGACATATGAGGTTTCTGACATTAAAGTAAGCATTATATTATTTTATATTATATTGCTTTGTGTGGTTCAAAAACAGCCTGTGCTACATTGAAATATAAAATCCTCATGTTGTGAAGTTCATCATGAAATACAAATGAAAATCATTCTTTAATGACTTGCACTCTATCCACATGTAGTCTTAATATGATTGTGTCTATGTCTGCAGAACAAAATTGAAAAATAGGTCATTGTATATTTCTGTTGAAACCGTGGTTGTACTAATGTTTTCTTAATCTTTGTCCAGAAGTAATATCATTGCCATTGTACAGCTGATCTGGGGTGTTAAGTGTTTAAAGTACAATCCAACAATTGTTTAGAAGTCAACCCCTCAGCTTCGCTTCATGTGACTGCTGATGCTTCTTGAATGTCCTTGGTTTCAGAAGGCTCGCTTTTGTGCTTCATCGTGCACTTTAAGTCATTTCAAAGTCTCATGGGGAAACCAAAGCAATCTAGAACCAGCCTGTTGAATGATTGTGTCTTCTGTAAAGCCATATTGAAGATTATTATTTTCAAAGCTACCACTACCTCTGCCATTCCTCTTACCCTAGAATATGCCAAGCAAAATTCTTCAACATTATGTAGGAGATTAGAAGTGACTGTAATAATAAATTGCTGGAGTTCTTTATTTTTTTTTCCTTACCATAAGAATGTACATTCTAATTCACCACTTTGCAAGTTTATGCTGAGTTTTCTGAAAAACCATTTTTACATTTTTATATAACGGGCTGACCAATAAGGATCAGAAAGAATGTATAGTAAGTTATCAGATGAAAACCCAACAAAACCATAGAGTACAGGTTTTTTCCCTAAATGTTAAGTTACCTCAGGGTGGTGTCTGAAGCCATGATCATATCTCTCCTACCCTTGATCTCCTGATCCTCCCCCCCCCCACAGAAATAAATATTTTCCTTATTTGATTTTAGCCTCAAAAATTATGGGATGGGGAAAATCAGTAATTTATTAGAAATAATCATGTTTCTATCTTAAAGATTTGTTTCTGTATATAGTTATTATAATATCTTTTTTTTTAACCTTAAACAACTATAGAAGACTATAATCATCTGGTTTATCTTCCGTTTTTCATTCTGTAAATCTTTGGTTATTGCACATTGTTATTTGTGTTTTCCATAGATTTATTCATTTGTCTCCTTCCATTTCGAGGGGACAACATAGACAGTTAAATCTTTGTCAAATAGTATGAGAGATCATGCTAACTGCTGTTATCGTACCATCTTCATTTTTACTGCATGCCATAAACAATGCTTGCCAAACAAAATCTGAGACATCCCAATATAATATGGTCATTATATTTCTACTCATGTCATTATTGAAAATAGCCAGTTCAGTCCCTGGTTCAATAAATGTTTATTACCCTTACCAGCATTTCCTCTATTTTTTTTTATATGGAATGGAAATGAGCAGAATAATAACTGTGGCTGAAAGCAATTTTCTTGAAGATTATTTAATCAGGACATTTTTATAGAAGTTGGACCTAAACAAATTTTTCCCCTTTATCCTTACCCTTCCATGTAATTACAAGACAAGTTTCCCATCTTCACTCATCCCTTTTGCATGAGTGGATGCTAATAATAAAGTGAGGTTGAACTAGGTGCAAGGGGATCAAAAAAGGTCATGTAAATATTGTGAAATAAAGAAGGTACCAAACCTTTTTTTCTTCAAAAAAAAATGTTATCCCTTTGAAGTATATGATTCACCCCTATTAGCAATATTTTTCTAACCAAATCTATCAGGTGAAGTATAAGTGAATTCTTAATAATATTTTCCTTTTTTTAAAATTTTCCAGAGAGCATGTGTACTTGCCAGAGAAAGACCAGGGTATGTGGGGAGGATGAGAAAACACCCCCCATGGGGGATGGTTTCACCACGATCCTTTCCCCATTTCTCCCTCCTTTTGGAATTTTGGGCATACATGCACATGTGCCCAGCATATTTTTCCAACCAGCCAGTCTAGGACTTGGACAACGCAGTGGGCCATGTGGGATCAAGCCACCTTAAGCGCTACACCACTGGCTGGTTTAGTAACCTTTTACTTTTAATGGAACTACCGGTCTAGACATCTTCATCTACAGTTCAAATTCACGTTACAGAATTGTGAAATGATGTGAGATCTGACTTCACACATTCTTCTGTGCTTCCTATTAATTCTCTTATTCCATGCCTTCAGAAGAATGAGAAATTCGTTTCTTACGGGAGTGTATGCTCTAGAACATGGCTTCCTCAAAGAAACACTGACTTTCCCCTGCTTATTAAAGCTATCTGCCTTTAATTCTTGGGCCCACTTGCACTTCTAAGCCACAAAATTTAGATTGTCAGAGAGCAAACACAGGATTCATACAATGAATGATGAGGTGGACAAGGAATTTGTAACTAATTTTCCAAAAGAATTGCATGTGTTTTCCTGAAACAGAAATTATGCATTGTCACAGCTTCCCAGAATCTCATCTGAAAACTTAACCCAGTCACTTTCTACAATTACTAAGTACTTTATATGTTCTAAATGTTTTCTTTTTTAAGGAATTAGAGGTAACAACTTCCATTTAATAGAACCATTGGAATCTTTCAGTAAGGGAGCAGATTGGGATGGGAAATGGTGGGAGAAGAGCATAAGAAATAGATTATTGATAAGCCCCAATGTGGACCTTCCTGGCCAGGATAAGGAAAGAACAAATCCTGCTGGTTTTACCTTTAAGAGTCTCTCCAAACTGTGCAGATGAAATTGAACCTGGTTTTGATGTAAAGTGTATTCTACTGTGGTTGTCCTGACACCTAAATTGAAATTCCTTTATCTACAACCTCCTCCATCCAACCCACCTTCAACTCCTACTGCAAATGTTAAACATTTTTCTCTTGTAATAATCAGGTGCACATTAAACACATGCTTAAAAATGGACTTGAAGCACAGATATTTTTAGGAATGCGATCAAATATTTTTAAAGAAAAAGCTAGAGGATGTCAATCATACCAAACACTGCATACATGTTGATTGGCAAACACTGGTATAAGAAAAGGGAGCTCAGAAATTTTTATTGCTGTATTTACAATGTGTTTGAAAGAATTTGTAAATGCCACAAGTACATTTTTAAGGTGACACATTTGCTCCTTCTAAATATTAAAATTTACAAGGTAAGCTTAAATGACATTTGCCGGTAGTTTTCATTTACATGATCAATGTTATATTGTTCCTGAACTATGTAACTTTGATGCATTTTTCAATCCTTTTACAGAGCAAATGCTTTTGCAATGGTAGCAATGCTTAGTTTAAATTGACTTAATAAATTATTTCCTGAGCAATGCTTTTTGGAAGGTCTTTTTATATATATGAAACTTTCATTACATGAAAAATACAACTTGAGACAAGTTTTTCCTTTGCTTCAGTGACCCTTATTAGAACATATTTTCTAAAAGAAGGTGGGAAAATAGAATTATAAGCCTCTCTGGAAATAAAATATGCAGACACATGCTAAAACATTTTTCTTAGGACTCTCATCCATGATACTTTTTTTCAGGCATGAGTTTTTTGCATGCATTTTCAACGCTTTCTCTGATTTGACTTTCCTATTAATTCTAAATCAAAACCAAATCTTGTTTCCAACTCAACTAAATTCTACATCTCTCTACTGCCCTCATGTTTCATCAGCCTTTATTCAATTGTCAGACCCAAGCTTGAAAAATGCAAACATACTTGAAAGTATCCCAAAGTTCCTTGAACCTCTTCCTGGGAAAAACAAGAATGATCAAAAGGAGAGTTTCCAAAGCTAAGATAGAATCAACTTTCCCAAAGGAAAGCAAAGCCACAAATCTCAGTGCCAAGCATTCACATTGTCTTTTGTTCCACCTCTTTCCACCTAGAGTTATTCTACAGTTCGCTTAGAACTTCAGCTGTGATTAACATTTCACTTGTGATCTTTTGTTTATTGCATAAAATATTTCAGAAACACTTGAAGACTACATAGAAAAGAATATAACAAAGACCTAATTTACCAACATCCAAATTTCATAAATATTAATATTTTCCCTATCTGTTCCAAACTTCTTAAAATTAGTGAGACATCAAAAATCTAGTAATTTATATCACGCAACAAACAAATTTTCTACTTCTCAGGGCCAGCAGATAGCATGGTGGCTAAGGGCACTGGATTTCCACATGCCCTACTTGCGATTTGAGTCCCAGATCTGGCAGCTTGCTTTCTCGTCTTCCCCTTCCTCTCTCTCTCTCTCTCTTTCTCTCTCTCTCTCTCTCTCTCTTTCTCTCTCTCTCTCTCTCTGGT
Organism: Tupaia belangeri chinensis; assembly: GCF_000334495.1. Lineage (NCBI taxonomy): Eukaryota > Metazoa > Chordata > Mammalia > Scandentia > Tupaiidae > Tupaia > Tupaia belangeri. The sequence goes on from NW_006160001.1 coordinate 5,399,604, forward strand.
CATCAGATTAAAAAATAATAATAATAACAAATGGAATTAAATAAATAAATAGTTCTTTAAATTTTCTACCTCTCCTTCCAGTTGTTATGAGAAGTCTTCAAAAAGTTTCTTAAAAAGGTATACTATGAAAAACTATGTAGGTTTTTCAATTTTGGGGGGGAGGAGCACCAAAATAAGCTAGTAGTTTAATCCCATTTTTCAAAAAAATTTTTGAAGTCCCTTCGTACATCCTTCCTATTTTATTTTTAAAATGCATCTACCACAGATCTATATATCCATACATAATATATGCAATTATTGTGGATGTTTATAAACTTTACATACATAATAGCATATATCAGTATGCACTTAAATTTTTTCTTATTTCCCATTAGGCTTTTGAGAAATGAATGACTTACTTATTAGTTCTATCTGCTGAAGGTAGTTTATACATTAGACACAAATTATTTATTAATCTCCCCATTGATCAACTTTTTAGTTCTTCTATTATAAATGACTCTACAATGAGTTTTCTTATGCAATATAATTTCAAGTATGTGCAAGAGTTTCTCCAGTATATACATCTACCGGTGGGATTATTGGCTCATATAAAGTGAATATCTTAACATTTCCTAGGTACTTACAACTCACTTTTTCTGCAGAGTAATAGTGTCTATGTGTACTCCTGCCATCAGCCGCAGGAGTTTTCATTTACAATTACCCTCTTTATAACTACCTGATATCATCAGAGGTTTTAATTTTTGACAACATGATGAGTTTACAAGGATAGATAGTTACTATTTTAATATTTATTTCCCTTATAATTCCATCTTATACCTGAATAACTCATCTTTTACCTGCTTATTTCTTCTGCCATCTTTGTCATCTTCTGAGTTTCTACATGTACCCAAACCTTAGCCTGAGCTTCTATTCTGGTCCATTTGTTTATTTGTTTATCTCTGCTCTAGTACTTCTCTGTTTTATTACCATAGTTTATACAAAGTTTTGTTTGTTTGTTTTGAAACTTTTTATTTTAAGAGGTTTTTGCTTTAGAGTGCATGTGCTCACCAGACAGAGAAAGAGACAGAGAAGTGAGAGGGAAAATGAGAAACCACGCTCTGGGAGAATGGCCACACTACAATCCCTTCACCTCCATTCTCCTCCTGGGCTCTTGGGCAAACATGCACACATGCATGCACACGTACCCAGTGTGATTTTCTTTTTTGTTTTTTTTTCTTTTTTGAGAGTTTTTTTTTGCAATAGGGTGCATGCACTCACCAGGTGCATGCACTCGCCAGACAGACAGAGAGAGACAGAGAGACAGAAAGTGAGAAATCACCCCCTGGGGGGATGGCCACGTCACAATCCCTTCTTCTCCATTCTCCTCTCAGGAACTTGGGCATGCACGCACATGCACCCGGCATGAGTTTAAGCCACTGGGTCCAGGATACAAACCGCGGTAGACTACATGGGAGTCCAGCGACATAGCCATTACACTAACTCCTGGTCCCCCCCATGTGATTTTCAAGTCACCGGGTCTGGGACTTGAACCACAATTGACCATGTGAGAGTCCAGCAACATAACCACTATGCGATCTGCTGGTCCCAAAAAATTTTTCTATCTGGTAAATTAATTTCTATCCATTTTATACTTTTCTTCAAAATTATTATGGCTAATCTTGGCTACTTATTCATCATGTATTTTGAAATAAAGATGTCTTTAAAAAGTATATTGGAAACTAGATTATTATGCATTGAATTTATGTATTAATTCTAAAAGAGGTTACTACTTTGTAATATTGTGTCTTCCTAATCATGAACATAGTATATCTCTTCATTTTCATTAGTCTTCATTAAAGCTTTTTACTGTTCTTCATAAATGTTTGTGTTTTATTAGATTTACTCCTAGGCACCATATATTTTTATAGTTATTGTAAATAGTATCTTTTTAAAAAATTACGTTATTCTGGGTTGGCAGGTGGCATGGTGGTTAAGCCGCTGGACTGCCACATGAACGACTGTGGTTTGAGTCCTGGACCTGGCGGCTTGCTTTCTCACTCTCTCTCTCTCTCTTTCTCCCCCTGGTCAACTTTAATAATAATAGTGATAAAAAAATTGAATGAATAACTTTTTTAAAAAATTATGTTATTCTAAGTATTAATAGTTGTTGCTGGTGTGTAGAAACATTCGCTGATTTCTAAATATTTATTGTGCATCATGCAGCCTTACCAAACTACAAGTAATAGTTCTTATCGTTGTAGCTTTTCTTGTATTTTCCATTTTACAATTACATCATGAGAAAGTAAAAACTTTGTTTCTTCTTTCTAGTCCTTAAACATCTTTTTCTCTTTCCTGATCTTATTTCTTGAGGCAGAGATTATAGTGCATTGTTAAATAGAAGTAAAGTAGTTAACATTCTTTCTTGATCATGACGTTAAAGACAAGTTACTGAAGTTCACTATTAAGTATAATGCTTTGTGTAGGCATTTACAAATTCCCTTAGTTGTGTTAAGGAAATTTATTTGTATTCCTACATTGCCAAAAATTTTTTTATCATCAATTATTATTAAAAGTTTTCAAAAACTTTTTAGATCAATTGATACGATCATGTGGCTAACTAATTTTCTCTGTTAATTAGGTAATGTGTAAATTATTATAGATAATTACTTTAGAGAATATATTCTCTAAATATATAAATATGTTAAATTCCTCTTGTATTCTTCAGATAAATCCCAAGTTGGTCATGATGTGTTCTGCAATCTCTATTAGATTCAATATGCTAAAATTTCATTTAGGATGTTGGCATTTATAAGATTCATCTTTTTCTATTTGAGATATTATTTTCTGAGATGATTTTTTGTTTGTTTTGTTTTTTCTTTTTGCCATAGGCCACGTGCACTCACCCAAGAGACACAGAGAGAAGGCAAGTGAGAAATGACTGCCAGGGGAGAAGGCCATGCTGCAATCTCTTCTCCTCTATTCCCCTCTTGAGATATTGGGCACATGTGTCTGGCACGATTTTCAAGCTGCTGAGTAGGGACTGGAACCTTGGTCAGCTATGCTGGAGTCCAACACAGTAACCACCATACCACCTGCTGGCCCCCCTGAGGTGATTGTTTAAGTAAGCTAAAATACACTAGAATTATGAAAATTTCTACTTCTTGTCATTCTGTCCATTTTTTGCTTTATGTATAATGAGCTGTACTATTAGGTGCACAAAGATTTAAATATTACTAATGTACTATCTCTTTCATTGTCAAATATGATCCCCTTTAACTTTAATGATTCTCTTTGTCTTAAAACCTATTATTTTTCACATTAATATTGCTAACTATCTTTCTTTTGGGTGGTAATATTCTAGTAAGTCTCTTTCCATTCCTTTACTTTCAATTGTTTCATGTCATTATATTTTCAGTATGTCTTTTATAAACATTTTGGTTCTCATTCTGAGAATTGTTTTCTCTTAGGAAAAAGATAGTTCTCTTTTTTTTTCCACCTGATAAATCCTTCTTTAATTTTTATTTTGCAATCTTAACTATTTAAATCAGTCAATTCCATGCTAATTATTATAAGGACAGGATATAATTAAATGCCCTTATCAGATGATCATTGTGCCTGAGCACCCCACAGTAGGTCCAGTTCTTTCTCTGAGTAAGTACAACTCCAGTTATAGGGAGCCAAATTCTAAGGAACATCATTCTATTGTGATTGGAATTGTGCATAGCTGTGAAGTTCAAAAGGAAGAACAACTGGAGAATTTCAACCACTAAGAATGTTGCCTTACCTCGAAAAGATTTCTGTTGTGCTTTCTGCCAAAGGGGGGAAAAAAGACTAATGTGCATTTGTAAGAGCCTCCTTTAAAATACAAACCTTCCCCAATCAAATTATGTCAGTCATTGTACAAAATTTTGTATTTAACAATACTTAATGAACATTGTGTTTCAGGCCATGTGTAGGATACAGCTGGCAACATGGTTGTATTCTTTGACCCCTGAGGATTACAGCCTAGTGGGAAGGTCAGGGTAACCCAGGTGTCCCCATATTGCTCCCAAATGTGAATTAATTTATTTTTATTTTCTTCATTAGTTTGCTAGAGAATACATGTACTTGCCAGAGAGAGAGAGGAGAGACAAATAGAAAAAGAGACGATAAGTAAGAAATCACCTTCTAGGGGGGTTGGCCATGCTGCAAACTTTTCCCCTCCATTCTCTTCATGCACACACATGGACATGGCATGTTTTTCAGGTCATCAGGTCTGGGACACAAACTATATTGTGGGATCCGTGCAGGATCCCATGCCTTAACTATCATGCCACTGGCTGGCCCAGAATGACTTTTAAAAAACATAGTTTGGCCCAAAAGGTTAGTCCTAATAAATACAGAAAAGGTCTATGATTTTGCATCATGTTTCAAGAAAATCAGTATTACATGGGACTCTTAAGAGTTTCGGTATCTGATTCACAACTCCATACAGTTATCTTCTTAGACTCCTGCTAGTCTCTATAGCACTGAAATTGAATATCTGTACTAGGAGGTATTGAACAGATACCCTGCATACACCATTTTTCCTAGTCCATTAGCTAAGAAATGGAATACCTGTAATATGGTTCCAGCAAAGTAGATTTTAACTGAAATCTTTCAAAAAAAAAATTGCATTTCCTCCAATTCCTAAGTGAGTTGGGGAAAGAAAAGGATTCCTTTGGAAAAACTGCTATTTATCTTTAGTGATTCTTACTGAACCCTACTCTGTCATCAGCAGAAGGCCTGGGGACAAAGAACAAAGTCCTCAGTTAATACTCAGAACTTAACTGATAAATCATTGGTGAACCTGTGTGCCAAAACCTTATAATTATTAACATAGCAACAGAATTTTCAAGTTTCCCCAGTTGCCAATTTTTTTTTTCAAGAAGAAATCCCAGGACCAGCAGTTAGCATAATGGCTATGTCACTGGACTCCCACGTAGTCGACCGTGGTTTGAGTCCTGGACCCGGTGGCTTAAACTCACACCGGGCGCATGTGCGTGTGTGCCCAAGATCCCAAGAGGAGAATGGAGGAGAAGGGACTGCGGTGTGGCCATCCCCCCTGGGGGGTGATTTCTTGCTTTCTGTCTCTCTGTCCCTCTCTGTCTTTCTGGCGAACACACACGCCCTATAGCAAAAACCTCTCCAAAAAAAAAAGAAGAAGAAGAAGAAATCCCAACACCTCCCTACCTGATGAAATATATTCTGTACCTTCAAATTTATTTTCTGAAAAATAGAGAACTTCAAGGTATAGAACCCTCCTGTTTACAATTTACACTAAAGTACCTCCTTATCTTCTAATGCCTTAGGTAAAATGGAGAAAATTATACCTGATCTTCCTGAAGAAGAGAGAAGGAAGAGACTCAAGGCAGATATCTCTCAAAATCCCTTATACAACTCAGAAATGATATCCATTTGATTTTAATTCTATCTGTGAACCTAGAGTAAGATCTTATTATAGATAGATATTCCAAGTGACTCCAAGGCTGAAGATATAAATCTGGAAAGAATCTATTTTTTCTTTTCTGACTAGTTTTCTAATTCAGTGGATAGAACGATAATTTAATATAGGTCAAAAGACTCAACATCTTTGGGACCAGCAGTTAACATAATGGCTATGTCACTGAACTCCCATGTAGCTGACAGCGGTTCAAGTCCTGGACCTGGTGGCTTAAACTCACGCTGGGCGCGTGTGCGTGCATGCCCAAGATCCAGAGAGGATGATGGAGGAGAAGGGATTGCAGTGTGGCCATCCCCCCCGGGGAGTGATTTCTCACTTTCTGTCTCTCTGTCTCTGTCTTTCTGGCGAGAGGATGTGCCCTATAGCAAAAACTTCTAAAAAAAAAAAAAAGATTCAACATCTTGGAAAATGGGTTTCATACAATGTTAGTTGACAGAGCATGATGCTCTGTGGGGCAGTCCTGTATGAGAGGGTTCTCGGTTCAGATCCAGAAACCTCTCTAAGTACATCAGGCACACATGTGCCCATAATGCTAGACTGTCTGAAGGCTGGAGTTTCATTGTGGATTCAAGACCCTGTTAGGTGTACTGCCTCTCATCCCCCTCCCTTTATTTCTCCCTTTTTCTCTCATTCGTGGAGAAATAAATTAACACAAACTTAAAAAAATGTTTTTAAAATGAAGTCCAAGGGATATTGCATACCACTTCTGTCATGAGAGGACACAAAAAGGCACCAACTATTAAGAACGGTCCCTCACCAAACACTTACCACCTTGTCATTGGACTTCCTAGTTTCTAGACGTATGGGAAATAAACGTCTGTTGTTTATCAGGTGTCCAGTCTAAGATATTTTGTTATAGACACCCAAACAAACTAAAACAGTGGGCAAGAGCTTTCCAAAATAAAACAAAATATGTAATGAAATACCATGAAAAACTTAGGGAAGGTGACTCAGATCTGTATTTTTTGTATGACAAACTACATTATTGATCATAGGCCATTTATACGATGGCATGCATATTGCTTTAGTTTGTTTTAATAAAAAAAAAGAAAACCTATTATGTTATGATAATTAGAATATATTTTTCCTTTTAAATAAAGAAGGTATAACTTCTCACTTCCCCTCTTGAAGTTATTCAAAATGCACTGTTTTGGTTCCCTACTCTAGGTGGTCCCCAATGTTGGGTGTCTCTTACCTCTTACCAATCTTCACTTTACAGCCCAATGAAAAGCCCAAGTCAAGGGTGACTGTAGCCTACAGGGTTCACAGAGGCAAAATCAATTCAATCCAGCAGAGCTGAAAAGCAGATGCCAAACTTCAAGAACACATTTTCTCCCCTCAATCCAACAGCAAGACAGATCTGAAGCCATCATGTCCACTGACTTCCGTGACATGAGTGTCTCCTGCAGCAGCTGACCACTGGACCATGTAGTCACTCTTTCTAGTCTCCAAAGCAGAAGGAGCAGGTAACCTACACAGAATAAGACCATTTACAATGAATTTAAAATACTTGCTGTGCTTACCTGTGCCCTCCTCTCTAGCAGACATTTGGGATAAAAGGTTGTTTCCCAGGTGTTGCTGGAGGATGTCACCAAGGCAACTGTCTTTCCTGTAGGATGATTCAAGATTCTCTGCATCTACCAACCCCACCTTTTTAATCCCTCACCCAGTTCCAATTGCTTTATCACTGTCCCCCCTTAGAAATACCTATGCAAAGCACATCATTTCCTATTCTGAAGCAGTTGGAAATCTGAAAGAGACATACTTATAGGACCTAGTGAGATCTTAAAAAATATGGACCCTGAGTGTAGGGGAAAAAAAGGCACATATTTATCTAAATTAAAACAGCATTCACACCAAACAATACATATTATACAAGGGTACATGCCAACAAAAAGATAAATATTGATACTAAACACACTAATAGTTGCCTCTGAGATTGGAGGTAGAGAGACACAGGAATGATAAATAAGAATTTAGGAAATTGAAAATATAATACAAGTAAAGCTCACTAACTCTTCAGCTCTCAGCATCTTACTTCATTTAGGCACCTGAGATGAGCAGCTATCCAGAGCCATACTGCTTGGTACCTTCTTCTCTTTCCCCTGGAATGCCCCTTCCCCATTGTTCTTTTTCCCTTTCTCTATAAGGCGCCCCTTTATTCATTCACTTCATACATATCCTCCTTCTCACTCTCTTATTCACATTCGTTTTTTAATCTCTAACACCTCCAACCATAAACTGAACTTTCCTTTACACCCAACACTACCCTCCCTCAGAAAGCATCTCACCCCTGTGGAATACAAAACTAACCAAACTAGCCCAGGTGGCATATGCTTTGTCTGCTAGCCTTCTCTTTCCTTCTTTCTCCTCTCTCTCTCTT